>NC_066517.1:10558913-10648810 GCF_024679095.1 Eriocheir sinensis | reverse complement strand
CTGTTTATGATATATATATATATATATATATATATATATATATATATATATATATATATATATATATATATATATATATATATATAATACGACTGCATGGTGTTATGAAGGTCTTGGGATTTGAGGGAATGACAACAACTCTGTAAACCTTCCATTTCACCTGGCATGGTGGCTCGTGCGATGGTGCCGCGCCATTCACCCTTCTGCTACCATGGAAGACTCACGTAGGTTTCACTCTCGTGTCCTATACAGCCAAGCAAAATATATTATATATAACGTAAATAAAACAGAGAGAAAGAAAGGGTGGGTGGGTAGCGAGTTCCTCTGAGGAGAGTGATGGGGGTGATGTGGCATTAGCGCGGCTCAGGGGAGCCGTGCCTAAAAGCAGAAGTTAGATTCGATAGACTGTAGTATGTAGTTAGTAGGTAAGAAGACACCTACCGGAAGGGGCGTAAGCCACTCCCGGTGAGGTATATATGGGAAGCGAGGAGGGTGCTGCAAGCCCTCCAAAGACTCTTCCCGTGTCCTCACTTCCCGTTTCCCTATTGTCTCATCAACACCAGAGAGTAGTTCAGCATGATCTCTAAACACAAATCCTCTTTCTTTCCACACCACACTACATACACACAACGTACACACCATTTCCCTTAATTTAACAAATTCAAAATGGTCATAAGCATTGCCTCGGAGTTCCCGCCTGGGGGGGGGGGGGCAACAAACTCCCCCAGGGAAGACTTCCCTTTTAGCTGCCGACTTAAGAGGTGTCTTGATAACTCTTCAGACCTCTTTCTTATCAATTTCTGCAACATTCGCGGTCCTTGTTCCAATTTCCATTCTGTTGAGCATCATCTCTCCTCTAGACCTCCTTCCTCACCGAAACAGAGGTCTCGCGGGCTACTGACAGCAATCTCTACTCTGTTCCTTTCTACTAGCTCTATCCTAAATTTCAATCCAAAGCTGGATGTTGCGCCAACGTGCGGAACGACATCACTTGCTCTCGTCTCACGACCTTTGAGGAATGATACATGGAGTGGCCCTCAGCAAGCCGCTCTTCACTGTGAGGTAAAGCTGGGGGTAGGAGTGGGCGGAGTTTAGCCGGTGGCCCTGAGCCAGCAATTCCACTCAAAACATTGGATTTCTCGCTCCCGGGTCGTCGGAGTAAATGAGCTTGTCTGCCTTATTTCTTCCACATATCATATGTTTTTAGTTATTCAACTGTTGCAGTATATGCACTAAGGATGTATGTACAAGTTTTAATAGAAAAAAACCCAGCATTTCCTTGTCTTTATTTCGTAGAAGCTGAGAAAAAATGTTCCACACCCGCCTTGATACCTCACACTTCCTCTGTATAATGTTCATTATATATTGATCATGGCCTTACTTTTAATGTAGAAGGATGTACAGCCTTCTATGTAGAGCGTCTCAGATGTGATCAAAATCCACTACGAGAAAACAGAAGGAAGTATTGGAGCGGGAAGGAGAAAAACTTACAGATACCGAAATAAAAGTCTATATTTAACTCGACGTCAACCAATCGTGTTATACTTTCATACATGTCATTGTTAGAGGCATATTAACCAGTAAATGGAGAAAATGTAACATGTAGGTCAGGCACCAATTACTGAGAGGAGTTCATTACATGTTCTTAGGGAGAGAAATGGTTGTGGAGTGGTGGAAAAGACTTACAAGAGTGGAATAAATAATAGAAGATAACTCCTGTAAGAGAGAGAGAGAGAGAGAGAGAGAGAGAGAGAGAGAGAGAGAGAGAGAGAGAGAGAGAGAGAGAGAGAGAGAGAGAGAGAGAGAGAGAGAGAGAGAGAGAGAGAGAGAGAGAGAGAGAGAGAGAGAGGGAATGAGAAACTGAAAATGAGGGAGAATGATAATGATAAGCTGAGAATGAGAGATCGAATGAGAATTAGGATGAGAGAGAGGTAATGATATTGAGAGAGAGAGAGAGAGAGAGAGAGAGAGAGAGAGAGACTGAGAAAGAATAAGAGAATGAGAGAGAGAGAGAGAGAGAGAGAGAGAGAGAGAGAGAGAGAGAGAGAGAGAGAGAGAGAGAGAGAGAGAGAGAGAGAGAGAGAGAGAGAGAGAGAGAGAGAGAGAGAGAGAGAGAGAATGAAGATGAGAGATTGAAAATGAGGGAGAATGATGATGAGAATGAGAGAGATCGAGGTAATGAGAATGATAATTATATAATGAGAGAGAGAATGAGGATGAGAAAGAGAATGAGAATGAGAATGAGAGAGATAATGAGAATTAGAGAATAAGAATGAAAGAATGAGAATTAACGTTGTCAGGCATATGAGTGCCCGTGGGTTAAATCGACTCTGTAACTTGCCCAGGTTTACACTCTTATTTTACATGTTTTGCAAAATAACTATGTGTTCATTATACTTTTGATAGTACCCAAAGACCTCTACATTCCAGTAATGTGACCTGTTTGTCTGTAAAGGCCATGGGAGATGAATTACAAATGATTTCCTTGAAATTTCCACCAAGGAATCATTCGCATTCTTTTGTGTCGCTCTTTTTCAAGCTCAATTTTCTCGCTCCTATATAATGTTTCACCACAAATATAATTTTGTCTTACCGATGAAACGTTATGCTGCCATCCCCGCCTCTGTGGGCGCAACCAAAGGCAGAGCAAGCCGGCATGAAGGCAAAATGTTGAGGTGTGTGGGTGTCGCGCGTCCGGCCAGTCGGGCAATGTTATGAGTGGAATTGGGTCCTTCACTGAGATGGACCTGCCACCTGGCGGCCCTGCTGGAGCCTCTGCCAGAGCCAATCCTGCGGTGTGCTGGGGCACGGCCTTCTATATAGAAGGCCTGAGCGATGGGCCGTGACGTCATCAACCTCGGTCATCTCTCTCGCTCCGTCCTCTCCCTCTCTCTGTCGGCCATGGTGCTACGTATATTATACAATAATTTATAAATGCTTTCCCAGACCTTTATAAGTGAATAATATATAAGATAGTAATTCTTCTTTAACTTAAATATAATCAGTTCTTCACCATTTATTAGTTGTCACTGTCACATAGTTTTATATCAACATCAATTCATTGCAACTACCCGGGCATAAAATTCTAGATTCTATAATTGGGATAGAGAAACCCACAACATGGTTTTAATTACAAATTCTAATTACTTTTTATCATAGTAAGAAAAGTAAATGACTAACATGATTGACATTAACCTCAGTAACATTATTATCCCGTTAACGTCTTAGGCTTACTTTTTTCCCCGCTTTCCTACTCTGGTGTATGAGATAATTTTCTTTGGTGCAGAAATTGATGAGTAAGGCATTTGTTGACGCCCACACTAACATTTCCTGAACTTTATCTATACTGTGTTCATTAGTACCGCAGTTATTTACTGGTAGGAAAACATCATTATCTGCAAGGATATTCATTATTATTTCTGTGGCGACATTTCTCTGGTTCAATGAATGTGTGAAGTTAGGGTTTGCTGTTAGTTTGTTGACTGCAATATAATTGTACAAAATTATATTGACTACTCCCTCATCAGGGTAGACAAGAAAACCTCTGGTAATGCCTTGTATGTAGCTCTATACTGTCTGGCAAATCCTCTACATTTTCAATACATGTTAGGAAGTCTTTACATAAATTACATTTTTTGGGGGGTACCGAAACCACATAGCAACAATAGCCTGCCACATATGTGAGAACTGGAATATAATCCATGTTTTTTTCAATATCATCCCGTGTAATTACCACACCAAAGTTATTGAGATTAGATAAATCATCACTGCATTTTCTCCCATTTCGATTCTTTTAATTAAATCAGATAAGTTTACGTTCTGGTTTCTGGGGGGTATTTTCAGTACTGACATAGAAATTAATATATATATATATATATATATATATATATATATATATATATATATATATATATATATATATATATATATATATATATATATATATATATATATAATATACAAAATGAGCGTATCATGTGAAAGAGCCTGTTTATTGGCCTAGGCTAGTCTCATTGTAAATGGAGTTACACAAGTAACTTTACATTTTCACAATATAGATATCAAATGATAAAATACTTTTGTCATTACATGATTTATTTAGAGTATGATTAGTGACTAATTATAACACACACACACACACAAAAAAAAACATGAGGCATTAAATCAGTCACAAGCTGCTCCGTGACTCCCAGTTGATCGATGTTGCCATAAGGAATTCATTATGTTGTAGCCTAGCTATCAACTGCTATGATACACCACTTTCTTTATTGTTCTGTACGATTATTTTGTTTATCATATCAAAGTCATTCAGAAATAATATGAATAATGGGAAATAGTAACCACTGATATTAAAATTCAACGGACAGCATGCCGCCCCCCTTCCTCCCTTCCTCCCCCGGGTATGCTGCCGGCGTGTTCATATTTATTTTTTATTTTTTTTACAACAAAGGAGGCAGCTCAAGGGCACAAAAAAGAGGAAACAATAATAAAAGAAAGCCCGCTACTCGCTGCTCCTAAAAAAGAATCATAAGAGGTGGCCGAAAGAGAGGTTAATTTCGGGAGGAGAGGTGTCCTGACACCCTCCTCTTGAAAGAGTTCAAGTCGTAGGCAGGAGGAGATACAGATGAAGGAAGATTGTTCCAGAGTTTACCAGCGTGAGGGATGAAAGAGTGAAGATGCTGGTTAACTCTTGCATAAGTGGTTTGGACAGTGTAGGGATGAGCATGAGTAGAAAGTCGTGTGCAGCGGGGCCGCGGATGGGGGGGAGGCATGCAGTTAGCAAGTTCAGAAGAGCAGCCAGTGTGGAAATATCGATAGAAGATAGAGAGGCAACATCGCGGCGGAATTTAAGAGGTAGAAGGCTATCAGGAGGAGGAGAGCTGATGAGACGAAGAGCCTTAGACTCCACTCTGTCCAGAAGAGCTGTGTGAGTGGAGCCCCCCCACACGTGAGATGCATACTCCATACGAGGGCGGACAAGGCCCCTGTATATGGATAGCAACTGCGCGGGGGAGAAGAACTGGCGGAGACGATACAGAACGCCCAACCTCGAGGAAGCTGATTTAGCAAGAGAGGAGATATGAAGTTTCCAGTTGAGATTTTGAGTTAAGGATAGACCGAGGATGTTAAATGTTGAAGAAGGTGACAGCTGAGTGTTTTCGAAGAATAGGGGATAGGTGTTTGGAAGATTGTGTCGAGTTGATAGGTGGAGAAATTGAGTTTTTGAGGCATTGAAGGACACAAGGTTCCTTCTGCCCCAATCGGAAATGATAGCAAGGTCTGAGGTTAAGCGTTCTGCAGCCTCCAGTCTGGAGTCGTGTACTTCCTGTTGTGATGGTCTTCTACTGAAAGAAGTTGAATAATGCAGAGTGGACTCGTCGGCATTATTCAACTTCTTTCATGCAGTTAGCAAGTTCAGAAGAGCAGTCAGCGTGAAAATAGCGATAGAAGATAGAAGGAGAGGCAACATCGCGACGGAATTTAAGAGGTAGAAGACTATCAGTAGGAGGAGGAGAGCTGATGAGACGAAGAGCCTTAGCTTCCACTCTGTCCAGAAGAACTGTGTGAGTGGAGCCCCCCCACACGTGAGATGCATACTCTATATGAAGGCGGACAAGGCCCCTGTATATGGATAGCAACTGTGCGGGGGAGAAGAACTGGTGGAGACGATACAGAACGCCCAACCTCGAGGAAGCATTTAGCGAGAGAGGAGATATGAAGTTTCCAGTTGAGATTTTGAGTTAAGGATAAGCTGAGAATATTTAGTGTTGAAGAAGGTGACAACTGAGTGTTGTCGAAGAATAGGGGATAGGTGTTTGAAAGATTGTGTCGAGTTGATAGGTGGAGAAATTGAGTTTTTGAGGCATTGAAGGACACAAGATTCCTTCTGCCCCAATCGGAAATCATAGCAAGGTCTGAGGTTAAGCGTTCTGCAGCTTCCAGTCTGGAGTCGTGTACTTCCTGTTGGGATGGCTTTCTTTTGAAAGAAGTTGAATAATGCAGAGTGGAGTCGTCGGCGTATGAGTGGACAGGACAGTTTGTTATGGAAAGAAGATCATTGATGAATAACAGGAGGAGAGTGGGTGATAGGACAGAGCCCTGTGGAACACCACTGTTGATAGGTTTAGGGGAAGAACAGTGACCGGGTACCACTACAGAGATAGAACGGCCGGAAAGGAAACTGGAGATAAAGGAACAGAGAGAGGGATAGAATCCGAAAGAGGGCAGTTTAGAAAGCAAAGACTTGTGCCAGACTCTATCGAAGGCTCTAAACTCCGCCCATACCCGTGACGTCAGAGTGGTAAAAGTCTGGGTCTTGGATGTGGGTGAGCTTCTTCATTCAACGGAGCTCCCCGTTGTCTTGATTTATTTTTGTGTCGAGCAGGTTCTTCATTATTTTCTTTGTCTACAGAATTGGTATATAATGTTGTTGTTTTTTTGCCTCTTGTCACATGCTGTATGTGCTGTATGTGTGTAGAGAAGTTCCCCATGCATGTCCTGCAAGTCACTGAATGTCACGGGGTCAAGTCTGAGACTGAGCCGCTGTTAGCTCTGCAACCTCTCCTCCTACCCACGCTCTGACGTCACACACACCCGCCCTCAGAAGCGCAAATTTAGAGGCAGCGTTTGGGGGGGACGAATTTACCTCTCCGAAGAATGTTTTTACCTAGGCATAAGACAACCTACAGTCATACATTGATGCCCCTAATATTTACCACCGGAATAGCAGCAATTATAACAGGGATGGTAAAATATTGGAGTACTTACCCTGCTGCTCTGATTAGGTGTAAAATCGTCCCTCTTTATGGCTCTAACCCATTCACGTGCCAGTGATTCATCTTTTGGGAAAGAAAATATAGCCACTGTAGGACCAGTGGGATAATTTTCGTTGCAACGAGGTACACAACACCTGCTGGGCATGTTGATGTGAAATACAGACTGAGTAAGTTTGAGATTGGTCGTGACACTTCACCGTGATCGAAAACGCGCGTGCTCTCCACAGTCACAGCCGACTAAACGGTGCGGGGCAGCCGGGGCTGCGGGCAGCGCGGCTGTAGTATGACCGAGTATCGTGACGTCACGGTGTATCTGCATCCCAGCGCTCAGGCTTTCTATATAGAAGGCCGTGGCTGGGGTCCAGCGAGGCCTAATTGGCATTTTTCTGTACCGAACTAGCTAAGTATCAGAGTTGTAATGGTCACTATCATGTTTACAACAAAAAATCTGAGTGCTGTACATTATTCATGTCGTTGTAATGAACACTGTTGGCAAAATAAGAGCATTCATCGATATATCCTACAACACTCCATCCTGTGGCTAATAGGAATGCATCAATGCGGACTCTTAAATTGGGCAAATATTTCCGTCATGCAAGAAAAGAGAAGCCAAACAAGTCTGGCATGGTGTCATGCTCTCAAAATTTCATAGTAGTTGTGGAAGATAGTGTTGAAAATTTTGCCACTCAACATTCCTCCGGCTGGCACGCCGCTGCCTCAACACGATGCATTCCTGTTTCCCTCCAATCAGAGCGCGGTAAGAAAAATTATTCGGACGTACGCCGCATGCATATTTATTTTGGTAGTTCCACCATGGCCACCAGATGGTAGGTAGAGCTCAGTGAAGGACCCAATAGGCGCACCTAACAATCACCAAAATGGGGGGGTACAAACTTGGCGGAGGGACTTTTTTGGCAGCCATAGCCGGTAACGGGCTAAAGAGTAGCCTATCCAGATATTTTGTTTTTATTAATTAATGATCCACGAGACATCCTAGAGTTAAGTCAAAGTATGTGCTCATCTTTGAATTCATTCATACACACACTGGTAATATTTCTGTGGTGTCTGATTCACTTGTTTGAATGAAATTCTATTGTGAAAAACAGTCACATATTCGTGTCACTAGTAAAAATGAAACTAGTAATGAAAGTTTTGCCTCCATGAAATATACACAAATAAATAAATATGAAAGCTCACGAAGTCACAATAAGTGACATTACCTGCTTTGCGCAGTAAAAATATGCTATTTATGGTATCTGACACCCGCAAAATGGCGTATAGGCTGGCTCGGGCCTGCGGGCTACAGCCTCAACGTTGCCAGATTGTCGTACTCAGCCGATTATATTTCCCGACTTCCTACCCCTAAACTGTCTTCTGGGCTCCAATAACGAAACTAATTTATAGTTATCGTTAAAGGAGTTAGATCCTGATGTTTCTTGGCAATAGTTAGGCGTCAGAAACCGGTAAAGACTGTGCTCTGAGTACGATGACCTGGCAATGGTGGCTATACGTATTTTCATATTATTGTTCTGTTGTTTATTCAATGTTCTGTTCAAGAAAAAGAATACCCATAATTTTAGTTAGTTTTTGGTTATAAGGATTCTTTACGAAATACAATTATAACATTACCTTCTACTAGTTAGGAAACGTACTGAATCCTGGATCGGCTACAGTGATGTTAGGTGCCCTTATTGAGGGAGGGGGCGGAGCAAAGCCAAGGCCAAGACTGCTCCACTTCTGTGTCGTCATGCCCTCTCCCTGTATTTTTCCTCCAGGCTTACGACCTTGACTTTTCTGGATTTTCCACCATCTGGCTAAGACTTCATTGCCACTCTACTACCAAGTACATCAGATCTGTGCTGTGTATCTCTCACCTAACTTTAGCAACTATGTAAATTTTTTTTAACTCTTTGAACTCGAAGTGGAGCACATCTTGACCCACTCTACCTTCGCTGAAATATCCATCCTAGGAGATTTCGATGTTCACCACCAGCTTTTGCTTTCTTCTTCTTTTAATGACCAGCCTGGTGAACAAGCCTACAACTTTGCTCTCCTTAATGATCTAGAGCAGTTGGTTCACCACCCTACACGTATTCCCGACCGCCTTGGAGACACGCCCAACAGTCTAGACCTCTAATCCTTCAGCTTAGTCTTTCAAACTCTTCTTTCCGTTGGGCTCCTCCGATCACAACCTTATTTCTGTATTCTGTCCTGTCGCCCCTGTACAGCCTCTTGACCCACCGAAGAGGCGGTGTGGGAATGTTATGAAAGGTGTGGGGATGTGATGGAAGGTGTGGGGGTGTGATGGAAGGTGGGGGGGTGTGATGGAAGGTGGTGTGGTGGAAGGTGGGGTGATGGAAGGTGTGGGGTGTGATGGAAGGTGTGGGGTGTGATGGAAGGTGGGGGGGTGTGATGGAAGGTGTGGGGGTGTGGTGGAAGGTGTGGGGAGGTGATGGAAGGTGTGGGGGTGTGATGGAAGGTGTGGGGGTGTGATGGAAGGTGTGGAGGTGTGATGGAAGGTGTGGGGGTGTGATGGAAGGTGTGGGGGTGTGATGGAAGGTGTGGGGGTGTGGTGGAAGGTGTGGGGAGGTGATGGAAGGTGTGGGGGTGTGATGGAAGGTGGGGGGATGGAAGGTGTGGGGTGTGATGGAAGGTGTGGGGTGTGATGGAAGGGGTGGAGGTGTGATGGAAGGTGGGGGGTGTGATGGAAGGTGTGGGGTGTGATGGAAGGTGTGGGGTGTGTTGGAAGGTGTGGTGGTGTGATGGAAGGTGTGGGGTGGTGATGGAAGGTGTGGGGGTGTGGTGGAAGGTGTGGAGGTGTGATGGAAGGTGTGGGGGTGTGATGGAAGGTGTGGGGGTGTGATGGAAGGTGTGGGGGTGATGGAAGGGGTGGAGGTGTGTTGGAAGGTGTGGGGGTGTGTTGGTAGGTGTGGTGGTGTGATGGAAGGTGTGGGGGTGTGATGGAAGGTGTGGGGGTGTGATGGAAGGTGTGGAGGTGTGATGGAAGGTGTGGTGGTGTGATGAATGGTGTGGCGGTGTGATGGAAGGTGTGGTGGTGTGATGGAAGGTGGGGGGGTGTGATGGAAGGTGGGGGGTGTGATGGAAGGTGTGGGGGTGTGATGGAAGGTGTGGGGGTGTGATGGAAGGTGTGGGGGTGTGATGGAAGGTGGGGGGGTGTGATGGAAGGTGTGGGGGTGTGATGAATGGTGTGGAGGTGTGATGGAAGGTGTGGGGGTGTGATGGAAGGTGTGGAGGTGTGATGAATGGTGTGGAGGTGTGATGGAAGGTGTGGGGTGTGATGGAAGATGTGGGGTGTGATGAATGGTGTGGAGGTGTGATGGAAGGTGTGGGGGTGATGGAAGGTGTGGGGTGTGATGAATGGTGTGGAGGTGTGATGGAAGGTGTGGGGGTGTGATGGAAGTTGTGGGTGTGATGGTGTGGAGGTGTGATGGAAGGTGTGGGGGTGTGATGAATGGTGTGGAGGTGTGATGGAAGGTTTCGTGGTGTGATGAATGGTGTGGGGGTGTGATGGAAGGTGTGGGGGTGTGATGGAAGGTGTGGGGGTGTGATGGAAGGTGTGGGGGTGTGATGAATGGTGTGGAGGTGTGATGGAAGGTGTGGAGGTGTGATGAATGGTGTGGAGGTGTGATGGAAGGTGTGGAGGTGTGATGGAAGGTGTGGAGGTGTGATGGAAGGTGTGGAGGTGTGATGGAAGGTGTGGAGGTGTTATGGAAGGTGGAGGTGTGATGAATGGTGTGGAGGTGTGATGGAAGGTGTGGAGGTGTGATGGAAGGTGTGGGGGTGTGATGGAAGGTGTGGGGGTGTGATGGAAGGTGTGGAGGTGTGATGAATGGTGTGGAGGTGTGATGGAAGGTGTGGAGGTGTGATGGAAGGTGTGGAGGTGTGATGGTGTGGGGGTGTGATGGAAGGTGTGGGGGTGTGATGGAAGGTGTGGAGGTGTGATGGAAGGTGTGGAGGTGTGATGAATGGTGTGGAGGTGTGATGAATGGTGTGGGGGTGTGATGGAAGGTGTGGAGGTGTGATGGAAGGTGTGGGGGTGTGATGAATGGTGTGGAGGTGTGATGAATGGTGTGGGGGTGTGATGGAAGGTGTGGGGGTGTGATGGAAGGTGTGGGGGTGTGATGCATGGTGTGGAGGTGTGATGAATGGTGTGGAGGTGTGATGAATGGTGTGGAGGTGTGATGGAAGGTGTGGGGGTGTGATGAATGGTGTGGAGGTGTGATGAATGGTGTGGAGGTGTGATGGAAGGTGTGGGGGTGTGATGAATGGTGTGGAGGTGTGATGGAAGGTGTGGGGGTGTGATGGAAGGTGTGGAGGTGTGATGAATGGTGTGGGGGTGTGATGGAAGGTGTGGGGGTGTGATGGAAGGTGTGGGGGTGTGATGGAAGGTGTGGGGGTGTGATGGAGGGTGTGGGGAGGTGATGGAAGGTGTGGGGGTGTGATGGAAGGTGGGGGGGTGTGATGGAAGGTGGGGGGGTGTGATGGAAGGTGTGGGGGTGTGATGGAAGGTGGAAGGGTGTGATGGAAGGTGTGGGGGTGTGGTGGAAGGTGTGGGGGTGTGATGGCAGGTGTGGGGGTGTGATGGCAGGTGTGGGGGTGTGATGGAAGGTGTGGGGATGTGATGAATGGTGTGGGGGTGTGATGGAAGGTGTGGGGGTGTGATGGAAGGTGTGGGGGTGTGATGGAAGGTGTGGGGTGTGATGGAAGGTGTGGGGGTGATGGAGGGTGTGGGTGTGATGGAAGGTGTGGGGGTGTGATGGAAGTGTGGGGTGTGATGGAAGGTGTGGGGTGTGATGGTTGGTGTGGGGTTGTGATGGAGGGTGTGGGGGTGTGATGGAGGGTGTGGGGAGGTGATGGAAGGTGTGGGATGTGATGCATGGTGTGGGGGTGTGGTGGAAGGTGTGGGGGTGTGGTGGAAGGTGTGGGGGTGTGATGAATGGTGTGGGGTGTGGTGGAAGGTGTGGGGTGTGATGGAAGGTGTGGGGGTGTGGTGGAAGGTGTGGGGGGTGATAGAACGTGTGGGAGTGTGATGGAAGGTGTGGGTGTGGTGGAAGGTGTGGGGTGTGGTGGAAGGTGTGGGGTGTGATGGAAGGTGTGGGGTGTGGTGGAAGGTGTGTGGGGTGTGGTGGAAGGTGGGGGTGTGTGATGGAGGGTGTGGGGAGGTGATGGAAGGTGTGGGGGTGTGATGGAAGGTGTGTGGGTGTGGTGGAAGGGGTGGGGGTGAGATGGAGGGTGTGGGGTGTGGTGGAAGGTGTGGGGTGTGGTGGAAGGTGTGGGGTGTGTGATGGAAGGTGTGGGGTGTGATGGAAGGTGTGGGTGTGATGGAAGGTGTGGGGTGTGATGGAAGGTGTGGGGTGTGATGGAAGGTGTGGGGTGTGGTGGAAGGTGTGGGGTGATGGAAGGTGTGGGGTGTGGTGGAAGGTGTGGGGTGTGATGGAAGGTGTGGGGTGTGATGGGTGTGGGGTGTGATGGAAGGTGGGGGGGTGTGATGGAAGGTGTGGGGGTGTGATGGAAGGTGTGGGGGTGTGATGGAAGGTGTGGGGGTGTGATGGAAGGTGTGGGGGTGTGATGGAAGGTGTGGGGGTGTGATGGAAGGTGTGGGGAGGTGATGGAAGGTGTGGGGGTGTGATGGAGGGTGTGGGGGTGTGATGGAAGGTGTGGGGGTGTGATGGAAGGTGGGGGTGTGTGATGGAAGGTGGGTGTGATGGAAGGTGGGGGTGTGATGGAAGGTGTGGGGTGTGATGGAAGGTGTGGGGTGATGAATGGTGTGGGGTGTGGTGGAAGGTGGGGGGTGGTGATGGAAGGTGTGGGGTGTGATGGAAGGTGTGGGGGTGATGGAAGGTGTGGAGGTGTGGTGGAAGGTGTGGGGGTGTGATGGAAGGTGTGGGGGTGTGATGGAAGGTGTGGAGGTGTGGTGGAAGGTGTGGGGGTGTGATGGAAGGTGTGGAGGTGTGATGGAAGGTGTGGGGGTGTGATGGAAGGTGTGGGGGTGTGATGGAAGGTGTGGGGGTGTGATGGAAGGTGTGGAGGTGTGGTGGAAGGTGTGGGGGCGTGGTGGAAGGTGTGGGGAGGTGATGGAACGTATTATACTAATGAGTCCACTTTTCTTTCCCTTTTTCGTTAGTTATCATAAATGTCTGAGTGCTCCTTTTGTAATATATTCTCTGTTACTAAAGCTATCTGACTTTACACACAAGTTCCTCCTCAGTGCGCGTGATCCGACGTGGTTAAAATGGACTTAGCCTCAAGCGGCAAAGAAACGAAGTGGTTAGCTAATATAGTCAATTTTAAAATCATTTGAGGTAAGGACTCTGCTAAGAATAGTGCCAAAATGATAAGAAAAAACAACAACGGAATAATGGTACTTGAGCAATGTGGTCTGCGAACATTGCTCTCTCCGCAGTTATTTTAAGACATTCCAGCATGTCAAGTTGGAAGAGTGAAAATATTATTTGTTTAAAAGTCTGTCTTCCCGACACCTAAGATACACAAAATAGGGAAGCGTATTTCTTGCAGTTCCATAATTTTTGTGTGTGAGAGTCAATCTCGTGGAAGTCTCGCTAAGACATATCTCCAAAAGTTGTCATTACTACTATTAGAATAATAGTAATAATAATTATTACTAATATTAATATTATTATTATTTTTATTGAAATTATTATCATTATCATTATTATTATTATTACTATTATTATTATTATTATTATTATTATTATTATTATTATTATTATTATTATAAATGCTATTACCATTATTATAATTATAATTATTGTTTATTTACAGGCTGCACCAAGTAACCATGGATCCATTGCATTCGACGAAAAATCATGTGAGTGACTGAATAGAAGTATTTTATTTTTTATCTCACATCTGAATAATTTATATTTTTCTCGTAATTTTTTCGCAACAGTTTCTTTTATATGGCTTTCATGGCGTTGTTATTTATAGTATATAGGTATATACATACAGTTTTTACACTTTATTTTATGTAAGAAGCATTTATATTCAGTAAGTCATGTGTCAGCGTTATATTTGAGTTTCTGGAAATTAGACTTCAAGTGCAACGACCTATTACGACATCATCTTTACAGGTAATGACACAAAGTGTCATTAACAACATCGTGTGGGAACCCTAAAATTTCTCCGAGCATGCAATGAGTGAAACAGCACGCTGCTGGTAGAGGCAAAAGGGAGAGGGGAGGGACGTTACGTCGCATATTTTACACGTATTTTAGGACGAACCTTTGACAAATTTTACCGGCTGGTCTTGTGATTAACCGAAAAATGCGCTCACTACAATTTTAAGATACTGAATTTTATCTGCTTGATCATTCAGATAACAAAATACCGTACGGAAAAAATGCCGTTCCGTATTGGTTCAAAACGGAACGATACATTTCATTCTCGAATACAGAGCGATTCCGCCGCCGCCAAGGCAGTCGCCAAGACAGTCGCGAAAACCGCCAGGAAGACCGTCGGCCAACTCCTTGGCAACTGTCGGCCAGCTAGGCAGCCAACCAGTTGACAGACAATCTGGAAGACTGTCGTCAAGACTGTCGTCAAGACCGTCTGCGACTGTGGGCCAATCGGTCGGCAGATTCGTGGTTGTCGTAGACATGGCGCCATTTAAAAAAAAATGACCGTTGAGACTCGTCTTGAGACTAGTTGGCAGCATGTCGCAGACATTCTGCCAACCAGTTGGCCGAATGTCCCAGACAGTCGGCAATCATGGTAGCCGACACCGAGACGCCAAAAAATTCTTGGAGCGTGGGAGCCGACTTGTCAAATGCAGAAGTCGCTGGGTTGTCGTGGCCCAGAGTCGGCACAGTGTGAACGGGGCTTCAAACAAAATTTAATGCCCTTTTTATTGTATATGTTAAGTGTTGCCATAAATATACCATATTTAGTCAGCAATCTGCCGTTTTCTGCCACTTTTGAGGACAAATGAATCTTCAGGAAAAAATTACTTCTTGCACAATATGAAACTTCATAGAATAAAGTGTATATAAAAAAGGGTTTCATTTCATCTGTCCACCAACAAAGCGGAAATTTTGATGGATGTGGCACCTGCGGATTTCTAGTTTATGAATATGTGCAAAATAAACTGTTGCGATAGACTTTCAAGCTTATTTTTCAATAATATATTTGAATGTGTATGTATACAAAAAACAACTCAGTCTTTTGCATCGATAATTTAACATACAAATACACGAAATGACAGTTGGGCGGCTTCACTGGTCAGGGGCTGATGTCGCCTCCACCCCTTATATCTCTATGGTGCTGCTGTATGTTTACAATCAAATGGGAACACCAACGTCTTTACAAACTAGAAAAAAATGTATTCATTTCAGCAAAGTCTGCGATATGTCAGTCAAAAATATAATGATACCTCTTAAATTCAGCCGCCATGTTGCCTCTCTTTCTATCTTCTATGGATATTTTCACGCTGACTGCTCTTCTGAACTTGCTATCTGCATGCCTTTCCCCCTCCAGCGGCCTCGCCACACACGACTTTCTACTCAAACTCATCCTTTTACTGTCCAAATCCCTTACGCACGAGTTAACCAGCATTTTCACTCTTTCATCCCTCATGCGGTAAACTCTGGAACAATCTTCCTTCATCTGTATTTCCTCTTGACTACGACTTGAACTCCTTCAAGAGGAGGGTATCAGGACACCTCTCCTCCCGAAATTGACCTATCTTTCGGCCACTCCTCTTGACTCTTTGTAGGAGCAGTGAGTAGCGGGCTTTTTTTCATTATTATTTTTTTTTTTAGCCCTTGAACTGCTTCCTCTACTGTAAAAAGAAAAAAAAAAAACATTTCCTTCTATAACAACAAATAGAAAACTGTATTTATTTATGAAATATACGAAGAGGAAGCTGAAGATGTCCTGCTGCTTCTCACTCCACGGAGTCAATGTCTTCTTCGATCCCGTCCGCTCCCTCACGGGATAGCATAAAACAACCCTAACTACGCGGGGACGTTTAATGCTGCGGTTCATGGCCGAGGGAAAAGGAAGGGAAGGGAATGGGGATGGGGGAAATGAATGCTACGGCCGTAAAACCCTATTCACACATAGGCAGTCTTGGGACGAAAGCGCAATCATCCTGGTTCGTTCTGCTATCGTTGGAAATTGGTGGAATTTGGCCCATCCCCTTGCGTGGAAAATTTTGGACCGACGCTTGCACAAGTATTGCCCGAATGCTGAACGGAAGCTGCACAACCACAATGATGCCTGCCCGACAGCTGCCCGGTTCCCCAACGATCGACGACGATCAATCTTGAGATTTGAATTTAACGTTTTTTCATAAGACGATTCCTGCCCGACTAGTGCCCAGCAGCAAAACGATAATCAAGAATACTGCCCGATTCCTAAACGGATGCTGCTCAATTACTGGACGAATGAACGACTCCTGACCGGGTATTTACCGCGCCCTTTCCCTCACTCGTTAATCCTTAGGCCCAGGAACTGGGTGCGGCCTTGACATCTGTTCTGCCGTCCTGATCCCACCCATCACACACACACACACACACACACACACACACACACGCACGCACGCACGCACGCACATTCTCTCTCTCCCTCTCTCTCTCTCTCTCTGAGAGAGAGAGAGAGAGAGAGAGAGAGAGAGAGATTTACATAGATTTACATAGAAAATCAGACCACACAGACCCCATGGTCCAGACTAGGTGGTCCTTGACCTTGCTGCTGTTGACGTCATTATCTGCGCGTGGGAAGACTTGGTATATTCTGTTGATCTTGGGCTAAAGTGCACCAATTTCCAACGATACCAGAACGAACCAGGATCGTTGCGCTTTCGCCCCAAGATCACCTATGTGTTTATAGGGTTTGTGATACAATGCCGATTGGAGGATGCCACAGGAACGCTTATAGAGTTCGTGGCTTGAACAAGTCAATGTATCCTGTCATTAGGTATATTTGGGATGGGATTGGGGCCAGAAAGGAGACTTGTACGGAGGAACCTTCGGTTTGGTGTACAGAGTGTGCGAGGTAACGAGCCATTTCAGCATGCACCTCTATAGATTGATAAGCCTGTCGTAGCTTAACTACTGTCGTTAGCATTACTCATGAGGCACTAAAAAGAAGGGACAAATGGTTTTAACATCCAAGTGACTAACAATATTTTCTCCTCCACAGCTTTTCTTGAGGCTGACATCCTACCAGACAAGGTAAGAAATACTTATTTTCTCTCTCTCTCTCTCTCTCTCTCTCTCTCTCTCTCTCTCTCTCTCTCTCTCTCTCTCTCTCTCTCTCTCTCAATATACACACATGCCGTTATTAGTTTTCGAGTGGCTCTCCTTGATACACAAGATGTTCTCTTCATCTTTCTTTTGAATGCCGCTATCTGCATGAGAAGGTAACAGGTGCAAGGCTATCTTTTTCTTCCCCAGCATGACAGAGAGAGAGAGAGAGAGAGAGAGAGAGAGAGAGATTCACATAGATTTATATAAATATTCCGACCACACAGACCCTATGGTTCAAACTAGGTAGGCTGTCCTGAAACCCAAGTAATATCATTTGAAATTTATGTCACCGAGCCATTGCATTGCGACTTGAGTGAATATGAAGTTGAAGGAAGAGGCGGTCGAACTTGTTTTTAAATTAATGAACCGGAAATGACCGCTGGTCCAGACCATTTCCGACTCTTGTCGTGGAAGTCTAGCATGGAATACTTTTTCGCGCTAACCCTCACGACCCCACGCTTCCCTCCCTGACGTCCAATCATCATCCGGCGACCGTTTCTGGACCTCTTTTAGATCATGCTTTTTATCTCAAACTTTCTGTAAAAACTCCACTCTGGACGATTCTGGGCATATTCCTCCTACTCATCCCCCCTCTGACTCCTTCATGCCTTTTATTAAGATTCTTAAGAACGATGTTTTCTATGCCCTCTCTGGCCTCAACTCTCAGAGCTGAGCTTGAGGGAGGGAGGGCCTCTATTGTCCTTAAAACTGCTCCTCGTGCGCCTCACTGCCTGTGCCCTGCCTCTCTTTCGTCTCACCTATCCCTGCCTGCCTCGCTTTCCTGCTGGAAGCACCATACAGCAGCCACTTCTATGACCTTCTTCAAACTACCGTCCTATAGCTTTACTTTCCTGTCTATCTAAAGCTTTTGAATCAATCCTTAACCGGAAGATTCAAAAGCACTTTTCCACTTCTGACCTTCTATCTGATCACCAGCATGGGTTCCGCAAGGGACGTTCTACTGGCGATCTTCTTGCTCTCTTAACTGACTCTTGGTCATCCTCTTTTAGCCGTTTCGGTGAAACTTTCTCAGTTGCGCTAAACATATCGAAAGCTTTCGATAGAGTCTGGCACAAGTCTTTACTTTCTAAACTGCCCTCTTACGGTTTCTATCCTTCTCTCTGTTCCTTTATCTCCAGCTTCCTTTTCGGCCGTTCTATCTCCGCTGTGGTAGACGGTCACTGTTCTTCCCCTAAACCTATCAACAGTGGTGTTCCACAGGGCTCTGTGTTTTCACCCACTCTCTTCCTGTTATTTATCAATGATCTTCTTTCTATAACAAACTGTCTTATCCATTCATACGCTGACGACTGCACTCTGCATTATTCAACTTCTTTCAACAGAAGACCTTCTCAACGGGAATTACAAGACTCCAGACTGGAGGCTGCAGGACGCTTAACCTCAGACCTTGCTATCATTTCCGATTGGGGTAAGAGGAACCTTGTGTCCTTCAATGCCTCAAAAATCTAATTTCTCCACCTATCAACTCGACAATCTTCCAAACACCTATCCCTTTGTTTTTGTTCAATACATCTGAAAGAAGCCCTTAGGATTACATTTAGCCTCATTTGCTACTTTGATCTCATAGTTCCTTTTTGCTATCCTGGTATTTTTCTTCACTGATCTAGATAGTTCGACATACCGGCCCCTGAGCTGTGTTTCACCATTCTTTATTTTCTGATAAATTCCCTTCTTTAACCCTATCTCGTGTTTTAGTCCACGAGTCTTCCACTTAGGGTCATTGTTTTCTTTTCTAAGTGTTCGCTGTGGTATATGCTGTCCTTGCCCCTCTACTATTATTCTAACTAAATTATTGTAAGACATTTCTACCTGGTTCTCCTGGCTCTCCAACCCACAGTTCTGGCCCTCATGAATCCCTAAATTATCCCAGTTTACCCCTTCAAAATGTCTTCGAAGCCCCTCGTAATTTGCTCTTCTAAAATCTGACACTAACACTGGGTTTGGTTCGCGGGACACCACCCAGTCTAAGCTAAAACGAACCGTTCTGTGGTCACTATTTCCTAACTCTCCGCCCACCTTCAACTCACGTAGCAAGTTTCCATTATTAGTTAGGACTAAGTCTAATATGTTATCTCCTCTGGTAGGCTCAGTAACTACCTGCTTAATTAAGGAAATTATCTTGTATGACTTCAAGAAAATCCTCGGCTTCCAGGTCACCCACAAGGTCTTCCCAGTCTACATTCCTATAATTAAAGTCCCCCATTACGCAGACATTTTTACTCCTACTCGCCCTGCCACTCCTGTAGTAATATACTCGTGTCCTGCCTGTTAAGGTTGGGTGGCTTGCACAGAACTCCTAGAGTTAGTTTTTCTTTCCCTTTGTCCACCCAAACTGATTCTGAATCCATGTTAGTTTTGACTGAATTGTTAACTAAACATTTAAGTGAGTCTTTAACATAAAGCGCAACTCCACCTCCCTTTCTTCCCCTTCTGTCTTTGTGAAACATCTGATAACCCGTTATTTTAAATTCCAATCTAAAATTTCTATTGGCAGTGTCTATCCATGTCTCAGTGATCGCTATTATGTCAAAATTTTCTGAATTAGCTTCACCCCTTAGTAAGTCTATCTTGTTTCTGAGGCTCCTGCTCTTAGTATAGAAGATTCTTAGCCTGCCCTCTGTTACTCCCCTATAATTACTTCTCAACTGCCTGGTTGTATTATGAGCTAGATGTCCTCTCCCATTACTCCTCCCCCCCTCGTCTATACTAAAAAATCCCTCAGGGTACTAGGTGCTCGCTCAAGGGAGTCTGAGAGAGCCTCAACACCCTTGAACGTCAAGTGTATCCCGTTACGGGCGTAGAGGGCGTCGTTGCCAAAGAAGAGGTCCCGATTGTCGACGAACAGCCACCCATTGCGCTCGCAGTGCTCAGCAAGTCTGCTGTTCACTGCTATCGCCCTGGACAGCCAGCCATCGCCAACGTCCCTCCTTGGCAGGACGCCACACACTACTGGCGACCCACCAGCGTCTCGTATCCTACCTAACAATTCCCTAAAACGCCGGAGAAGGTCCTCGCTTGGCACACGGGAAACGTCGTTTCCGCCACAGCTGAGAAAGACAATGGGGTTCGATCCCTCGCTTGCCATACACGCCTCAATCCTGTCTGATATATGGCCCACCCCTGCCTCTGGGAAACTTTAGAGTACATGTTATACTACAAACTCGACTACGTATTAGACCAGTACCCCCCCCCCCCCCGGGACACACCCATTGTTTTGAGCGACTTCAATGCTACTATTGTCCCCTTGATTCTGGTACAAGGAACATCAACAGCTTTCTCCTCTTCAATTTTGCAAGATCCAGAAGGTTCAGAATTGCGGGTTCTTGGTACCAGAGTCCAAAAGCTGCACCGGTGAACTTGGTAGCGATGCCGGAAGGGTAGCTAAGGAGATTGACCACATCCTCGTAAGTACTCGGTGGAGGATCCTTCAGAACTCCAGGATTTTCCAGAGTGCTTAGTTCTTTCCAACTGACCATAAGATTGTTGTTGCAACATTCAAGCTTCATGTCAGGTCAAGAAGAATCTCGAGATGCAACAATACTGTGTTCCATCTCGAGAGGCTGAAAGACCTGGCATGTGCTCAGGAGTATGCAGTGACAGTCTCAAATCGGTTCAATGTGCTCAGCACCCTTGAGAACCCTGTAGAACTGTGGGATACCTTCAAACGTGAGACTCTTCGAGCTGCCAAGGAGTACAATGGAGAGCGCCCGAGATCTAGGAGTGGATTTGTCTCGGCGGAAACGCTGCAGGATATTGAGGAGAGTCGCGCTGCCAGACTTGCTGGAAATCGGGACCAATATAAGGCTTTGTCGCGTAAGACGACAGCTCTCCTGAGGAGAGACAAGGAGGGATATGTCAAGGGTCTTGCTGAGGAAGTCGAGGGCCATTTAAATGTGAATGACCTCCAACCTTCTTACTGAGCCGTGGAGAAGCTCCGCTCCCAGTCTCCCTCTTATGTGAGCGCTATTCGAACAGCTGATGGCTGCCTCGTGTCGGACATGGATGGGCAGAGGGCTCGTTGGGCTGAATACTTTTAGCAGTTGTAAACGGCGGACCTTCCAAGTGAACAACTTTCAGTTGCTGGATTGCAGGTAGCGGATGCCAATCCACCCATCGATGAAACCCCACCCTCTCTTGACGACGAGGTCAGAGAGGCTGTGGCAAAGTTGAGGGGTGGAAAGGCACCTGGCATCCATAACATCAGTGCGGAACTGCTCAAAGCTAGAGGTGAGGCCTTGATCCGCGAGTTGCATGCGGTCTTGACTGCCGTATGGCAATCTGGTACCATTCTTCCTGACTGGAAGAGGAGGCTGGTCGTTCCTATCTGGAAAGGGAAAGAGGACGGCCTTGACTGCAACAACTACCGTGGTATTACAGTGCTCAGTGTGCTAGGCAAGGTGCTTGCCCATCTATTGCTGATGTGAATTCGCAGTCAACTGCTGAAGCGACAGAGACCTGAACAGTCTGCATTTAAGTCTGGTAAGCCAACAACTGACCTTATTCTAAATCTTCGCGTACTGGTGAAGCGCCGACGAGTTTCGACAGGGAATGCTTGCAGCCTATTGCTGGCGTCACACATACGCGATTTCGCTCTGCGATGGTTGGCGATTTTGAAAATTTCCGAAATCGGCATATACGCTGGGCATCGTAGCGACGTCTCCGCGATTAGTCGCAATAGTTGCGCGATGAAGTTCGCGCGACTCGCGGGTGCCGGCCCGTCGCGCGAACGTTTTGGAATATTAAAAAAGTTCGCAGAAGTCTGCAGTATTGACCAAATCGCACGATTATTCGCACGGTTAAGCGAGAGACCATCGCAGTATACGCTCGCATACCCTCGTCAAACGCAAGGGGTCGCGGTGAATGCGCGCGTATATGCGAGCGACTTTGTACATCGTGCGTATTGCTGGGCTCCCACTTTGGCGATTTCGGGCTGCGATATTCTGCGATGGGCTAAATTTCCCAAATCGCCATCAAAAATGTTGGAATCGGCATACTCGGACGGCGTCTGCTCGATCAATCGCCTACATCACTAGACTGCATCGCACAGCATCGCCGTGGAGAAAGACATCGCAGAACACCTGCGATTGATTTGGCAGGTTAAAAGAAATCGGGGAACTTTGCTCGATGTCCTATATCGCACGACAACATCGCCCGATATCGAGCGACAGCGGTGCGGCTCGTGGGTAGTACAACAATTGTGGTGCGATGTCGGTCGATGGAAATCGTGATTATCGCCCTTGGCCGAGCGACGCTGAGCGTCGTGCGCTTGGCAACGATGCTTTCGGGACGGGTGAGGCGGCAACGTAGCATACCGCACGATGTAAATTTGAGCGCGGCAAGCGTACTCGCCATTGTTCGCTCGACTACCACGACGTGTACTCCAGCTCACAGACGCCCATGCGGTGGATTCATAATCCGGATGTGTTTCCCGTCGATGGCTCCGATGGCGTGGGGCAAGTGCCACCGCTCCTCAAAACCCCTGGCCACCTCCTTCCAGCCTTCAGGTGTGTCATGCAACTTCATCACCTCATCCCCATACACCGCAATGATGGCCCTGCAGGTCTCTGCCACAATTTTGCAGATGGTGTTGGGTGCAACACGGAAGCCGTAGCCCAAGCAATTGTAGCTGTTGCCAGTAGCCAGGTACCTCAGGGTAATTGCAACGCGCAGGCCAACATACAGGGGGTCCCTCATAAAGGTCTTCTCTTTTTGGATATGTGGCTGCACCCGCTCCACGATCTCCTTGAACAGGTCCTTGTCCACCCAGAGGAAGTTCCCAAACAGCTCTGGGTCTTCTTGTCCCAACTCCCTCATGAGGTTGACATAGTGTCCATGGGTGCTGCGACTTCTCAGGTATGGCCGAATCCACACCGCGTTCCTTCGGCCGCTTCTTTTCATGCTTCCTCATCCTCTTCACAAGGGTGTATATAGTGATTGTATGTATGTATTCAAAGTCCATGATGCATCTCACTAGTTCTGGATCCCTCCTAATAAATGTGGGCGTGATGTAGTACAGAAGACTCATGGTGGGTGCGACGCTCTGGAGGCTGCAGACGTAAGTGCAGGGCAGGTGGGATGGCCCCATTTTATATGCTGGCACTCCTACCTGCGTAGTCCCAACGACGCTCCCTTACACGTCGTTGTGGTGTCGTTCGTTCAACGATCGACGGTCGATCGCTGGTCGTCAGGCCATCGTTCATGGCGAGCAGCCATCGCGTATGTGGTGCTATAGTCGCACGATTTTAATCCCATGAACGCGCATTGTCCCTCGTAATCGTCAGACAGTCGTGCGCCACCCGCTCGACGCCCCCTCGCCAGTCGCTTTCGTCTGCGGTGTAGGCGAGCGTATGCGTGCGACCCTCACTCGCTATGTCGTTGTGGGTCGTTATGGGGTGGTTGTCGCTCAGGGTCGCTCCACTTCATGCTCATCTCGCTCGATTTGGGAAATTTCACCCATCGCAGAGCATCGCAGCTCGAAATCGCCAAAGTGGGAGCCCAGCATATGGTAGCGACGCTGCCTCGGAAAAAGAGGCGGCAGCGAGCGAGCGGGAGGGTATAAAAAAAACCCGTGGGCGCGCGAGCAGCGCGACCCACGAGTCAGTACGCTCGCACTCACACCACCAGCTTGGCACACGCCGCTACCCTGCCCGCCTGCTGCTACCGGCTGCCTGCCTGCCTGCCTGAATTACTGCCTGCATTTCACCCGCTATTACACCATGCCGAACGACACCAACAAGGCGGCGAAGAGGTCAAGGCACACCCCTTCGCCCAAAGCCACAAAGCCCCCAGCCATTCAGCCCCAAGACACCGAGCACCAAGACACCGAGCACCAAGACACTCAGCCTCACGACACCGAGCCGCAGAACGAGGAGGTAATGGAACTCGAGGAAAAAGGGGACATTTTTACCATGGAAACTGAGGACGAGTTTTTTGAGGAGGAAGATGACTCAACCGCCTACGTGAGCAACGACATCACTTGCTCTCGTGCCCACGACCTTGATTCTTCAGAATTTTCCACCATCTGGCAAAGATTTCATTGTCATTCCATTACTAAATACATCTGTGCTGTTTATCTCTCACCTAATTCCATTAACTATGTAAAATTCTTTGACTACTTGAACTCTAAAGTGGAGCACATCTTGACCCACTCTCCCTTCGCTGAAATCTCCATCCTAGAAGATTTCAATGTTCACCACCAGCTTTGGCTTTCATCCTCTTTCACTGACCAGCCTGATGAACAAGCCTACAACTTTGCTCTCCTCAATGACCTAGAGCAGTTGGTTCAGCATCCTACACGTATTCCCGTCCGTCTTGGAGACCGGCCCAACATACTAGACCTCTTCCTTACCTCTAATCCTTCTGCTTACTCTGTCAAACTGTTCTCTCCGTTGGGCTCCTCCGATCACAACCTCATTTCTGTATCCTGTCCTATCGCTTCAGTACACCCTATGGACCCACCGGAGAGGCGATGCTTCTGGCATTTTGCTTCATCTCGGTGGGACGACCTGAGGATGTACTTTTCCGATTTCCCGTGGAATGATTATTGCTTCCAGGAGCGAGACCCTTCTGTGTGTGCTCAGCGCATCACAGAGGTGATTGTCTCTGGAATGGAGGCATACATTCCACGTACTTTCTCTACTCCTCATGCTAAAAAGCCTTTGTTTAATCACGCTTGTTCTCGAGCTCTCAAAGATAGAGAGGCAGCTTACAAAAGGTACCACAGCCTTCGAACTCCCGCTAACCATGATTTTTACATTTCTGCCCGGAATCGTGCCAAATCTATTCTCCGACTTACCAAAAACTCCTTCATCAATAGAAAATGCCAAAACCTTGCTTACTCTTATTCTTCCCGGGACTTCTGGCATCTAGCCAAAAACATCTCCAACTTCACTTCTTCATCTTTCCCTTCTCTCCTTAGCCCTGACGGCAGCACCGCCGTCTCATCTGTCTCTAAGGCTGAACTCTTCTCTCAAACTTTTTCTAAAAACTCCACTCTGGACGATTCTGGGCATATTCCTCCTACTCATCCCCCCTCTAACTCCTTTATGCCTGTTATTAAGATTCTTAAGAACGGTGTTTTCTATGCCCTCTCTGGCCTCAACTCTCAGAAGGCTTATGGACCTGATGGAGTGCCTCCTATTGTCCTTAAAAACTGTGCCTCCGTGCTGACACCCTGCTTGGTCAAACTCTTTCGCCTCTGCCTGTCAACATCTACCTTTCCTTCCTGCTGGAAGTATGCCTTCATACAGCCTGTGCCTAAGAAGGGTGACCGTTCCAATCCCTCAAACTACCGTCCTATAGCTTTACTTTCTTGTCTATCTAAAGCTTTTGAATCAATCCTTAACCGGAAGATTCAAAAACACCTTTCTACTTCTGACCTTCTATCTGATCGCCAGTATGGGTTCCGCAAGGGGCGTTCTACTGGTGATCTCCTTGCCTTCCTAACTGACTCTTGGTCATCCTCTTTTAGCCGTTTCGGTGAAACCTTTGCTATTGCGCTGGACATATCAAAAGCATTTGATAGGGTCTAGCACAAGTCTTTGCTTTCCAAACTACCTTCCTACGGTTTCTATCCTTCTCTCTGTACCTTTATCTCCAGTTCCCTTTCTGACCGTTCTATTTCTGCTGTGGTAGACGGTCACTGTTCTTCCCACTTAACCTATTAACAGTGGTGTTCCGCAGGGTTCTGTCCTATCTCCCACTCTCTTTCTGTTGTTCATTGATGATCTTTCCAAAATGAACTGTCCAATCCATTCCTACGCCGATGACTCTGCTCTGCATTAATCAACTTCTTTTAATAAAAGACCCACCCAACAGGAACTAAACGATTCTAGGCTGGAGGCAACAGAACGCTTAGCCTCAGACTTACTATTATTTCCGATTGGGGCAAGAAGAACCTGGTGTCCTTCAACGCCTCAAAAACAGTTTCTCTCCACCTATCCACTCGACACAATCTTCCAAACAACTATCCCCTATTCTTTGACAACACTTAGCTATCACCTTCTTCAACACTAAACATCCTCGGTCTATCCTTAACTCAAAATCTCAACTGGAGTGAGTGAGTGAGTGATTTAGATAAGGCGCCGCAACTACCAGGGTCATATGGCGCCGTAATTGGAAAATGTAAAAGACAATAAAATATGAAACAAAAGGGGATACTAATAACTAGCTAAAAGGACACAAAATAATAAAATAACAATAGTAATATCAACATCAACCATAATAATAAACATCCACTATGACTATAACAGTAATAATAATAACCGTAAAAATAAGAAGCCACAAAGGTCATCATATCAAAGAAAGGAGGCCAGCCCCTTCTATAAAACTCAGTACATCGTACCCTGGGGCGGAACACTTTGATCCCAGTACCTTAGAAAGTCTAAAAACACTATCAGCACCACGGCACCGGTATAGATAACGCTGTCGGGAGGTCAACCAAACTCGGGCACTCGACCAGTAAGTGCCGTACTGTAAGGGGGACCAGACAGTCATCACAGTAGGGCTCGTTGTCCCTGGACATAAGATAGCCATGTGTGAGGCGCGTGTGGCCGATACGGAGACGAACGAGAGCAGTCTGTAAGCGACGGCTCCGGACATTAGTATATTGCCAGGAATGAGACACAGTCCTCGTAATTTAGCCCATTTTAGAAGCTGCACCCCTCATATCCCATCTCAGCTGCCAACTGGAGAGGACTGCCACACGAATCGCTGGGAACAGGTCCACACATGGGACCGGGCTAAGGTGGGCAGCTCGGTTAGCCGCCTCCGCAACTAGTCTATCGGCTCGTTCGTTCCCGTGAACGCCGACGTGGCCTGGGACCCTACAAAAACTAACTCTATAACCCCTGCGGTGTAAGAGATAGAGCCATTCAAGAGCTGATAAAACCAGGGGATGACTAGAAGCAGGAGTAAAAGAAACCAAGGAGGAAAGAACACTACGAGAATCACTAAAAATTGTATAAGACTTACATGGAAGAGTAAAAATAATTTGTAAAGCTAAAATCACGGCAGATATCTCTGCGGTAAAAACGGAAGTACAGTCAGGAAGGCTAGCCCCACGGCAGAATGAAGGGAACACAACACCACATCCAACCCCAGCGTCTGCTTTAGAACTGACCGTGAAAACAGGGATAGAATCGGAGTGACTAGAAAAGTGATCTAAAAACAAGGAGAGTGACACACGGGGTGGGAGATCCCTCTTGCAATCAATGATGGGGGCACAGACAGACACAGCCGGGAACTGCCAGTAACCAATTCGAAGTAATCGATAAGGGCAGATAGGGACTGAAGGTAGAGACAAAGTCGCCATAGTAGACGCAACCCGAAACCCTAAAGGCGAGCTATATATAGAGGTGAATGTGAATCACTCGAAATAGAGACACAGGTCGGTGATGCAGGAAGGCGGAGGATTCTGTACCAACACCGCATCAGTGACCTATGGCGTCGCAAATCCAGGGGGAGGACACCGGCATACACCAGGAGACTAGGAATAGGGGAAGACCGGAAGGCAAGCGGACTCCAGCATGATGTCTAGCACGCGTAGTCGAGCCTCTGTAGCAGAAGAGTAGACCTCACAGCCATATTCCAACTTGGACAAGATAAACGTTCGGTGGAGGAGTAATAGCATGTCTCTGTCTGCACCCCAAGAGGTATGACCTAAAATCCGAAGGAGTGACAAGGCTTTCTGACAAGCCGCCCTAACGTAACTAAGATATGGTACCCAGGTGAGACGGCTATCAAATACAAGGCCAAGATAACGAGTCGTTTCCACACATGAGATGCGCCTATTTACGAGATACAAATAAGGGTCCGGATGAACACCACGGATGCGACAGAAATGCATAGCGACTGTTTTTGAGACAGAGAACTGAAATCCGCTTTTAGCAGCCCAACTGGAAACCCTATTAATTGCCAATTGAAGTTTTCTTTCAATCAGCGACATCCGTGCTGCTGAGAAGGAGATGGAGAGGTCATCGACGTATAGGGAACAGTGGACGCCATCTGGTAGGACACCAATGACACCATTGATAGCCACAGCAAATAAAGTAACACTAAGGATACTCCCCTGTGGCACACCATCCTCAAGTGAGTAAGTCTCGGAGAGAGCGCTCCCTACTCTAACCCGTAAAAGACGATTTGATAAAAGCTGCTGAATAAAAGTAGGGAGGCGGCCACGAAGACCAAACTCAAACAGGCTCAGCAAAATACCATGACACCAAGCCGTGTCATATGCCTTCTCTAAGTCGAAAAACACAGTCACCTGGTGGTGATTTTTTGGCAAAAGCCTCACAGACAGATGACTCTAAGGATAAAAGAGCATTGGTAGTAGACCGCGCCTCTCAAAAACCATATTGCACCGGAGTCAAGGAATGTCAGCTCTCCAAAAACCACATGTCTTGTATTCACCATCTTCTCCAGCACCTTACAAAGACACGATGTCAAGGAAATAGGACAGTAATTAGTGGCCTGTAAAGAATCCTTTCCAAGTTTAGGGATGGGAGTAACCACAGCCACACTCCAAGAATAAGGAAAATCACCGGTATTCCATATAAAATTGTACAAATCTAATAAAAACGTGAAAGCACTATCAGACATGTTGCGTAAGAATGCATAAGGAATGTCATCAATGCCGGGCGACGAATCTTAGCACTGTGATAATGCAATCCTGAGCTCGGAGTGAGAAAATGGCACATTATACGATTCTCCTCCGGGGGAAGCAAAGGATATATCCTGGGATTCCAAGGTTTACCTGTGAACAGCTCCTGGTGCTGTAGGATCCTTTCTGGAGACATTGGTAAAGTGTTCCGCGAATAGGTCAGCTACTGTTTTTGGGTCCGCCACCGTTTCCCCAGCGTTCAATAAGACTGGTGGAGGAGGCGGAGAGAATTTCCCAGAGATCTTACGGACCCGGTTAAAGACTTCATTAAGAGCAGTCCGAGACATAATAGAGGATACGTAAGACTTCCAAGAATCTCGCTGAGCAAATTTTAAGGTTCGTCGCGCTCTAGCACGTGCTTGACGAAAAGTCGCTAAGCACAGGGGGTCTCCACGATGGCGTTGAAGACGAGAGAAGGAAGCACGCTTCTCTTTAACAGCAGCACTGCAGTCGGCATTCCACCATGGAACAGGACGTTTAGGAAATCGACCAGATGTCCTGGAAATTGACTGAGTAGCAGCAGTGTGCAAAACATCGGTGAAGTACGTTGCAGCCTCGTCGCAATTGACTATCTCTGCTAACGACCGAGAAGGGACGCTGAGGTTTTTGAAGAGCTGCCAGGCAGCCTTATCAAGACGCCATCGGGGAGGACGTGACTGAGGAACAGAAATAGTAGATTCTATTAAAATCGGGAAGTGGTCGCTGCCGTATAAGTCTGGCAAAACTAACCAACGGAAGTCCAGAAAGGAAGTAGAGGAGCACAGTGATAAATCTGTAGCCATGAAAGTACCAGTAGGACTATGAAAATGAGCCATGTCCCCAGAATTTAAAATTTCTAAATCCTCATCCTCAATAAAAGAGGCTAGTAAAATACCACGAGGGTTTATGGCAGCACCATCCCACAAAGGATGGCGGCCATTAAAATCACCCAATAAAAGAAATGGAGAAGGGATTATTACGCACCAAGTTGGCAAGATCAGGTTTGTCAACAGGAGCACCGGGAAGGAGATAAAGGCTACACAGCGTATAAAAACGGCCAATAAAAATCTTAACAGCCACTGCCTGCAGCGGCGAGTTACGCTGCAAGGGTATAAAAGGCACATAAGAGCGCACTAAAATGGCTGTTCCCCCGTGATGGCCTTGCCCAGGGACAGTGTGAGAATAAAAACCACGATAGCCTGGGGGACTAGAGTGAGAAGTCTCCGAGAAGTGTCTCTTGGAGACAAATGCACACAGGAGAAAACCGAGCAATTAAAATACGGAGTTCTTCCCAGGAGGAACGCAAACCTCTACAGTTCCACTGTAGAACAGTGAATATGGCTACTTTTTAAAAGACTTAGGATGAGCCCCAGATAGGGACTTCCCTGAACTGGCCTGATTTAGAAGCTTGATAGGACGGCGAATCTTAGCAATCGCCGGAGCCCCAGCACGAGGAGAAACTGATCCACGAGAAGTGCCAGGTCGAGGACTTTCAGCCTTCGCAGGGTATTTCAGCTTAATAAGAGAACCAGGTTTTTCCATGGACGTCGCTCTATCTAAGCCGGAAGCAAGACTTGATGTGGGCTTAGTAGATGATCTGTCACAGGCTACCGAAACCAAGGATTCTTGAGACATTTGACGCCCCCCAAAATTTGGCATGTTCTCGTCTACCAATGGAATATCTTGGGAAACATCCATATTATCTGTTTTAACATCACGGGAAGCCACACGGCGCAAAGGAGAGGGACTGACTGCCCGAACTGAGGTATGCATGGGAGTGTCAAGAGGGCCCTCAGCAACTACAACGACAGACCGGTCGTTAGATCCAGGTCTATCCACGTTACTGGTGGGAATCTTAGAAGGGCGAACATCCAGTGAGTCAGTTGAACTATATTGACGTTTTTGCATTTGTTTGTGAGAGTGACGACGCTGTGGACTAGATTTTAAAGCAACAGTGGGCTTTGCGTCAGGATTAGTCCCAGAAGCGACAGATGTCTCCAATGATTCTCCACCCAAGTTTGAAAACATGTTGGAAGTGTTGACACTGGTAGGAGCGGCCTTCGATAATAGAGAGGAACTAACTTTACTAACTGGGGGCTGGTAAGATGGCATTTTGAGAGAGGAGGCAAAGGATTTTACCTCACCTCCCCTACTTTGGCGGAAGGCGAGTTCTCGCCGGACACTGCCTAAACTGATGAACTGAGCGTTCTCCAGGTTTAGAATATCCTGTTCCAGACGGTACTGGGAACATTGGCGAGAGCGTAACGGGTGAGCATCCCGGCAATGGAAACAGTAAGAATTTGACTCACATTCATTTGTGGGATGAGTCTAAGGCAGAACAGTTGCCACATCGGGGACGTTAAGTGCAGTATTTCTTTCCATGTCCGTACTTGTAGCACCCGTAGCACTGGAGTGGCCGGTCAAGGAAAGGCTTAACCTTTAGGCGGAGAGGACCAATCCGGATGGAGTCAGGAAGGAAGGATCCACAGGAAGTAAGTATGATCATGTTCTTGCTACTTCTGACCTTAGAGATCTTGTGGACAGATTCAGGGCACCAATTTAGTATTTCTTCCTCAGGGAGCTCATATAAGTCATAATTATACACACACCCTTTGCTGTAGTTAAAGGTGCGGTGGGGTTTGATGGCCTCAAACACACTATCAGCGGGGCATGAATGGTGGAAAAGCATTTCAATGAGTCATATTCTTGGCACGTATGAGAACGCCTTTCCCATACTGCTTTAAATGTCCTTTTGGAAATGTGCCAAACTCCATTCCCAAATACTGGACTGCACGGAAGTAGTTACCCCGGCCCCCCTTGTAAAAGGCTACAAACCAGGAAGAAGGTGGTTCCTGTCGGAGCCGTGAGGCAGTCGCAGTTGTAAGTTCCGCAAAGAGGTTGGGGCAATAGTCATCATCATCATCAGTGAGGTTAGCGGAACGCATGAGGTTGGCCTTAGTTTTGGGTTGTACGTATGAAAGGGCAGGAACTGATTCATAGGCTGATTTGGCCTCGTCACAAGAAGCAAACGTGATATAACCTTTATTGGTACTAGTGCGGCCGTCGTACACAAGTTTTATTCTGAGGACTGTTCCAAATTTAAGGAGAGGTGAAGGGCACGGTAAGTTAGGCATGGCGTAATACGAGGGAGTACCAGAACATCCCCTTTCGGAGGTGTAGCTGTGCACCCAGCATCCGCACGCTGACCCAAACCCGCAGAAGTGGCGGAAGAGCGAGGGGACAATTCCGCAGCACTGCAGCAGGAGTAACACCGTTACCAGGAGCCGTGAAAGGCTCCAAGGTGGCGATGAGAGAAGACCGTTTGGGGGTTTCCAGGGACAGGCGGACGTCAGGGAGAGAGGCAGGGCGAAGCAGGGAAGGTTTACCCTAACACAAAGGGGTCGTTTCACTCCCTCACACCCCCACCCACCACGGAGCCCAACAAGGGGAGGCTGGATGTTGGGGCCAGACAGCACCCAACAGCCCCAGGGGTAATGGGGAAGTATACGCAGCCAGTGCTAGGCGTTTAACGGCGGCCGCGGGACCGTTGCGATCGCCCACCCGGCAGTGACCGCTTGACCCTAGTCATCACATGGCCTAGCCAGCGCTTGACCAGCCGATTGATTCAGTGGGGCCACACTGAACCGCCCGTCTTACCCTAACCCTCCCACCAAAGGAGCGTGTTGTCCACCGAGGGAAACAACACCCTGCCCCGCGGTGGACTCAACTCTAAGATGAGAGGGCACGGGGAGTATACGGGACGCCACGGACGGCAAACACGTGGGGAGACAAGAGCCCTGCCCTATATGGTAAAAGGGCGGGCGCAGGCAACATCACCAGTAGGCCTCCTCTACCGGCGATGAAGGGGGAGCACTTAGTCCACGAGGCCAGCGGACATCGAGCCCTATCGAGGTAGGCAAGCCACCATGATAGGTGGTGCCGTCGACCTCGCTTCAAGCCCCGTCACCACGACAAGGTGACTCCCCTTCGACGGGGATCTCAACTGGAAACTTTATATCTCTTCTCTTACTAAATCAGCTTCCTCGAGGCTGGGCGTTCTGTACCGCCTCCGCCAGTTCTTTTCTCCCGCACAGTTGCTATCCATTTACAGGGGCCTTGTCCGCCCTCGTATGGAGTATGCATCTCATGTGTGGGGGGCTCCATTCACACAGCTCTCCTTGACAGAGTGGAGTCTATAAGGCTCTTCGTCTCATCAGCTCTCCTCCTCATACTGAAAGTCTTCTACCTCTTAAATTCCGCCGCCATGTTGCCTCTCTATCTTCTATCGATATTTTCACGCTGACTGCTCTTCTGAACTTTCTAACTGCATGCCTCCCCTCTTCCCGCGGCCCCGCTGCACACGACTTGCTACTCATGCTCATCCCTATACTGTCCAAACCCCTTATGCAAGAATTAACCAGCATCTTCATTTTTTCATCCCTTACACTGGTGAACTCTGGAACAATCTTCCTTCATCTGCATTTCCTCCTGCCTACGACTTGAACTCTTTCAAGAGAAGGGTATCAGGACACCTCTCCTCCCGGAATTTACCTCTCTTTTGGCCACTGTAATCTTTTTAGGAGCAGCAAGTAGCGGGCTTTTTTTTTTCATTATTTTTTTTTAAAGTGCCCTTGAGCAACAAACAGGTTAACCTCAAAAAGGAAATGTAGCGTGACCTCGGCGAGTGGCTGCAAGAGAACCAGTTCTCGTACGACAGTGGGATGGTGGGGGACAGGTGGGCACTATACGGCCAGGTTGAGGGACCCTCCCTTTTATCTATGAGGGGTCGTACAGCGACGTGCCCTCGACGTTTTCTCGACCATGAGTGCGACGTCGAGCGTCGTCGATCGGCTAGACGAGGGGCAGTCGCGCAATAGTCGCCAGGCCCTGCGTTCATCGGGAACCGTCGCAACGGGTTTTATTTTCAAAATTGGGCTCTTCTGCGTACAGTCACGCGCATTCACGCACGATTCACCTCGACGTCCCCTCGCCTGTCGCCCTCGTGTGCGTATAGGCGAGCGACCATCCCTCGCCATGTTGTTGTGAGTTGAAATGGAGGCAAACTCGCAGAGACAATGGCGATGCTCTCACGATTTCGTGCATTTTCAAAATCGCCAACCGTCGCAAAGCGAAATCGCGTATGTGTGACGCCAGCATAAGTCGTGCGTATGACCCCATTGATTAACTGATTGACTGTCCGCCGACCAATTGGCAGAGTGTCGGCCAACTAATTTTTCTCGCTTGATGTGAAGTCCTCTTGCTTCATTTCGGCCATTAATTTATCATAACGAAATACTGCGTCATGCGGAGTAGCCAGGGGCGAGTCCAAATGTGTTGCTGCAGCCTTTTCTTCCTATTGCTCATTCTCCCACGGGCCTCGATGGATACCTTCACTGCGCCCATCAATAGATTTAAGTTTCATTTTGAAGTCGCAAACACAACTACTTCTGTTCATGGTTACTTTTTAATGGCACAACTTTGGGAGCCATCACAGCACTCACGCACTTTTGCTGTCTCTCTCTGGGGTTGAATGGCACAACGGAAAGTCGTGGCCCATTATACATACCCCATGACCCATGGAAAGGAGAGCGCTGGGCAGATGTAAAACATCATTTTGAAATTTGGGTAGACTCAGGCGAGAGTTGGCAAGGCTGCCGCCAAGACAGTCGGGAAGACCATAGGGAAGACCGCTGGCCAACTCCTTGGCAACTGTCGACCAGTTGGTCGGCCAACCAGATCACAGACAGTCTTGCCGAGAGTCTGCGACCGTCTGTAAGACAAGTCAAAACCGTCTGCAACTGTAGGCCAGTTGGTCGGCAGAGTTGTGGTTGTCGTAGATTTGGCGCCATTTCGAAAATGACAGCTGAGACTCGTCTCGTGACCAATTGCCGGCATGTCGCCGATATGCTGCCAACTAGTTGGCCTAATGTCTCAGACAGGCGACGACCATTGGCAGTCATACTATAGTAAGACTCACCTTAAAGTGCGGCTGTAAGGTGCCATGTGAAGAATAATCGGGAGTACAGCGTTGCCACGTTTTAAACCCCACGTTGGTTGCTTCTCTCTCTCTCGTGGCGGTAAGATTTTAAAGTTTTTTTTTTTCTTACTTATGTCCGCTAATTTTAACGTACATTCCTTCATGATATAATTTAAATATAATTGTGAAACTACTCACACATCCCAAAACGAAAGGGAAACTCAATAATAAGTGTAACATTTTTTAGCAACACTAATATATGTATGCCACGTTTCTTTATATGTTTATAAATAACTTATCCATAATAAGTTAACTGTTCTTTCATACGTTATAATACTAAGATTAAATGTGTATGCATATTTGCTGATCATATTTGCCATGGTTTTACTTAATTAGAACCTTTCTACATCGCGGGCTAGGACACATGCGGCAAAGCTGTACGAGGGGATCCCCCTACGCTGAACCCCCCCCCAACCGCACTTTCAATCCCCTTCTTTCCAATGTGTATCCATCTCTCCAGCTCTGTCTCCACTTCTTCCGGTGTTCCCCACAAATCAGGACGTCATTTGGGAACATCTTGGTTCGCGGGGATTCTTGTCTGATCTCATCGGTCAGTCTGTCCATTATCATTGCAAACAAGAGAGGGTTCAAAGCTGATCCTTGGTACACTCTCACTTCCACTCTAAAACCCTCCGTCAGCCCTACGGCACACCTCACTGCTGTTACGCTGTCATCGTACATGTCCTTTACCACTTTCACATACTCCCCTGCCACTCCCGACTTCCTCATACAATACCACAGTTCTTCTCTCGGCACCCGGTCGTAAGCCTTTTCTAAGTCTAAAAATACACAATGCAATTCCTTCTGTCTTTCCCTGTACTTTTCCATCAACATCCTCAAAGGGAATATTGCGTCCATTGTGCTTCTCCCTTGCTTGAATCCAAACTGTTCCCCACTGATCCTCACAATTCTTCGCAATCTCGCTTCCACAACTCTTTCCCATATATTCATTGCGTGACTAATCAGCTTAATCCTCTGTAGTTGTCACAGCTCTGCACATCACCTTTGTTCTTGAAAATTGGAACTAGCACACTTTTTCTGTACTCCTCCGCCATTCTCTCACCATTCTAAATCCTATTGAACAGTCTGGTTAACCAAGCCACTTCCATCTCTCCTAAGCTCCTCCATGCTTCCACTGGTATCTTATCTGGACCAACTGCTTTACCTCCCTTCATCTTTCTCATGGCCTTCCTCACCTCCTCACTGCTGATTCTTTGCACTTCCTGATGCAGCTCTTCTACCTCTTCTAGCCTTCTTTCCCTTGCATTTTCTATGTTCATATTGCTCGAAATATTCCTTCCATCTTCTCAATATGCTCTTTTCACTTGTCAATACAATTCCGTCTGCATCCTTTATAATTTTTACATGCTGCACATCCCTCCCATCCTTCTCTCTTTGCCTGGCCAGTCGGTAGAGGTCTTTCTCCTCTTCCTTAGTATTTAGTAATTTCTCATACAACTCTTCGTATGCCTTTTCCTTCGCTTTTGCCACTTGTCAACCCACCCTTTTTATTTGTTAGATCCAAGTTACTGACCACACATAGTCGACTGTATGTGTCAGTATGTGTCAAAAGCCGCGGAGCGGAGCCCCTCATTGTGTGTCTCTTGACTAGTTTCTCACTAAGTAACAGTTACTGTTTCTGCCTGTTCGACGCTTGTTAGGGCTTCGTCACCTCTCGTTATGGGCTGTGTGGCGGTTAGCTAACATTATATTTCATTGCCCTCTGACGGTGTTATATGCAACTATCCATACTTCAGTCACCGAAAGGACGTAACACACACGCTGACTAATTTTTGGCTTAGGCCAGTCTCCAATGGTCGGCTAAGACACACGCCACCAACGTGGTCGGCATTGGTTGTTGTGCTTGGTCGGCATAATATAATAGACCCTTAATTAAGGGGGCAGGGCGGAGAGGACGATCGCACCTAACTCAAATTGTATAGATCTCACTAGGTGAGGTCTCATAAAGGGAAAGTCAGATAACACAGCCTCCCATACCCTAATTATCATATGGGGGAAATTGCAGAGTAGGGCAGAGTAGTGTAAATTATTCCTAGTTCTTTAAGTTGAATGCATATTTTTTCCATCACACGACAGGTTTTTTTTTCCTAATCGAAGTTGGATGATTGAATGTATTCTCAAAAGCCTATCCATATCCATCTTAAAAGAGTGTATGTGAACTACAGTAGATTTGGTAATGATACTTCTAAGAGTCTCGTGTAATCAACCTCTGGTGGTTGAAACAATGTTGATCTAAAAGTACAACAGTTCCATCTTTAGTTTTAGTACATTCAATCTATTTTCGGTGGTGAAGTTTCGACTGGATAGGTCTCCTCCCACCTCTTAATTACCTCCATTTGATAATCATAATACCAATAGGGGAAGGGATTTGATCTCATTTCCTTTTTTCTACTTGTACAAAACAGCACGGGGCGAAGTCATTTATACGTAAAGGTTTGGCTGCACTCATGGGAATAACTGAGAGTTTAATGAAATAAAGAACAATAATAAAAATGATAATAATAATAATAATAATAATAATAATAATAATAATAATAATAATAATAATAATAATAATAATGATAAGTTAACTAATACCTATACTAATGATAATGATATTTTTGACAGCCACAGAATAAGATGGCAGTGAGGGATAACCATAGACTCTGGCCTGGGGGTCAACTACTCTATCGTCTGGATTTCGACACTACAAGCAACACTTACGGTTTGTCTTTACTTTCTCCGTGATGTGACGCAGTAGCAAAACATGATCTTCAGTGCTGTTAACAGTTATTACTCGTCTATTGCAGAACGAAGGCATTTACCAATATCCTCCACCTCTCTCTGTCTGGTGTTGCAATCAACTAAACTTCAAAAAACAACGCGTACAAAAATTACAACATAGCCTAACACCATTGCTTATTTTTGGAATGGAAACAGATAAGTATTTGATATCATTCCAATTTAACACATTAATTAATTACTGGAGAATCTATCCTACAGTCACATCCTTTTCCTGGAATCGGTTCCCTGTCATCATTCTGTCGTTTCCCTTGGCACTGCATTGTGAGCCCAACCTATCCGAACAATGAGGAAGAGGACTTTGTCTGTCAGGAAATTAACAAAGGTAAAAAAGAAAAAAAATGAAAACGCCGAGGCATCCGTTCTGTACGCAATAAAGTTGCAAGTGCCAGCACCATCCTGCGTGAAATGTGTTCCCAGATATCATGAAATGGAATTTTTTTATCCCCTTAAGCGGATAGCCTTTCCCCTTTTCAGTGTTCATACACACACATAACATTTACATCTCCCCTCCAACATCTTTTCTTCATGTATTCGTCAACCTTCTTTACAAAATCCTCATCCAGTATTCTCGCTGCCGTATGGTAATCTGGTACCATTTCTCCTGAATGACAGAGGTGGCTGGTCGTCGCTCTCCGGAAAGGAAAAGGAACCGTCAGTACCAAGGAGGTTCAAGTAGTGGAGGGGCCCTAGTGCTCGGTACTTAAAATCTCAGCTCGCCCCTGTCGGCCGTTAGGTCAGGGGCAAGAAGGCGGCTGATGGCCGGGAGAGGTCATGGATGTTTCATTAATTATTCAAGCCTCCTTGGCAAGAAGGCGGCTGATGGCCGGGAGAGGTCATGGATGTTTCATTAATTATTCAAGCCTCCTTGGGAGTGGCTGGATTGAGATGTATTGGGTTTGTTTTTTGGTCGCATACATGTAAAGTTTTCTTTTTGTCTGTAGGTGATTAAGTTGAACCAGGCACTACGCCGAAATATGTATAAAATTGTATTTAAAATTTACCAAGCCACGACTCATGTCAACAGAATTTTTTATACAGTGCTCGTCATTAATATTGTCGCAGGCCGTTTCCCTCTGTGTGGGGTAATATAAACATGGTGCTACATCCAAAGAAATTTATTTATCTTACAACTAGTACTTTGTTGGATTCCCTTTGCGCTTCGTACACTCCTCCAAACGTGCAGGAAGGCTGTCTGCAAGGGCCATGAGATGCTGTGGGGCCTTGAGCCATTGTTTCACTGATTTAGCCGTGTGGCACGGTGCGCCGTCCTGCATGAAGGTGGTGGCGTGACGTCTCAAAAGACCCCGGTAGATGGTCACACAGAAGTTCCAGGTAGTTCCCTTGATTCATTGTGGTGTTCTTGGGTATTATTACAAGACTTCCCACACCATGAAAAGAAAAGCAGCTCCATACCATCAACGAATGGTGCAGTGTAGCGGGGGTCGAGGGGGTCGCCGCCGGGGCGACGCGACGGTACACGCGACCTTGACTGCTAGCTGTCACTTAAAATTGTGCCTCATCACTCACTCCACAGCACACCACGCTACTGCTCGAGGGTCCAGTTCTTCAGTTTGTCACAAAACGCAAGCCTTGCTGGACGACAGAAACCACAGGCTTCGGTCGCGCTGCATAACTGATGTAGCGGAGGTCGTCGTGGATCCGGCGTAATAATGTCCTTACCGACACGTTACTCAGCAGTCTTGGGTTAATTGTCTTCCTTTATTTTTCTGACTGATACTCGAGGGTGTCTTTCAAGTACATGGTGTACCAGTCGCAGGGTTCGCACGGATGTTTTGCGAGTCTTTCCAGGTGGCTTTTTCTTCTCTGGTACTTTGTTTTTACCATTTTCCATCATATGCTTCACGTATCTTTGGATTTGGTGGACACTGACACCCGTCTGCTATGAGATAATCTCGTGTCGAGTGTCCAGCCTTGTGGAGAGATGTGATGCTTGTGATGTCATGACTTGACAAGGTTTTGTAGTGAACCATTGTCCAGTAAAACTGCTGAACAACCAAGCAATTGCAAGCCAATCTGGGGGGTGGGTGGGGGTGACGGGAGAAGACATCAACTGAACGCCCCTATTTGACAACTATGGACAGGCAGGTGTCAGTGTTTCCCGCCTCTGCACCCCCTCGCTCCGGCAAAAGGAGTGCGCGAATTTTAAATGTTCAACGGCGATCCCGGCGACAATTTCAATTTCAACCTTTTTTTTTTTTCTTATACAACAAAAGAGCCGGCCCAAGGGCAACAAAAAGAGAGCAGAAAAAAGCCCGCTACTTGCCGCTCCCACAAAAGAAGAGAGTATAGAGTGGCCAAAAGAGAGATCAATTTCGGGTGGAGAGGTGTTTTGATACACTCTTCTTGAAAGAGGTCAAGTTATAGGCAGGAGGAAATACATCCGAAGAAGGCTGTTCCAGAGTTTACCAGTGTAAGGGATGAAAGAGTGAAGATGCTGGTTAACTCTTGCATAAGGGGTTTGGACAGTATAGGGATGAGCTCGAGTGGACAGTCGATTGCAGCGGGGCCGCGGGAGGGGGGGAGGTATGCAGTTAGCAAGTTCAGAAGAGCAGTCAGCGTGAAAATATCGATAGAAGATAGAGAGACAACATGGCGGCGGAATTTAAAAGGTAGAAGACTATCAGTAAGAGAAGGAGAGCTGATGAGACGAAGAGCCTTAGACTCCACTCTGTCCAGAAGAGCTGTGTGAGTGGAGCCCCCCCTCACGTGAGATGCATACTCCATACGAGGGCGGACAAGACCCCTATAAATGGAAAGCATCTGTGTGGGGTGAAGAACTGGCGGAGACGATACAGAACGCCAAACCTCGAGGAAGCTGATTTACTAGTGAGAGAGGAGATGTGAAGTTTCCAGTTGAGATTTTGAGCTTAGGATAGACAAAGGATATTTAGTGTTGAAGTTGACAGCTGAGTGTTATCGAGGAATAGAAGATAGGTGTATGGAAGATTGTGTCGAGTTGGAAGGTGCAGAAATTAGTTTTTTTTTTTTTGAGGCATTGAAGGACACAAGGTTCCTTTTACCCCCAATCGGAAATCATAGCAAGGTCTGAGGTTAAGCGTTCTGCAGCCTCCAGTCTGGAGTCTTGTAATTCCCGTTGAGAAGGTCTTCTGTTGATGAAGTTGAATAATGCACAGTGGAGTCGTCAGCGTATGAATGGATAGGACAGTTTGTTATGGTAAGAAGATCATTGATGAATAACAGGAAGAGAGTGGATGATAGGACAGAGCCCTGTGGAACACCACTGTTGATAAGTTTAGGGTAAAAACAGTGACCGTCTACCACAGCAGAGATAGAACGGGCGGAAAGGAAGCTGGAGATAAAGGAACAGAAAGAAGGATAGAAACCGTAAGAGGGCAGTTTAGAAAGCAAAGACTTGTGCCAGACTCTATCGAAAGCCTTCGATATGTTTAGCGCAACTGAGGAAGTTTCTTGGTCATCCTCTCTTAGCCGTTTCGGTGAGTCAGTTCAGAGAGCAAGAAGATCGCCAGTAGAACGCCCCTTGCGGAACCCATACTAGCGATCAGAAAAAAAGGTCAGAAGTGGAAAGGTGCTTTTGAATCTTCCAGTTAAGAATTGATTCAAAAGGTTTAGATAGACATGAAAGTAAAGCAATAGGGCGGTACATAAAAACATAAGAACATAAGAACGCAGGAGTCTACAAGAGGCCGGTAGGCCTGTACGAGGCAGCTCCTTTGACCCTAAGCTCCCGTGTATCTAACCCCACCTAATATCGCTGTCCATGAATTTATCTAGTCTATTTTTGAATGTGACAATTGTATTGGCACTCACCACATGACTGCAAAGCCTATTCCACTCATCCACCACCCTGTTTGTAAACCAATTTTTGCCTATGTCCCTGCTGAATCTGAATTTATCCAGTTTAAACCCATTACTTCGTGTCCTACCCGGTTCTCTTACCAACAAAACCTTATGAATGTCTCCCTTATTAAAGCCCTTCATCCATTTATAAACCTCGATCATGTCTCCACGCACCCTTCGCTTTTCTAGAGAATGCAAGTTTAACTGTTTGAGTCTTTCCTCGTATGGCAAATTTCTCAACCCCTGAATCATCTTAGTCATCCTCCTCTGCACCGATTCTAACATTTTGATATCCATTCTATAGTAAGGTGACCAGAACTGAACCGCATAGTCAAGATGAGGTCTAACTAATGCTAAATATAGTTTGAGGAAGACTTCGGGGCTTCTGTTGCTTACGCTCCTTGAAATACATCCCAGTACCCTATTAGCTCGATTTCTAGCTTGAATGCATTGTGCCCTTGGACGGAGATCAGAGCTCACTAAGACCCCTAAATCCCTCTCGCACCCAGACCTACTTATGAGTGTCATTTAAGCAGTAGTTATATGAGGGGTTGTTCCTACCTACACTCAGAATACTGCACTTCCCTACATTGAACTCCATCTGCCATTTATCCGCCCAGTCATACAATCTGTTGAGTTCACCTTGGAGAATACTAGCGTCCTGATCCGACTCAATTACTCTACCGATCTTGGTATCACCTGCAAATTTACTAACATCCCTACTAATTCCTGTATCTAAGTCATTGATATAAATAATAAACAAAAGTGGACCTAATACCGAACCTTGTGGGACCCCACTCGTAACACATCCCCGGTCAGATCTTTTACCATTGATTTGCACTCTTTGCTTCCTATTGCTAAGCCACGCCTTGACCCAGTTCTAAACTTTACCCTCTACTCCGTGAGCCTATAATTTAAGCAACAGTCGTTGGTGAGGAACTTTGTCAAACGCTTTACTAAAATCAAGATAGATTACATCATAATTTTCATCTCTGTCAACCGCCTCAAATACTTTTTTATAGAAGGACAAGAGATTCGTGAGGCATGACCTACCTTTTGTGAACCCATGCTGCGAGTCGTGAATTAAGCTATGTTTCTCTATATGCTCCCGAATGTTCCTGGCTATTATGGACTCCAGCATCTTCCCTATAACCGATGTTAAGCTAATTGGGCGATAGTTTGAAGCAACTGACCTGTCCCCCTTTTTAAAAATCGGCGTCACATTAGCTACTTTCCATAGGCTCGGCACATAGCCAGTATTTACCGACATCTTAAAGATGTCGGTTAGTGGGTCACTGAGTACATCACCTAATTCCTTTAATACCCTCGGAAATATCGCGTCAGGACCTGGCGACTTGTTGTTCTTAAGCTTATCTATCTCATCCTGAACTACTTGCCTGGTAATGATTATATCCCTCAATTTATCGCCATCCCCGCCCTCGTACACCTGAACTCTTTCCGGTATAGTCGTTCGATCCTCCTGTGTGAATACTGAAAGGAAGTAGTCGTTCAACAATGTGCTCATATTTTCGCAATTTTCTACTAGCTCCCCTGTGTTTGTTTTCAGCGGTCCAATTTTCTCCCGTGTTTTTGTTCTATACATCTGAAAGAAGCCCTAAGGATTACTTTTCGCCTCATTTGCTACTTTGATCTCATAGTTCCTTTTTGCTATCCTGGTGTTTTTCTTAACTAATCTAGATAGTTCGACGTACCGGCCCCTGAGATGTGTTTCACCATTCTTTATTTTCTGATAAATTCCCTTCTTTAACCCAATCTCGTATTTTAGTCCACGAGTCATCCACTTAGGATCATTGTTTTCTTTTCTAAGTGTTCGCTGTGGTATATGCTGTCCTTGCCCCTCTACTATTACTCTAACTAAATTATTGTAAGATATTTCTACCTGGTTCTCCTGGCTCTCCAATCCGCAGTTCTGACCCTCATGAATCCCTAAATTATCCCAGTTTACCCCTTCAAGATGTCTTCGAAGCCCCTCGTAATTTGCTCTTCTAAAATCTGGCACTAACACTGGGTTTGGTTCGCGGGTTACCGCCCAGTCGCTAAAACGAACCGTTCTGTGGTCACTATTTCCTAACTCTCCGCCCACCTCCAACTCACGTAGCAAGTTCCCATTATTGGTTAGGACTAAGTCTAATATGTTATCTCCTCTGGTAGGCTCAGTAACTAGTAGTTACTGAGCAACGGGCACAGTGTCATCATCAAATCTGCTCTTCAACTCAGCGACCACATGGTCAACGAACGGAATATACACCGAGCGCCGATAGTACTCCTCAGCAGATGCCGCTGGGACATTCGCGCGTTGTGTCTGTCGTGCACAGACTCTGGGAATAGGGAAGTCATCGTGAGCTGAGCCCACTTCGACTAGAAGATCTTTGGCTTTCACTAACACAGCGTGGAAGTACACCTCGGCATCTTCTCTACCGGAGTGTAAGCGACGTAATCCCTTGTAAAGGCTTATTATAACCCTATTTCTCATAATTATAACGCTTTCAAATAGCACTAAACGGTCTATTATTTATCTATTCAATCCCTACTATTAATACAGGCTGCCCAAATAAGGCTTACTGTCAATATAAAGCATTTTAACTATTCAATGTAAAACTGTTACATAACTTACATAATGTACTTGTAAATACGATTTTAAGAATGAGGCTATCATGTATGTTTGTAGAGTTTTTTTTTAGAATGTCACGGGATGTGATAAATTTGTGAGTCCATTTTTACAATTTAATATAATAAATCTTGTGGGGGCCCCCTTCTTGTGGGGGCCCCGGGGCTATAGAGCCCAAAGGGGGGGGCCCGGGCCCCCTGGGCCCCCCCCTTATATCCGCGCCTGGTAACTACCTGCTTAAGGAAATTATCTTGTATAACTTCAAGAAAGTCCTCGGCTTCCAGGTCACCCACTAGGTCTTCCCAGTCTATATTCCTATAATTAAAGTCCCCCATTACGCAGACATTTCTACTCATACTCGCCCTGCCAATCTCCTGTAGTAATATACTCGTGTCCTGCCTGTTAAGGTTGGGTGGCCTGTATATAACTCCTAGAGTTAGTTTTTCTTTCGGTAGTTTGGAGGATTGGAGCGGTCACCCTTCTTAGGCACAGGCTGTATGAAGGCGTACTTCCAGCAGGAAGGAAAGGTAGATGTTGATAGGCAGAGACGAAAGAATTTGACCAGGCAGGGTGTCAGCACGGAGGCATAGTTTTTTAAGGACAATAGGAGGCACTCCATCAGGTCCATAAGCCTTCTGAGAGTTGAGGCCAGAGAGGGTGTAGAAAACATCGTTCTTAAGAATCTTAATAACAGGCATAAAGGAGTCAGAGGGGGGATGAGTAGGACGAATATGTCCAGAATCGTCCAGAGTGGATTTTTTACAGAACGTTTGAGCGAAGAGTTCAGCCTTAGAGATAGATGAGGCAGCGGCGCTGCCGTCAGGGTTAAGGAGAGGAGGGAAAGCTGAAGACGTGAAATTGGAGAAGATATTTTTGGCTAGGCGCCAGAAGTCCCGGGAAGAATTAGAAAAAGCAAGGTTTTGACATTTACCATGGATGAAAGAGCTTTTGGTAAGTCGAAGAATAGATTTGGCGTGATTCCGGCCAGAAATGTAAAGATCATGATTAGCAGGAGGGCGAAGGCTCTGGTACCTTTTGTGAGCTGCCTCTCTTTCTTTGATAGCACGAGAACAAGCGTGATTAAACCAAGGCTTTTTAGCATGAGGAGTAGAGAAAGAACGTGGAAAGTGTGCCTCCATTCCAGTGACAATCACCTCTGTGATGCGCTGGGCACACACAGAGGGGTCTCTCTCCTGGAAGCAGTAGTCATTCCACGGGAAATCGGAAAAGTACATCCTCAGGTCGTTCCACCGAGCGGAAGCAAAATCCCAGAAACATCGCGTCTTCGGTGGGTCCACAGGCTGTACAGGAGCGATAGGACAGGGTACAGAAAGAAGGTTGTGATCGGAGGAGCCCAACGGATTTTTTTTTTCTACGTCTTCGCCTGTGACGCCGGTAGGCTTTCTACATAAGGCCTGATGGTCGGCCCCAGCCCGTTGTGGCGCAGGCAAGTGTTTATAATGGCTTTTAAAGAAGGGTTAGAGGTAAGGAAGAGGTCTAGTATGTTGGGCCTGTCTCCAAGACGGTCGGGAATACGTGTAGGGTGCTGAACGAACCGCTTTAGATCGTTGAGGAGAGCAAAGTTGTAGGCTTGTTCACCAGGCTGGTCAGTGAAAGAGGATGACAGCCAAAGCTGGTGGTGAACATTGAAATCTCTTAAAATGGAGATTTCAGCGAAGGGAGAGTGGGTCAAGATGTGCTCCACTTTAGTGTTCAAGTAGTCAAAGAATGTTGCATAGTTAATAGAGTTAGGTGAGAGATAAACAGCACAGATGTATTTAGTAATAGAATGACAATGAAGTCTTAGCCAGATGGTGGAAAATTCAGAAGAGTCAAGGTCGTGGGCACGAGAGCAAGTGATGTCGTTGCGCACATAGGCGCAACATCTAGCTTTGGATTGAAATTTGGGATAGAGATAATAGGAGGGAACAGAGTGGAGATTGCTGTCAGTAGCCTCAAAAACCTGTGTTTCGGTGAAGAAGAGAAGGTGAAGTTTAGATGAGGGGAGATGGTGTTCCACAGAATGAAAATTAGAACGAAGACCGCGAATGTTGCAGAAACTGATATGAAAGAGGTTCGAGGAGTTATCAGGACACCTCTCAAGTCGGCAGCCAGAAGGGGAGTCCTTCCTGGGGGAATTTCTGGTCCCCCCCCCCCTCCCAGGCGGAGAGAGTGAGGCAACGCTATGGTGCGCCATTTTGAATTTCAAATTTTGGGAAAAGGTGTGTATGTTGTGTGAATGTAGTGTGGTGTGGATAGAGAGAGGCTCTGTCTTTAGAGAGCATGCTGAACTTCTCTCTGGTGTTGATGAGACTATAGGGAAACGGATAGTGAGGACATGAGAAGGGTCTTTTGAGGGCTTCAGCACCCTCCTCGCTTCCCATATCTACCTCACCGGGAGTAGCTTACCCCCGTTTCGGTAGGTGTCTTCCTACCTCCTCCTCCTCCTCCTACCTGACTCGCACCTGATTTCAGTACACGGCTTAACGACATTAACAATAAACCACCTGCAATTATGTGCTTAAAAGACCAGATGATGTCTATGGAATGCAGATTTCATTTGACCTCATTATCCTCGCCTGACCTCAGCCAGAACAGCTTTTCCATCAAAGTTTAGTATACTTTCAGCTCTCATGCAATGCACATGGCAGTAAATTTTGAGTTTCTGTATCACGAACAACTAATATAAGTGAATGGCAAGGTGCATCAATTCTTTGGTCGGACAGGCAGAGACCGCTCGGCTTCTTCAGAGAGAGCGAACTCTACTCATGGCCCCCGCCTATAGTCTGTTTCACCAAGATATTACAGGCGGCAACACCCCTTCACTCAATCACCGCGCTGGAAGTTTAGTCTGCTTGGCCCAGGAAGCTTGCTCAGCGCTCACACTGCCTCTTAGGACTGTGACGCATGAAAAAAATGTTAACACCTCAAAATCACCATGAAATATTAACTTAACGCAATTTCACCATTGAACATCTACAGTGCCTAAACTGTCAAAAAATATGATGAGACGTAAAACATTGCCATAAGTATACATTGTTAACTTGAATATAGATAGAAGTATAAGCTTGCTTTTATCGTATAAAAAAAAATATCTTCATTCATCACATGATAACTACGAGAAAAAATATTAGTCACCTTGTGTTAAAGAATTAATGTTATATACAATGTCTCAAGGATGGCAATGCAACTAATATGACACAGGAAGGTAGGCCTTGTGGTATTCCAGATAGTATTAGAAAACTAAGAACATAGCACAGAGTCGCGACGCCAGCGGCCAAGGCGAAAGCAAACTGACGGGTTCTGCCTGGTGATTGGCTGCCACAGAGCTAATCAACATTAAGAGAGAAAAAGAGGAGGCGTGGCCGCCTGTAATATCTCGGTGAAGCAGACAGTACAATAAAAAATATCGCAGTATTACACTATTTGGTGTACCAGGCAATGTGCTTCCGCATCTATTGATCAAACGGGTTCGCATCCAACTGCTTAATTTGCAAGGACTGGGTTAACGTTTGGTTTGTCGAAAATTAACCGTATCCTAGCGGTTCAAGTACTGGTGAAACATCGACATGAGTTTCGACACGGGGTGCCTGCAGCCTATGCCGATCTCATGAAGACGTCTGATTCAGTACATCGTGGGGCACTCTAGGATCTCCTCAAACTCGACAGGATTACTGCAAGAATCGTTAATTTATTCATCAACCTATAGTCTGGCATTGATAGTGCTGTGAAGTGTGTGTGTGTGTGTGTGTGTGTGTGTGTGTGTGTGTGTGTGTGTGTGTGTGTGTGTGTGTGTGTGTGTGTGTGTGTGTGTGTGTGTGTGTGTGTGGTGGGCAATCCAGATTCTTTCCTATAAACAATGGAGAGGCAAGGCTGTGTCCTTGCGCCATCACTATTCAACACTCGCATGGACTGAGTATTTGGTGTATATGTGAACCAAAGTCACATCAATCAAAGCATCTGTTGGTAGTACCAGGCTCACCGACCTTGCCTTTTCCCAATGTGGCAGTAATCCTCGCCGCAGGGGGTTCTGGTAAGAGATTTCGAGACAGTGCATAAGTGATTGATTGATTGATCAATATGTAATGGCGCCACAACAGCAATGGTCATAGTTATGGCTCCATACATAATATATTACATTAGTCCTGGCCCGCCCTAGGACCCCGTATACATCTCAAGGGGAAGAATTTTTGACAGCTGATTTGAGTAACTGGGTCTACTGCCTTTTAAAATAACACAGGCGGACATTCGAATTTAACAGCGAATGGCCGCTAGGGGACGTTTTCCATAATGGCCGCCGATCTGATATCGGAAATATTCTTTACTACTTTGTCTCTTATATTTTAATGTAGCACCTCTATTCTGGGGGTTTTCAACATGGAGAACTCATTTCTGACCTTATTTATTAGCTAAATTAAATGCTAGAGGGAATTTTCCACTTTTGATTAAAAATTATAACTTTTTTTTCCATTCATTCAGAACTATTGCAGTATTTCTTCAAACACCACTATTTTAGAGTTATAATGCACATACAACTAAATGTTGAACAATTTATTACTCAATTGTTTCAATACCGTACAATGGCATACTCCTCAACCAACCCCATACACTAAATATCAACATTAGACCAGCGTGATAAACTCATGAAAAAGCCATTGAATCAACATTGGAACAGTGTGATAAACAAGTGAATACTGGGTGGTTGATGATTAAGCCAGGATGCTTCCCAACCTGCTCTGTCAAAGCCTCTTGTATCTGAAACAAGCCTGACAAAGTCCTATGTGTCCTCAAGAGACAAACTTCCATGTCAGTTGTATCCTCCTCATTCCAAACCCTCAATGAGGCCATCTCTTCCACCCAACTTTCGGGTTGCAGAAGAGGCGCTTCAAAGAGCCGTTGAGAAATTTGGCAGAGAAGAGTTCCCGATCAGTCTCAGTCGGTATGGAATGCCAAACCTTCCTTCTCACAGTGCTCAGCCTGGTGAACTTCCCCCATGGGGAGGAATACATGCGCTAATATCAACAGGACAGGTACCACTTATGCGTTTTGGGTTTCTGCCTGTAATTCCTTCACCAGTAACTGATTATGCTACTGTTCGAAAAGCATTATCAAATTTTCAGAGTGCAAGGAAGCAGCTCCAACAAGATATAATGCCAGTTTTTTTGGGGAGGCGGTGGCTGAGTCGTCAAAGTAACGGCCTCGTGTTCAGGAGGACGCGAGTTCAATCCCCGCCCGGTGCCACCAAGCTGGGATTTTTCAGCCGCCGCCGAGTGGCTTAAAACTACCCACATGCTGTCCAGAAGACCACCTATCAACCCGGACTCTAGATTCTAGGATCAAAGATGAGCTCTGGGAGGGCAGCATGAGCCAATGCAAGATGGCGCCACTATAAACACTCGCCTGCGCCAGAACGGGCTGGGCCGACCATCAGGACCTACCGGAAAGAAGCCTTGGACCGACCATCAGGATCCACCGGGAAGAAGCCTACCGGCGCAATAGGCTGCAATGTTAAAAAAAAAAAAGAAAAAAAAAAGTTGTTTCAGATGAAGGAGTGTTTCATACTGTTGTTGACATTTTACTGAATGAGCCAGATACCTTTGCTGATCTGTTTCCTATGTTAGGTATGTTTCATATGGCGAAGGTGTTGTTGCGGTGTGCTGGTCGCTACCTTTCAGGTAGTGGGGTGGATGATGCTCTGATAGAGTGTGAAGTCTTTGGGAAGAAGACTTTGGCAGCCTTTCTCTCAGGTAGCCATTATGTCAGGCATGCTTATTGTCTCACAGGTGCTAGAGACTTTGGCATGGCAAGCCTTCTGGAGACACAACGGTACTACCAACATGCGGCACATGCCCGTTCTTAGGAGTGTCAATGAGCTCAGACAAATGCTCATGAGAAAAAAAAACGTGATGACTGTGTGTTAAAATTTGTCTCTGTTCTTGCAGAATCTTGTGATGTCCATGACCTATTCCAGGCATTTTTGCTTGATTGTGAGGCAAAGTCTGAATTGTGCCAATATTTTGGTGTCTTCCAGAATCTTGTTAGCCTGTGTAAGCAAATCAGTGCAGCTGACTGTAATGGTAACTGTCATCTACATGTAGGCACCCTGAATGATGCCATCAACATCCTCCATGAGTTTGATGCCATCAATTACTTGAGGTATGGGTCATATTACCTTGAAAAGATCAAGGTGTTAGAGGTAGAGCATCCTTCCTTGTAAGATCAGTCCGTCGAGGGTTTCTTTATTGTGAAAGAGAGAGCCAGCTCTACCTTTGCTGCTTTTGCACCAGACATGAAACTAGAACAGTCTATCAACCGATTCTCACAAGGACCAGGCTGCCATGCTGTAGTTGGAAGATCCGGTGATACAGCATACATTACAGAGATCAATTTGCTCTTCCATGAGATAAGCGTAATCACAAATCTGCTGCACCAGGTGACCAATGCGCATCTCATGGATCACTTGGAGACAGCAATCCAGCATGAACTGCGTGGTCGAAAAGGCCAGATATTTGACAAGAACGTTTTCAGATTGCTGGACTTCATCAACAGCAAACAGAATCCATTTAGCATTGATGGGCCCAAGGTTCCTCTGCACAACATTGTTACAAAACAAAAAGTTGATGCAAATGTAAAGGAAAGAATCCTGTCAGTTTTAGTTGATGGGCAAGAATCATACCAACAGTATCGGCAAGAGAGATATGTTCAGAAGGTCAAGAATATCAGTGACACGATCTCGAAAAAGAACCTACCAGCATTCGACCACACTGCAAGCAACAAAACCATGACAGTGAAACAGACTGTCTCAACCAAGGACATATCTAGTGCCCAGCAAGACATGGTGATTGCCATGGTGAAAAGTGTGCCCCTTGAGGAGATCTTTGCATATGATCTCCTGCCATGCAGTGGTCTGTTTGAAGGCAAACTGCCTAAAAAACACAAAAAGCTCAACTCATGACCAGCCTTGAAGCACCCTGACGATCAGCCTGTCTTTTCTCCAAATTCTGGCTTGCAGACTGATGTTATCATTGACTTCATGTCAAAGATTCGCCAGTTTACAAATCTCACAAGCTTCATAAATTTTGGTGAATTACTTGCAGGGGTTATACAACATGCAAAGCATGTGTGTGATTCTGACATGATTGATTGATTGATTGATTTAAATTAGGCGCCGCAACAGCCAGTGTCATATGGCGCCGCATTCAATGGGTTAAAAACTATAAAAAAAACTTAAAAAGGCTAAAAAAGGCAACTAAAAAAATAAACTTAGAGCAAAGCCAAACAAAACGAGACAAAACAAATCACACATAAAATGGTCATAACTCATGGAGAAGGGTAGCATTCTCCATAAAGAGACGTACCTCATGTCCCGGGGAAAGGCATCTCCCTCCCAGCATCAGCGAGAGACGGAATGATCCGTCTTCTCTCCGACACTGCGACAGGTATCTGTGGGGTTCTTGGAAAGGTCTGGACTTCTGAAGATCTTGAAAAATTCTCAGCAATAAAAAAAATATAAAATAAAGTATCTGAAAATTGAGTTCTCAGACTCACAGCCCCTTCTCGTCTCTTATTTTTGACCAATCACACTACCATAGGATAAGCAAAGACCAGATGAACCTGCTCTTAAGTTTATTTAAAGCAACAAAGAAAACTTGCTGGAAAATAAGAATTAATTAATTAATTCCAGGCACACAGCATATGTATTTGCAATATCTGTAATCAGATAAAGTTTATGTTATCAACATATATACATCATTGTATTCAAATTCATGCAGTATTATTAAATTTGACTGCTACTATGTACATCTCAAATTATATTGTACTACGTTCCGTCCAATGCAATAAACTTTTTCGTTTCTGTTCTATAATATTCTAGTCTATTCCAACGTCATCCTAGAATCATGTGATTCAGTAGGTGAAATCCAAAATAATATCAGAAATGAGTTCTACATATTCAAAATTCAAATAGAGGAGAAAAAATAATAAATATGTATTTCCGATATCAGATAGGCGGCCATAATGGAAAACGCCCCCTAGCGGCCATTCGCTGTTAAATTCGAATGTCCACCTGTGTGATTTTAAAAGCCGGTAGACCCAGTTACTCAAAACAGCTGTCAAAAATTCTTGCCCTTGAGATGTATACGGGGTCCTAGGGCAGGGCCTGGACTATATGTAACCTCTCACCTAACTCTATTAACTATGTAAAATTCTTTGACATCTTGACCCACTCTCCCTTCCCTGAAATCTCCATCTTAGGAGATTTCAATGTTCACCACCAGCTTTGACTTTCATCCTCTTTCACTGACCAGCCTGGTGAACAAGCCTACAACTTTGCTCTCCTCAATGATCTAGAGCAGTCGGTCAAGCACCAAACACGCATTCCCAACCGCCTTAGAGACAGGCCCAACAACAAATACAAGAGCTCTTCCCTACCTCTAACCCTTCTGCTTACTGTCAAACTGTTTTCTCCGTTAGGCTCCTCCGATCACAACCTTATTTCTGTATCCTGTCCTATCGCTCCTGTACACTCTCTGGACCCACCGAAGAGGCGATGCTTCTGGGATTTTGCTTCCGCTCGGTGGAACGACCAGAGGATGTACTTCTCCAATTTCCCGTGGAACGATTACTACTTCCAGGAGAGAGACCCCTCTGTGTGTGCCCAGCGCATCACAGAGGTAATTGTCTCTGGAATGGAGGCACACATTCCACGTACTCTCTCTACTCCTCATGATAAAAAGTCTTGGTTTAATCACGCTTGTTCTCGTGCTATCAAAGAAAGAGAGGCAGCTCACAAAAGGTACCAGAGCCTTCGCCCTCCTGCTAATCATGATCTTTACATTTCTGGCCGGAATCACGCCAAATCTATTCTTCGACTTACCAAAAGCTCTTTCATCCATGGTAAATGTCAAAACCTTGCTTTTTCTAATTCTTCCCGGGACTTCTGACACCTAGCCAAAAATATCTCCTCCAATTTCACGTCTTCAGCTTTCCCTCCTCTCCTTAACCCTGACGGCAGCGCCGCTGCCTCATCTATCTCTAAGGCTGAACTCTTCGCTCAAACGTTCTGTAAAAAATCCACTCTGGACGATTCTGGACATATTACTCCAACTCATACCCTCTCTGACTCTTTTATGCCTGTTATTAAGATTCTTAAGAATGATGTTTTCTATGCCCTCTCTGGCCTCAACCCTAAGAAGGCTTATGGACCTGATGGAGTGCCTCCTATTGTTCTTAAAAACTATGCTTCCGTGCTGACACCCTGCCTGGTCAAACTCTTTTGCCTCTGCCTGACATCTACTTTTCCTTCCTGCTGAAAGTACGTTTTCATGCAGCCTATGCCTAAGAAGGGCAACCGTTCCAATCCCTCAAACTACCTTCCTATAGCTTTACTTTCCTGCCTTTCTAAAGATTTTGAATCAATCCTTAACCGGAAGTTTCTTAAGCATCTATCCACTTCTGACCTTCTTTCTGATCGCCAGTATGGGTTTTGTAAGGGGCGTTCTACTGGTGATCTTTTTGCTTTCCTAACTGACTCTTGGTCATCCTCTCTTAACCGTTTCGGTGAAACTTTTGCTGTTGCGCTAGACCTATCAAAAGCCTTTGATAGGGTCTGGCACAAACCTTTGCTTTCCAAACTACCCTCCTACGGTTTCTATCCTTCTCTCTAAACCTTTATCTCCAGTTTCCTCTCTCTTACCGATCTATCACTGCTGTAGTAGTCTATCACTGCTGTAGTAGACGGTCACTGTTCTTCCCCTAAGTCTATCAACAGTGGTGTTCCACAGGGCTCTGTCCTATCTTCCACTCTCTTTCTGTTGTTCATTGATGTTCCTCTTTCCAAAACGAACTGTCCTATCCATTCATATGCCGATGACTCTAATCTGCATTACTCAACTTTTGATAGAAGCCCAACCCAACTGGAACTATGATTCCAGGCTGGAGGCCGCAGCACCCAGAACCTCAGACCTTACTATCATTTCCGATTGGGGCAAGAACCTGGTGTCTTTCAACACCTCAAAAACTCGATTTTTTCACCTATCACCTATCTTAACAAACAACTCATTCCTTTTCAATTTATAAGTTAAGTCTACTCATTCAAAAAAAATATAGTCATCTTGTGTAAATTGAACTAAATTATATTTATCCTGCTCACATGTACCACAAATATTACTTTGTTTCTTGTTAGCTAGTTTATTTTAGTGAGACGGTTGTTCTTGTTTTCCTTGAAGGGGGAGACCACGGGGGGTCCTCCTGCGCATATGGTACGTCCAGTAGCTTTGAAATCTTAGTATGTTGTTTGTTGGTGTAACAGTATGATATTCTGTGAATTTCGTCAAATTCGGGTGAAGTTTAGGAGAGATTCAAACAAAGCGTTTTTTTTTCTTTTTTGTCTCACTTTATTTTTCAGTTAATCGCTTTGAAAAAAATACCATAGAAACTTTGTTTACCTACCTACATTTTGTTGGAAGTCAATTTTTTATTTTTAGTTTTGTCTTCGAAAAAAAAAAAAAACTTTTTTCACTTAGTATATTCTCCAAAGTGTCCCGTTTTCTTTTGACATTTTTTAAAAAAAATTCATTCCCAACAAACAATTGCCCTTTAGTTGTAGTTTTAACTGATACCTAATAAAAGTCATTCAGACTTTTTACCGATTTTGTGAAATTTTTTGAATTGTAAAAACCTACTTGATATTGGCTCCTAAAGATTTATTTTTTCCATTTCTTCCTGTCTTGCCATTTGTATTTATCTGATTGGCATGAAATTTTTACATATGATTGTGAATACCTTGTTGACTTACTAGAGAATGATCAGGCATCTGGTCCCCCTTTATAAAAAAAAGGTTTAATCGATCAAAGGTGAGGGTGTCAGAAGGTCAAGGTGTTCCTGCACGACCGTACTGGGCAATTCTGTCTCTCGAACAGTGCAGGGTCCAGAGAAAGAAAAGGTCAAGTCACGCGCAGCTTGAAGCCGATGGGGCGGGGCAACTGTGGCTGTGACGTCACGAGGTGCCGTGGCTCTCACCCCTCCCCCTCCCTCGGGTTTTTCTCTCTCTCTCTCTCTCTCTCTCTCTCTCTCTCTCTCTCTCTCTCTCTCTCTCTCTCTCTCTCTCTCTCTCTCTCTCTCTCTCCTGCAGCATATTACCACACTAATAATGTAAGTAATCCAATTTTTACTGACTATTTTGAGGCTTATATATTGGGGGAGGCTCTCTCCCTCAGACTGCTCTCTCTCTCTCTCTCTCTCTCTCTCTCTCTCTCTCTCTCTCTCTCTCTCTCTCTCTCTCTCTTGCAACATATTACCACACTAATAATGTAAGTAATCCAGCGATTGTAATGAGGCATTACTAAACGCCGTGGGCGGCCGTCTCGTTTATAGAGAAGGCCTGACAGCTTGCTTGTCTTTTGGCCGATGAGTCATTCAAAAAAGGGCGAGCGTGTCCCGCGCTTCTTATGTCCTCAAGACTTCTATACTTCACACCATGCACAGTCACTTCATAGTGCACTTATACATTTCACCCTGAACCAAGGTGTTTTTTTTCTGTTCTTTTCTTCTCTTGACTGCTTTTCTATGCCCTTTTGTTAATAATATCCACCATAACAGGGCTGAAGCAGTCCCCCTTACTCGTAGTTGCCAGATACCAGGTGACTGAGTTGCCTAGTATCGGAATGGAGGATCGGCTTGTTGAATATAGTAATTGTAACGACAGCGTTATGAATGCCAAAAAGAGATGTTTAGAAACGGTGACAAATCAAAATACTAGGAGCCTACTCTGTTACGATTATCAATGTATTTATATGATTTTTATGTGAATATTTCTCCCACTCCTTATAGTCTTATTTATTTCCTCTTTTTCATGTCTAATTTGATGATGTTCATAAGATATTAATGTTGGAAATCCTTTATTTATCACAAATAAAAAAAAAATCACAAAGATATGCATTAAAACAGACTGGCCGGGCAACACACCCTTGGACCCTCGCCGGCACCTAATGACGTCACTGCATGCGCAGTACGTTTGAATTTTTGTGGCCCCTTGATCTGACCCTGTATTCTCTGGACCCTGGAACAGTGTTTGTAGCTAAGAAAGCGACACGGTGATGAAAGTTTTGCTTGTAATCAGGCTCACGCTTCACACATCAGTTGTGAATAATCTGCAATGTAGCGGACTGAAGTTGGTGGTGATGTAGGTGGTGGGAATGTAAGTGGTGATGAAGAAGGTGGTGGTGGATAAAGTCGTGATGAAATACAAGGTTTATGTAGGGAGTCGCGAAACAGATGCGGTGATGGGTGGTGGCCTTGGGTGGCTCGGTGCGCGAGCCTGGAGTGCCGCGACACACAGCACACCGCTAAATAAATACCTCGCTTCTACACTACTCTCTTGCTTGTTTTATGAGTCTTGGGCGCTCCATAAGCCCTCTTGACGTTGATGTCTCTCTTTCTGGTTGCCTGACACTTGCAAATCATTTGTAGACTTTTTTTTTGGCTACAGTGGAGAAAAACGCGACGTACCCTACCCACCTCCGTCTCGTGTGCCACTGGCGAGTGGCGAGCCAGGGGCCATATTCAGAAAGCAGGTTGTAAGCCCGAGGGTGTAACTCCTTACAACCTGGAGACTTACACCCTCCGGACAACCTGCGCTGCACCCGCATTCAGAAAGGAGGTCGCGGGGAGGGTGTAACTCAGAGAGGGATGGTTGTAGCTCAGAGAGGCAGCTGATTGGGCGACGCATTCATGACGTCATCACACTCGTCCTAGCGAATCACGAGCGAGTCAGAGTCGATAAAGAAAGTGTGCCAGCCAATCACTGACATAATTGAGATCAGACAGTCACAACTTGAACAGTTACATGCACCTCTCTAGTGGCACATTCAAGCCATCAGTGACGCTAATATTCATAATATATGACGTCTGGTGACTTTAGCGCAGTGGCGACTTAAGTGTTACTGACGGTAGAAAGGTAGAAACTGGAAAATCCAAACACGGCATTGGCTTGTGTGACGTGCCGTGGCCAGGGCAGAGGCAGGCGACATGGTGTACACCCCACGGCGGACTTAATTATTATAGTGTTGCTGCACCACATTCTACACATTAATAGCTAGACCATTAAAAATTGCACCATGTACAAAAGTTTCTTCTGATGTTTTTTTGTTTTTTGTTTTGTTTTGACCTTCATTGGAATCGGTGAATACATCGTTTCCCCTTTTTCCTCATCCGAAGGGGGGGAAGGGGAAACCGAAGCATTTCTGGTGAAAGCGAAGGTTAGTATCGTTCAAAACACAAAAAAAGCATGGGATAAACCTTGTCTATATAGTGAAATGCATACTGGTCCTAAACTTCAGTATTACCGAATGTATTTTTGTCCCTTAGCCAATAAAATCGTGGGTGCTGGCAATGGCCTGACTGAGGATGTAAACAAACGCAACCCCTGTACCATCTCGCTTTTATGGAAGAAATTTGCCATATTGACTCTTATACTTTCATTTCTTTGTCAAGAAACACTAATCACGACATATTTCATGTCAATATAAAGAAGGTTGTAAGATTTACACCACCTCCGTCGAGGTTGTAACTTACATCCTCCTTACACCTCCTTTACAACCTCCCGGATGCTTCCTGAATTCGGGTGTAAGGGTCGGAGGTTGTACCTCGGCCTTACAACGTTGTAAGTGTTTTCTGAATATGGCCCCAGGCGAGGCAGCGCCGCGTCCCTCTCCCTCTTCAGCACGGATAAGAGGGATGACAGTTGGCAAAATTTATGGAGAAAAAATATTCTAATGCAATTTTACGTGCATACAAGCACTGAATGATACTGCATAGTTGACGCGTGTGTCTGGCTATGACGCAACAGCGCGAGACATTTAGAAATGGCCTCCAGGGGGAGGGGTTTTAATTTTACGAAAACAAGCTTCACAACACGGATATTTACCCTTTCCCGGGCCTTTTGAGCTAAGAACCTCTACTCGTCCGATTTTAAATATATTCCTCGAAACATACCCCGCGGTCGCCCGCCTTTGAATAAGGTGAAACTGTGGATAATGGTCTTTGACAAGGTCCCAGCAAACACAATTACGTATATATTACGTTGAATAAAGGTAGCGGTTTTGTAACTTTTACGTAGCGAAGATACGTAGTTATTACGAAAATGTGTGGACTCCCAGGTACGTCCTTAAAACGTATTTCGTTACGTAACTACTACCTTTTTATCACGTCCCCATCACCTTTTAACAACCCATTTACTACGTACCAATTACGTTTTTGCTACGTTATTGCTACCTTTAGCATGCATATTGCCACGACCTTCCTGCTACGTACCACGTAGTACCATTAGCTTTCTACAACGGTTCTTGCAACAGCTCCTTCCAGTACCTGTAACCTGTGTCAAAACTTCAGTCACATAACCATATTCTTTACCCCTTTTTATGCATATAATCAACAGTGAAAATCAATGGTAGTTCACTTGCAGATTAGCTGAGCCTGAAAATCTAAGTTGGTCTTAACCAGCAAACGACCAGAGATAGAACAAGATGTGGTGAACTAATATTTTATTCATGCTTTTCTCCTTTTTCTTCTGAAAATCAGTATAGAATGCAAATAAAATATAACACTTAGATCATGTTAGAATGCTAATTATTGACAAGGTGGATTTTTTTTCTTTGCAGAGAAAACAGAATACCACAGTTCACTAATTAAGGCACTTAACTGTTCTGTCCACACATTAAGAAAGTTATTTTGATGGAATAAACTATTCAAACTGCAATTTTACCTACATTTTTTTCTAATCACTAAGCTTCTATGGAGTTCAGGTATCAAATAGGGATTCTACTTTCGTCAAAATAATTATCTTAATATATGGACAGAATACGTGCCTTAACTAGTGAACTATATTATCCTATCTGCTCTCTGAGGAAAAAATCAACATTGTCAATAATTAGCACTCTGACATGATCTAAGTAAGTGTTATACTGTAAATGTATATATTGATTTTCAAAAGAGAAAGGAGAAAAGCATGAATAAAATATCAGTTCACCACATCTTGTTCTATCTTTGTTCATTTGCTGGTTAAGACCAACTTAGATTTTAAGGCTCAGCTAATCTGCAAGTAAAGTACCATTGATTTTCACTGTTGATTATATGCATAAAAAAAGGGGTAAAGACTCTGGTTATGTGACTGGAGCAGTAAAGGAAAATAAGAGTTATGACACACAGGTTACAGGTACTGGAGGGAGCTGTTGCAAGATCCATTGTTGAGAATGGTACATAGCAGGAAGGTCGTGTCAATATGCACGCTAAAGACTGGAATCCCGCCCGCTGCCACAAAGAAGCTGGCAATTTTTCAGTCATTCCCAAGTGGCCTAAGATTACCCACATGCTGTCCTGAGGGCCACCTGTCAACCTGGACTCTGGATTCTCTCTAAAAGAGGATCAAATATGAACTCCATGGGGCAGCATGAGCCAGGGAAGATGGCGCCACTATAAACACTTGCCTGCACCATAACAGGCAGGTAACATTACGACATATATAATCTTCAAATTTAATCTTTGATACATTAGGAAGCAAAGTATACATTTCTTAGTATAGAAAATAAATTTACTGAGATTAAACATTTACATACTCATATCCAAGAGCAAGCTAGGACAATGAAGTGTAAAACTGACATAAAAATTATAAAATCTACTCAATTTTTTTCTACCAAATCGCTAGATCCCAAAACATGAGTCGTGAGGAAACAAAACTAGGGATTGCTTTTTCTCATAAAGGAAGAAATACATACACACAATCATAGCTTGAATTATAAAAAAAAGACATACTTTCCTCTGAAATCAAAATAATTTCACCAAACAAGTTTATTCCAGTAATTGTTCTAGTACATTACGGACTAGATTAACAATGTCAAGGGACTATAGCGGATCTCCAAGATCCCATTAGAAAGTTGTGTGTAATACAGTGGTTCCCAAACTAGGAGGCATGCCCCCCTAGGAGGGGCGTCAGCTTGATACAGGGGGGGCGTGATTCCGTCTGCCAAAAATTGCAGTTCTGCACACACACACACGCACACACACACACACACATGAAGGAGTAACACTGAATCATCCTCAACATGTTTCGATATATATATATATATATATATATATATATATATATATATATATATATATATATATATATATATATATATATATATATATATATATATATATATATATATATATATATATATATATATATATATATATATATATATATATATATATATATAAAAGGAAGGGGGGGGGGGGGGGTGATGATTCTTGGAACATTTTTGTTAATTAATGAAATATTACAGAGACAAATGAAATTTTTTTTTTCAAAACCTATAACTATGACACTTTTTTCCTATCGCTCAAAGAAATGATACAGGACAGCAATGCATTCGAACCAGACCTTTAGAGAAAACCACCAGTTATCAAAACTTAATGGAGGAACCAAATTATTTGCTGTATGGAAAAGTACTGATGAATAGTAATCATGTATATTTGAGGTGGTCACAACTCATTTTCTCATGTGCTTAGCTCATTACAGGGGCGGATCCAGATAATCAATTTGGGGGGTGCCCGATGGTAAAATTTCATAAGTTAGCGACAGCCTCAAAGCAGTGAAGACCAATGGATAGTGACGGTGGTTCTTTGCTTAAAATCCGCAGCTCCCGAGCAATCAACGTATATGTGACAAATGAAAGAAACAATTCAAATTGTACATCCGACCAGTGAAAAGGCAGATCTGAACGGGTAGAAATCATCACTATACGAGCATTCGAAGAAAAGGAAACGTTTATTTTGATATGTAAGCAGCAAGGGTGATCATAATACAGGTCATATATAAATTACAAACCTAACCTTTACAAAAAAGTTAATATGTAAAATTAGACACAGATGAAGATAAAAAGGAATTCTTATTGGGCTTCTTTTACATGGGATTGAGGTAACACGTATGGAGTATGCATCTCACGTGTGGGGGGCTCCACTCACACAGCTCTCTTGGACAGAGTGGAGTCTGAGGCTCTTCGTCTCATCAGCTCTCCTCCTCTTACTAATAGTTTTCTACCACTTAATTTTCGCCGCCATGTTGCCTCTCTATCTTCTATCGATATTTTCATGCTTACTGCTCTTCCGAACTTGCTAACTGCATGCCTCCCCCCATCCCGCGGCCTCGCCACACACGAGTTTCTACTCAAGCTCATCCCTTTACTGTCCAAATCCCTTACGCAAGAGTTAACCAGCATTTTCACTCCTTCATTCCTCACGCTGGTAAACTCTGGAACAATCTTCTTTCATCTGTATTTCCTCCTGCCTTTTTTTTTTTTTTTTTTTTTTACAGCAAAGGAGACAGTTCAAGGGCACAAAAAAAGTAAACATTAATAAAAAAAAGCCCGCTACTCGCTGCTCCTAAAAAGAATCCAAAGAGGTGGCCGAAAGATAGGTCAGTTTCGGGAGGAGAGGTGTCCTGATACCCTCCTCTTGAAAGAATTCAAGTCGTAGGCAGGAGGAAATACAGATGAAGGAAGATTGTTCCAGAGTTTACCAGCGTGAGGGATGAAAGAGTGAAGATGCTGGTTAACCCTTGCATAAGGGGTTTGGACAGTATAGGGATGAGCATGAGTAGAAAGTCGAGTGCAGCGGGGCCGCAGGAGGGGGGGAGGCATGCAGTTAGCAAGTTCAGAAGAGCAGTCAGCGTGGAAATATCGATAGAAGATAGAAAGAGAGGCAACATTGCGGCGGAATTTAAGAGGTAGAAGACTATCAGTATGAGGAGGAGAGCTGATGAGACGAAGAGCCTTAGCCTCCACTCTGTCCAGAAGAGCTGTGTGAGTGGAGCCCCCCCACACATGAGATGCATACTCCATACGAGGGCGGACAAGGCCCCTGTATATGGACAGCAACTGTGCAGGGGAGAAGAACTGGCGGAGACGGTACAGAACGCCCAGCCTCGAGGAAGATGATTTAGTAAGAGATGAGATATGAAGTTTCCAGTTGAGATTTTGAGTTGAGGATAGACCGAGGATGTTTAGTGTTGAGGAAGGTGATAGCTGGGTGTTGTCAAAGAATAGGGGATAGTTGTTTGGAAGATTGTGTCGAGTGGATAGGTGGAGAAACTGTGTTTTTGAGGCGTTGAAGGACACCAGGTTCTTCTTGCCCCAATCGGAAATAATAGTAAGGTCTGAGGCTAAGCGTTCTGCAGCCTCCAGCCTTGAGTCGTTAAGTTCCTGAAGGGTGGGTCTTCTATTAAAAGAAGTTGAATAATGCAGAGTGGAATCATCGGCGTAGGAATGGATAGGACAGTTCGTTTTGGAAAGAAGATCATCAATGAACAACAGAAAAAGAGTGGGAGATAGGACAGAACCCTGTGGGACACCACTGTTAATAGATTTAGGGGAGGAACAGTGACCGTCTACCACGGCAGAAATAGAACGGTCAGAAAGGAAACTGGAGATAAAGGTACAGAGAGAAGGATAGAAACCGTAGGAGGGTAGTTTAGAAAGCAAAAATTTGTGCCAGACCCTATCAAAAGCTTTTGATATGTCCAGCACAATAGCAAAAGTTTCACCGAAACGGCTAAGAGAGGATGACCAAGAGTCAGTTAAGAAGGCTAGGAGATCACCAGTAGAACGCCCCTTGCGGAACCCATACTGGCGATCAGATAGAAGTTCAGAAGTGGAAAGGTGCATTTGAATCTTCCGGTTAAGGATTGATTCAAAAGCTTTAGATAGACAAGAAAGTAAAGCAATAGGACGGTAGTTTGAGGGATTGGAGCGGTCACCCTTCTTAGGTACAGGCTGTATGAAGGCATACTTCCAGCAAGAAGGAAAGGTAGATGTTGACAGGCAGAGGCGAAAGAGTTTGACCAGGCAGGGTGACAGCACGGAGGCACAGTTTTTAAGGACAATAGGAGGCACTCCATCAGGTCCATAAGCCTTCTGAGGATTGAGGCCAGAGAGGGCATAGAAAACATAATTTTGAAGAATCTCTATAACAGGCATAAAGGAGTCAGAGGGGGGATGAGTAGGAGGAATATGCCCAGAATCGTCCAGAGTGGAGTTTTTAGAAAAAGTTTGAGAGAAGAGTTCAGCCTTAGAGATAGATGAGACGGCAGTGTTGCCGTCAGGGCTGAGGAGTGGAGGGAAAGATGAAGAAGTGAAGTTGGACGAGATTTTTTTGGCTAGATGCCAGAAGTCACGGGAAGAGTTAGAGAAAGCAAGGTTTTGACATTTTCTATTAATGAAAGAATTTTTGGTTAGTCGGAGAATAGATTTGGCACGATTTCGGGCAGAAATGTAAAGTTTATAATTAGCATTAGTTTGAAGGCTCTGGTACCTTTTGTGAGCTACCTCTCTATCATTGACAGCACGAGAACAAGCGTGATTAAACCAAGGCTTTTTAGCGTGAGGAGTAGAGAAAGAACGAGGAATGTATGCCTCCATTCCAGAGACAATCACCTCTGTGATGCGCTGAGCACACACAGAGGGGTCTCTACCCTGGAAGCAATAATCATTCCACGGGAAATCGGAAAAGTACATCCTCAGGTCGTCCCACCGAGCTGAAGCAAAATGGCAGAAGCATCGCCTCTTCGGTGGGTCCAGAGGGTGTACTGGAGCGATAGGATAGGATGCAGAAATAAGATTGTGATCGGAGGAGCCCATCGGAGAGAACAGTTTGACAGAATAAGCAGAAGGGTTAGAGGTAAGGAAGAGGTCTAGAATGTTGGGCCGATCTCCAAGACGGTCGGGAATACGTGTAGGGTGCTGGACCAACTGCTCTAGGTCGTTGAGGATAGCAAAGTTGTAGGCTTGTTCACCAGGATGGTCAGTGAAAGAGGATGAAAGCCAAAGCTGGTGGTGAACATTGAAATCTCCTAGGATGGAGATTTCAGCGAAGGGAGAGTGGGTCAAGATGTGCTCCACTTTAGAATTCAAATAGTCAAAGAATTTTACATAGTTGGTAGAGTTAGGTGAGAGATAAACAGCACAGATGTATTTAGTAATAGAATGACAGTGAAGTCTTAACCAGATGATGGAAAATTCAGAAGAGTCAAGGTCGTGGGCACGAGAGCAAGTGATGTCGTTGCGCACGTAGGCGCAACATCCAGCTTTGGATTGAAATTTAGGATAGAGATAGTAGGAGGGAATAGAGTAGAGATTGCTGTCAGTAGCCTCAGAAACCTGTGTTTCGGTAAGGAAGAGAAGGTGAGGTATAGAGGAGGAGAGATGATGTTCCACAGAATGAAAATTAGAGCGAAGACCGCGAATGTTGCAGAAATTGAGAAGAAAGAGGTTCGAGGAGTTATCAAGACACCTCTCGGGTCGGCAGCCAGAAGGGGAGTCCTCCCTGGGGGAATTTGTGGTCCCCCCCCCAGGCGGGGACTCCGAGGCTTGGTGTATGTGCGCCATTTTGAAATTTTAATTTTGGGAAAAGGTGTATATGTTGTGTGAATGTAGTGTGGTGTGGATAAAGAGAGGATCTGTCTTTAGAGAGCATGCTGAACTACTCTCCGGTGTTGGTGAGACAATAGGGAAACGGTTAGTGAGGACATGGGAAGGGTCTTTGGAGGGCTTCAGCTCCCTTCTCACCTCCCATATATACCTCACCGGGAGTGGCTTGCGCCCGTTCGGTAGGTGTCTTCCTACCTACTCCAGCCTACGACTTGAACTCTTTCAAGAGGAGGGTATCAGGACACCTCTCCTCCCGAAATTGACCTATCTTTCAGCCACTCCTCTAACTCTTTTTAGGAGCAGTGAGTATCGGGCTTTTTTTTTTTAACATTTATTACCTTTTTTTATGCCCTTGAACTGACTCCTCTGCTGTAAAAAAAAAAAAAAAAAAAAACTTATTTGTAAAGATTGGCTGATCTAAAAAATTATACTTACAAATTTCCAAGTATTCAACAAGCATAGAGTAGTCGGCGTTTTTTTTCGCCGAATTTGCCGAACTTTCGACTGAAATGGGGATATCATAGTGGACACAGAGGAGGGCAAGTCCGTTCAGGCGCTCTTGGCCGACAGTACTCCTCAGATAGGTTTTAAGCCTTTTCAATGCTGAGAAAGACCTCTCGGCTTCCGCGTTGAAGACTGGAAGCGTCAACAGAGTTCTGAAGAGAATGGCGAGATTGGGGAGCATGCTGGTGCTGGCGTGTGCCTGGGCTTCTTTGATAGTTTGAAAGACCGGAACAGATAATGCCCAGCGCTCCGCTTCCGCCTTCACGAGTGCCAGGGATTCGATGTCGAGCTCGTAGAGCTTCGCCGCTAGAAGCACAGCCGCAACATCCGTTTCGGGGCCTTTGAGGAGTTGCTTGAGCTGAAGTGTGACAGGCACTGTGTCGTCGCCGAACCGACTCTTCAACTCAGCCAAGACGTGGTCCACGAACGGAATGTACACCGCCCGGCGATAGTAGGTACTCCTCAGCATTCTCGCACGGAACATTTGATCGCTAGGTCTGTCGTCCACAGAGTCGTGGCACAGGGATGGTGTCATGTGATGACCCCACCTCGACCAAAAGCTCTTCCGCTTTCATGAACACGTCGTGGAAATGATTCTCCGCATCTGCTCTGAACTTGGCAAAAATGGTCTCGATGCCACGAATCATGGCATAGGCTGACACCAAGTCGCCATCTTTTCTTTGAAGAGTTCGGCTCGGCTCGAGAGTATGCGCCAATATACACTCCACTACAACCATTCCAACGAGAAAGCGGGGAACACGTATGGCGATGAGGAGCCCAGCGGTGGCGTCAAGTTCTTCCTCGAGAAAAACAGCAATGATAGGCAGAAATTCAACGAAAACCAGCACTGCGTCATGCCTCTCAATCCACCTGGTGGGGCACAGGAAAACAAGCTTTTCGCGCTTGACCGAGGTAAGCTTGACAACCCCTGTGAAGTGGAGAGAGCGCATATTCGAAGAATGAACGAAGTTGTACACCTCGGTCAGTGTTTGAAGAGCGATCTTCACTTCCTTGACGTCACACGCCTTCGTCAGTACTAGATTCTGCCGGTGGTTAAAGCAGTGGATTGGCTTGGCCAGGGTGTACTTCTTCATGAGTACTGCGGCACACCTTTTAAATTTTCCCATCATGGCACTTGCTCCATCGAAACCAAGTCCCCTGCACTTGGCCATGTCCAATCCGAGGTCTTCAACGGTGCGCAAAAGGAGCCAGGCTAAACCTTTACCGGTGAGGTCTTGGGCGTGCACAAAGGCAAGGAAGTCTTCCCTTATTTCCTCTTCGAAGTGCCGAGTGATGATAGTGGCCTGCACTAAAATTCACTTTCTGCTTGCATGTGAGGAATGAGGTCACAAAGATTTTTTCATAGGCCTTTAAATATTGCTCTATAATATTCAATATACAATTCCGTAACTTAAATACTGAAAATAAATAAAGAAAATCCTGAGTTCTCCAGAAATGCAACAGAAAGGTACCAGTTTTCGCTTTGACTCTCAGAAAGTGGATATTTTAGCAGATGGGAGGGGGTCGTCCGACACCCCCGGCCCCTCCCCCCCCTGGGTAAGGCGTACTACGGCCCTTTACGAGTATATAGATTGTTAGGTGAGTGCGGGCCCTATGCCATAAGAGCGCGGGGCCCTGGGCACGTGCCCGTTATGCCCTGGCCCTGGAGCAGAGTGAAAAATTACATCAGACACCGAAAATTTTTTAATCTTGCCTGAGCATCCCGTCCACCTCCGCATAGTAAAGCCCAAGGAACCTATAGAGGAGGAAATTTTTAAAGTTTGGAGGACAGCGTCCAGGGCTATCTAGCGGCGGCCGACTTCGCTCGCCAGCTCTCTAGCTTTTTAGGGGTATCTTAAATATATTTTATGTTTTCTCAATTCATTGGTATTACAAAAATTTTAGTTATCCAAATATTTTTTGGGGGGCCCGGGCCATCTGACTCCCCACCCCCGTATCAGCGCTTGCATATGCCTACAGCCGACGACACATTCCGTATTATAGTTGCAGCACATTATAAGCGAGTCAGTTCTATTCCCACTATCCGCATACACTCGAAATTTTCTGGGGGGGCGGAGATTTTTTTGGGGGGCCCAGGCCCCCTGGGCCCCCCCCTGTATCCGCCCCTGGCTCATTATTACTATTTTTTTTCAGCTAATTATAATGCCCCAAAACGAATACATAATAAACCCACCACTAAATCTACTTTGCTGCCACTGACAATAACGGTGTAGTACAAAGCCTACCACACATATTTCCTGTAAATAATCAACATAGCAAATCTAACTAAACTAAATCTAACCTAATCTGATCCAACCTAAACTAACCAACCTAACCTAATCTACCCATGATATATATATATATATATATATATATATATATATATATATATATATATATATATATATATATATATATATATATATATATATATATATATATATATATATATTTGACATTGTAATATTATGATTATTATTCATTTGCACAATGATGATGCCTCAAAACACTCAAAAGAGCTTAAAACTATCAACTGGAAGTAAAAACATCAAAATAGAAAATGGCAATAAAGGAAATATCAAAATTTTAAAAATGGCCATGGAATGGTGTGCTAAGCAACGCGGTAACCCACAGGCTAAATCCGTGACTCACCACCATAGTCTTTGCTGCAAGAACCGACAGCGGAACAGTGCAAAAAGCACGTACATGTATAAAAGATCAAACTTTACTAACCTGACCTAACCTAACTATATTTAATCTTGAAAAGCTTACACATGGCATGGCGGGCATACAGTCAATATGCAGGGAAGTCAAGATTGCCACGGTAATAATGGTTATTATTCATTTGCACAACAAATAATTTCTCTAAACACTCAAAAAAAATGAAATGGGAGAAAAACACCAAAACCTGGGAATGGCAATAAAATAAATAAATTCCATGTAGACTTGTTACCAAATTAATGCCAGCACAGCTTTCCCCGCAATCTCAAAGGCCCCCTAACTAATTTTGGTTGCGAGGGGTGAGTATGGGCAAACACTAGAATAATACCGTGGTTTTTGATGGATTTTCAGGATGTGTGAGCACAATTTGATGATGCTTCGGTATATGTTCAGAAAGCTGCCCATCTCACTGTGGTACTTCTCACCCTAACCATGGGTTAGATCTCATTTTGAACCCCATATATATGCATCGCAAATTGATAGAAACCCTGCTACCGATTTTTAAAAAGTTAGTGGGGTTTTTTTGCGGGCCGCGGTGTTATGGGCCCAGGGTGTTGGAGGAATAGCGTACGACCCTCAATAATTTGGCCCACACTCGCCTGGTAAGGTTAGATTAAATCTACAGTGTTCTACCTACTACTGTTGTACTTCTCTTGTTTTACGAGATAATTACGGCTTTTGGACCCTTCTTCTCTTAGTTTAATTCTTTGTCCCACTTTATCAGTACTCAAATTATCTCACCGTCTCGTAACCCTGGTAGCGTGATCCGGCTTAAGTTGTTATCTAGTGTTCGGGGATAGACAATGGAAATATATAATATACATTTATTTAAAATTAAATGAAAATAATTGCCTTACGCAATATTCTGTGCTCAGACGATCATAGCACTCTGGCATATTCAGCAATGGATACAGCATATGACAAACGACATGTCTTAAACATAATACTATAATATGTGCTCAATGGTTGCCAATAATAATAACACTCGTCATTCCACATGCAGTGGTTTGTATCTCTCTGCTTACATCACAATAATTATGTACTTTCCTCACACATCCTAATAACACATCCTAAAGTATAATCTACTGCAATTCATGGAAACACCAAATCATACCACACGCAGTGGTTTCCATCTCTGCTTAACATCGCAAACAAATAATCACTATCCTATTCCACTCACAATCCTACTACACATCTCCTCACAATATAATCTCCAGGACAAAACAGTCGGTTTCCCTTAGATTCTCGAATTTCTACTCACGGTTAAGATCACAATAGCCATTCTCAGCTGAGTGAGTAGCAGTACTGCTTGAAGCGAGTGCAAGGCTCGGGCTGCCCATACCACTGTTGTCTAGGTCACATTTTTCCTTGCTTGAGGTGGAACTACATCCTTGACACGCCTTCATTTTCTACATAACCAGTAGCCAATACTTCCTGTCAACAACCATTGGCTCGCTCATTATGTTATATTGTTTACTTCTCCTGCTATTTGTAATTCACTCTTAAGACACTCTCGCAGTGACTTCTCTTTTCAGTTATTCGCTTATAGCATTTCGTCGCACCGCACGTGACATGTTAGAGTCCTCTTGAATGGTTATCCACACTTCCTGACCACGCTTACTGGGTATCTGTTTTCTGTATGTGGGTCTGGGTATTTTCCATAACCTCTCAGTAGTGTTAGTGCTTATCAGACGTTTACGACTTTGTATATCTGACTAATTGCTTTCCTTCCCTCTCCTATCATATTTACAATTCTTGTCTCCATATCTCCACTCGGTATTTGCCTCTGATTGGGGTCACTATTAATTAACTGTGCTGCTATGGTCGTCCTCTGTTTGTCCATCTTCTGGGTCCCGACACGGCTACCACTGTTTACGCACGCCATATTTGACTGCTCTGGCGACGGCCGCGGCGGCGGAGCAACCGGTGTTGCAAGAAATAACTCCTCGCAGAAATAAGTCGCATATACATGGTATCATAATTACCTGAGGAATATACTCCTGTTTGAGGTAGTTCATTAGGCTTGGAATATACTCCTGCTTGAGGTGTGTCATTGGGCTTGACCTCGAGTGAAGGAGTAGATATGCCGTGCTTGACAACGTCCACTGCATATGAAAATGCAATTTTAGGGACCCTTTATCAACGTAGAATACATCATTAATAATTATCATTGCATATGCAAGTTACCAGTTACTTAATTTTGTATCAATACATATCTACAGCTTTGACTCCATAATTACTAGCTCTGTTACTGCTTATTATGTAATTGAAAAAGGATTTGAAAACTACTCATAAATCATTTCACTCTGGTAGAAGTATAAGGCAAATTAGCACTGTTCCTGTGCAGGGGCGGATCCATATTTTTTGCAAGGTGGGGGGGGTTGCTCATTCCCTTCCTTTCCTCCTCTCTCCCTCTCTGCCCCTTCATATGTTCATCTGTCACCTTAACCTCCTTTTCTCTACCCCTTCACCTTCTCTTTCTTTTACCATTGCTCACCCTTCACTTCACCTTTCTTCACCCTTTCCTTCCCTCTTTCTCACCTCATCCTCTCCTCCTTATTCACCTCTTCCTCTTTCTTCACACCTTCACCTCCCCTTTTGTACCCCTTCACCTTCACCTTGCGCCTCCCTCCTCCATCTCACACTCCCTTCAGCCATTCCTCATATGTTCTTCACCCCTTCCTAATCCCTTTCCTCACTTCTTCCACTCCCCTGCAGATGTTTCGTTTCAAGGGGGGTTGCAACCCCCACCCCTTCTAGATCCGCCCCTGTACAAGATAGTGGTCTTTTTAGCAATAGGTAAACTCCACATACCTACTGACTGTTCCGTTTTGGCTACAAAAGCATTTACTGATTGTTGGCGGATTCTTGCACTTTTTTTTTTCGGCTCCATTATACGTAGGTGTCACTTCACTGTTAGACAGAAAACAGTGGATAGCACTTTGGATACTTTTAGCACACAAAGTTAAATGAAGAGATAAGCAATAATATACAATATTGTTGTGCTGGAAGCTTCCCCCGGCGACCATAGGCCTCCAGAAGGCTCCCGGAGAAACGAGCAAGGGGGCGGGGAGCGAGGCGAGCCGTCCGCGCCCCGCGGGGCGCGGCCAGGCGCCAGGCGGGAAGTGTTGCCAACTCGCATATATATATATATATATATATATATATATATATATATATATATATATATATATATATATATATATATATATATATATATATATTTTTGGGTGGGAAGTAATTTCGAGAGAAAGCCCTACCACCAAGAATTACTGGACTCAGTGGGACACTCTTCGGATAGACGACGGGGTGTTGCAGCGACGCTGGGTCTCTCATGATGGTCTTGACCACTACTGGTCCACGGTGTTACCTGTGAAGTCCCGGGAAGGCGTCTTGAAAGAAATGCACGACAGCATCACCAGCGGACACCTTGGGGTAAAGAAGACACTGAGTCGCCTGCGCCAAAGGTTCTACTGGGTTGGCATGAGGAAGGACGTGGAAGAATGGTGTCACGCGTGTGAGGTGTGCTGTGCAAAGCAGGGCCCCAAGAAGCGCCACCGTGCCCCATTGCAACTATACCAGGTTGGAGCCCCCATGGAACGGGTGGCAGTGGATATAGCAGGACCCTTGCCTCTGACGACGAACGGAAATAGGTACATCTGCGTCACAATGGATTACTTCACCAAGTGGCCGGAAGCCTACGCCATCCCTGACCAGGAAGCCACTACCATCGCTAAGGTCTTGGTGGAGGAGTTCTTCTGTCGCTTCGGTGTGCCTAACGAGCTCCATTCCGACCAGGGAAGGAATTTTGAGTCAACAGTCCTTGCTGAGTGCTGCAAGCTCCTGGGTATCAAGAAGACCCGGACCACCCCTCTGCACCCACAGTCAGATGGAATGGTGGAGAGGTTTAATTGGACGTTGGGCCAGGAGTTGGCCAAGCAGTGCAACAATGATCAATCTTCATGGGATCAGAAGCTGCCTGCGCTTCTCATGGCCTACAGGTCTGCCGCCCATGAGACTACGGGGTATTCACCGGCAAAGCTGATGTTTGGACGTGAGCTGCGATTGCCGGTGGACCTACTGACAGGAAGGCCTCCTGGGGAAAGCCTTCCAAGGGACGCCTCCAGTTTTGCCCGTCAACTAGAGGAACGGCTGGAAGAGGTGCACCATCAAGTCCGAGGTGCCTTGAAGTTCTCCGGGGAGGCCATGAAGCGCGGTTACAATATGAGGGCAAGCCACGTTGACTTCAAGGAAGGAGACCGAGTCTGGCTTTACAACCCGCAGAGGAAGAAAGGACAGTCTCCGAAGTTACAGAGCCCCTGGGAAGGCCCTTACGCTGTGCTAGAACGCCTCTCCGACGTGACTTACCGAATCCGGAGAACGGAAAGGACCAAGCCGAAAGTTGTCCACGTCAACCGCCTATGGAGGTACCACGGTCCGGGAAACTACACCTGGAACAACTAGACACTCAGCAGCCGACGAAAACGCAAGGGACGTCCAGGACCGAGAGGAGGTCGACGACGACGTAGGCCTTCTGGACCTTTCAGCCGAGGGAAATAACCTCCCGGCTTCGGCAGATGTTCCAGGGACACCCCAAGAAGCGGACGACGACGAGGCGCGCCAGGAGACAGACGTGCAGGAGGCACCGAGCAGAAGACAAAGACAACGCAGGCGTCCACAGCGATACGACGATTATTATGTTTTTGATTAATTCTCTTACGTTTGTATATAGTTAAGTGTATGATCGGGACGATCACAATTAAGAGGGGGGGATAGTGTTGTGCTGGAAGCTTCCCCCGGCGACCATAGGCCTCTAGAAGGCTCCCGGAGAAACGAGCAAGGGGGCGGGGAGCGAGGCGAGCCGTCCGCGCCCCGCGGGGCGCGGCCAGGCGCCAGGCGGGAAGTGTTGCCAACTCGCATATATTTTTGCTACATGTTCTTGTGTGATCTAAAATATACTGTAACATTCTAGACTGTACTGTTCTGGATATATTTGGAGAAGAGGGCGAGAGAGTCGCAGTCCCAGTCATAGTAAGCTAGTGGTCAGTGAAGAGTCAGAGTGAAGTGTACTACTAAGGAAGAATATTAAACTACAGAAGCTGTGTAAAGTGTTTACATATCTCCCTCCCACGGAGTCTTGTGACGGCGACACGGAACCCAAGTAATACGTCCGGCATAACAATATTATATAATGTTCAATTGCTATTGTACGTACGTACCTTAAGGAAAAGGAGGAAATAGACATTTACAGCCACTGGCGTTCAAGTAGGACTGAGGTCCTCCAGCCTCAGCGTCAGACAACGGTTGGGTCTGTGACATGTTTTGTTCCTGTAACTGCACGCGCTGACGGCCAGTGACTGCCAAATCTCGCGGGACGGCGCAGCGTGTCGTTTCCACCAGTAATGTAGATAATATAAATGCGAAAAATTCTGGAAAACAAACATCTACTAATAAAGTCTTTCTGACTTTCATAATTTTAATTATTTTAAGAATATAAGCGCCGATCCAGTGCTTAAGATGGCTTATAGTGTTCAAATCTATGTCAGCAACCGAAATTACAAAACGTTCCGTCTGGGGGGGTGAACGGCATGTCATTCTCGAGAACTTCCAACAAACCCACAAAAAAGGAGTTCCTAAAGGGGGAGGGGCACGTGCCCCCTGTGCCCACCCCCCCTGGCTACGCCACTGCACGGCCAATCATCTTTGTCCCAACTCGTGATGTAACCTGTGGGTGGAGCTTAAAGAAAGCTCAGCAGAACAGATGATACCATTTTCCACCCACTGATAGGAGCTCTAAAACTAGTTAAAAAAATATTCACACGGGAGAAATAACGAAGGGAGAAAGAGATGTTTCATGGAACAGGTGGAGAATAAAGAAAATATACACATTTCATTATCCAGCGGTCTCCTATGCTCCGCCCATAGATGATGTCACAAACTGGAACAGCGATGATTGGTCGTGGGAAGCCAGGCACCGTGTAGGCTGTGTGAGCTATATTTTATCCCGCGTGAATATATTTTGAACTAGCTGTTTAGGATAAACTTACTACAATATCATTATTTGTGCTTCCATAATATATGTATGTATATTACGTTAGTCTTGTTTTGGAAAATTAAAAGTTTATTCTAAAGAGGTCTCTTAAGCTCCGCCCACAGGTGACGTCACGAGTTGTGAGAGCGAAACAAACGTCGCCACGGCTACCAAACAATTAACGCATCAATATAAAATTTTCTGCTATATATAGTGTATGTCACTCTGTCAAGCACCGTTTACACAAATATTAGCCACACAATATTTTCCATTATAGAAATGTACCTAAAATGCATTAATGTTTCGGTTTTCAACGTTTGTTTGATTTGCAGTAGTACCAACAGTACACGGAAAGATAGCTTCCGAGGGGGAAGGAGAAGTGAGCGTTTGCTAATACCTTCTAACGGAAACACACTATGAGACGCTTCGACGAAGAGGGAAGAGGTTTACTGATAATCCCACTGTAAGGCTCTTCGTCTCATCAACTCTCCTCCTCTTACTGACAGCCTTCTACCTCTTAAATTCCGCCGCCATGTTGCATCTCTTTCTATCTTCTATCGATATTTCTATGCTAACTGCTTTTCTGAACTTGATAATTGCATGCCTTCCCCCCCCCCCTCCCGCGGCCCCGCTGCAAGCGACCTTCTACTCATGCTTATCCCTATACTGTCCAAAGCCCTTATGCAAGAGTTAACCAGCATCTCCATTCTTTCAATACTTTCACTGGTGTTGGAGTGGTTAGGGGTTTACGGTTTACCAGAAAAGGCAGGCACCGCCCGGGGATCGAACCCGGGACCTTCCGCTTGCCGGGCGGACGTGCTAACCGTTACACCACGGTCGCCTCTCAATGAGAACTCACACATCTCCCTCCTAAAGCCCCCCGCAAGGCCAGTCCGGGGAATGTGTATCTCTGCTCTGGATCCTACGTACTTGATGAGGGATGTGCTGCCCCTGCCCCTCTGCTATTACTCCAAATTATTGTAGGTCATTTCTACTCGGTTCCCTGGGCATGGGGTTCCAGCCCCGAGTTCTGGCCCTCATCTAACCGTAAGGTTTCTCAATTCACTTCCTTAAGATTTCTTCTAAGCCCTTCGTAATCTGCTTTTCTAAGGTCTGGCACCAGCACGTGGTTGTGTTCGTGGGTTACCGCCCAGTCCAAGATTACCTAATCTCCCTAAGATCACTACAACCTAGCTCTGTCCCCCACCTGCACCTCACTTATTATATTATCATTATTAGTTACAACCAAATCTAAAAAGATATCACCCCTGGTGGGTTCAGTTACCGTCTGCTGGAGGAAATTATCTTGTAGTACTTAAAAAAATCCTCGGATCCTAGAGCATCCACCACGCTATCCCCTCTGTGTATCTATAGTTGAAAAACCCCTATTATAGGGATATTTTCATACCTGCTTGCCCTGTCAATCTCTTGTAGTGATAACCAGTGTCTTGCCTGCTAGGGTGAGGTGGCATGTAAGGAACCTCAGGAGTTAGTATGCCTTTCCTTTTTGGACATCCATCCAAACTGATTTTGAGTCGGCGTTTGTTTAAAATTAATTGTTAACGGAACATTTACGTGTGTCTGTAATATAAAGTGCAACCCCTCCTCCCAGTCTTCCCGTTTTATCAGCGCGAAACATCTGGTAGCCATGCAGCTATTTCTAATTCTTACAATGTTTTTGATTGTAATATCTACCCATGTCTCCATGATTAGTATGATGTCGAACTCTTCTATGCATACTTTCCCCCTCAGTAGATCTATCTAATTCCTGGGATTCCTACTGTTTGTATGATAAGCTCTTAATCCATCCTTTGCTACACCCCTACGATCAGTGTTCAATTCTCCGATGCATAGCCAGATATATTAGTCCCCCCTTAATCTATCCAAAAAAAGTTCCGTAGGCAGTGGTGGGCACCGCTAACCGAAAAGTTAGCTTCGCTAACTGGTAATCCACTAACTAAAATGTTAGCTTCGCTTACGCTAAACCGCTAAACTGATAAAGAAATTAGTGGTAGCTAACGCTAACCGCTAACTTTTTATATGAATTTAGCTTCTTTTTAGTATTATGACTCTAAGACCCTTAAAAACAGACCTGAATTTAAGTATTTAGTAGTTTAGACCAAAAAGTTTCCCTAATAATTGTCCAATTAGCCTACTTTAAGGCATAATTTACCAAAAAATGGAGGCCCTGGAATTATTGTGCCATGTGGCTCAACTGGTGCTGTGCCTGGCCACAACGGACAAGAACAAACCCGTATGAATTTTTTTAATGGACTTAAAATTAGCGGAGGAGGAACTACGTTTAGTGGAAGCTAATTATTCCGCAAACGGTTTCCAAAGTTAGCAAAAACGCTAATCAGCTAACGAAAAAGTTAGCTTCGCTAATTAGCGGTTAGCGGAACCGTACCCATCACTGTCCGCAGGGTACTATGTGATCGTTTGATGGAGTAACAAGTGCACTCTATCCTTGGCTTACACGATGTCCTTGTCGTAGAAGAGGTCCCAGTTAACGGCGAAGAGCCACAGTGACCCACTATCCTGCTGTTCACTGCTAAGGTCATGGAGAGCCCACAGTCTATATACATCAAGTCAAGTCACTCTGCCTTCAAAACTGCGACCAGCACGCGCAGGGGCCGGTTTGGAGCGGAGCAGTGGGATGACGTCACTTGAAGCCAGTTCACGGGTGACTAAAGTTGCGGCCGTGTGTGCACTTTTGGATATGCATTCTCGCCTTCTTTCACCGCGCATTCAGGCAAGCCACTGACGAAAAAATATGCCTTTTTTTATTGTGCTATGCGTGACTGTAATTCCAACGCCTACAAACGGCGGTGTGGGGTGTGAAAGGGGTCATGTTGAAGTGATTGATTTAAATTAGTCCGCCTTTCTTCGTTTACTCTAAATCCCTGTTTCTACATATTGATTGTTTAAAATCAAAAGTTATTATCTTAATGCCGTAAAAGTGTAGGTGGAATTTCCAACATAAAATCTAATAAAGGTAAAATGGGAGTTCCACAAACAATTTTAACAATATTACTATAATAACTAACTAACGGGGAGCATACGCACGGTGGCGCGTCGCTTCATTCACTCGCCGCCCATACTCCCTGCGGTCCTCCTGAGCAAGCTCTGACGCAGTACTTATCTGAGATGTAGATTTGGAGCGGATTTTCTTCAGAGCTCAAGAAGCAAGTCTTAGGTCGATTTCATTTTGACATCCCTCGACATCCTCAGCGAGACCTCTGACGTACCTCTCTTTATCCCTCCTCAGAAGGGTTCTAGAGTAGAGTCAAAGACTTTTCTCTTCATACGTCCTGCCTTCCTGCGGCTTTGCTGCACAATACTTCTTACTCTAGCTCACCCCTATGCTGTCTAAATCCCTTAAGAGGAGATCGCCAGCATCCTTATTCTTTCATCCTTTTCGTTGGTAACTCTGGAACGCCCTTCCCTTATCTGTATTTCCACCTTACTATGACGAACTCTTTTCGGAGTGAAGTATCAAGACTTCTCTTGAACCATTTTTCAATAGTCTTTGAATTCTCTACCCCTTTTCCTCTTTATAGATAAGCTTGTCTTTGACTGCGTCCTCTGATGTAAAATAAGGGGGAGGGTTGAGATGAGTGACAGCGTGATACATAGGAAGAACAAACACCTGAAGACCTGTCGGTCTATGGCGAGGGTGTCTGTTTACTACCGCTGCTACTAGTAAACTACGTATGGTAGGACAGGATAAAATAGATGAAGGCTCCTCCCCACCCACCTCTCCCTCCGGCAACGTGCCGGCAGGAAATAGTTAGAAGAGATCACCATGTGCCTTTAAGGAAGAAAGGGGCATGGAAATTTTACAGTAAAGAGAGAAATAAGAGGAAATTACTACCCTTAACTTACGCTACTGGTGACCTAAGGTGTGGGGGAAACTATTGTCTTCAGGTTGTACTCGTGCTGCAGGCTGCCTGGGACAAACGAAAAAGAGTCAGTGAACAGTGTATGTAGTTGAGAAAAAAAAAAAAAAGCTAGTATTAAATTGGACTGCTCACGATGGGGTGAGATGGAGTTTCAGGGGTTACAGGTAGAGGCTTGATCCTCGTTTACCTTCGGTACAGGGGTACGCTCCAGTATCCTATTAACCTTACTGTTCCCACACCTCACTGCCTGAAACATATGAAAAAGGGTCAGTAAAATCTTATATCCCTGAAATACTTATCCAATGAAGACTTGAAGCTATTAATACTCTGTGCGCTAACTACTGACGGTGGGAGTCTGTTCCAGTGATCGACGACTCTTATTATTGAAATGACTAGCGCCAATGTGTTACATCGGTTTCCCTTTAACTTCATACCGTTGCTGCGTGTTATTGTGTTGGTGTCTCTCTGAAATAGACTATCTTGGTTAATGTTTTCGAATCTATTAAGGATTTTGAACACTTCAATTAAGTCCCCTCTTACTCTTCGCTTCTTTAAAGAAAACATACTAAACGCTGTAAACGCTCGTCATACGTCAAGTTACGGAGCGCTGGAATTTGTTTGGTTGCTCGTCGCTGTATCTTTTCTAGCAAGACTTGATCTTTGATATAATTCGGTGACCAGAATTGAACGGCGTATTCTAGGTGTGGTCTTACAAATGCTATATATAATCTCTTCATAAGTTCGGGTGATTTATAATCAAAGTTGCTTGAGATTAATCCTAGCATCATATTGGCTTTTTTACTCGCCGCAGAACATTGATCACTCATTTTAAGAGTGTTACTGATAATGACACCAAGATCTTCTTGTTTTACTTCGCTGAGCTCTTGTCCTTGAAGCTGATATTTAAAGTTAGGATTATTTTCACCTATGTGCATTACTTTACATTTATCTACGTTGAAACACATTTGCCATTTTTCGCTCCAGTCGGCAAGTCTTAATAAGTCTGATTGAATATTCTCGCAATTTTTACTGTTCATTACCGTGCCCCCTAATTTGGTGTCGTCGGCGAATTTGGCTACTTTTGACAGGATATCAGTCTCTAAATCGTTCACGTAAATTATGATTAGTGTTGGCCCCAGGAATGAACCTTGGGGCACGCCACTGGTTACGGGTTGCCAATCGGATACTTCACCATTAAGAACTACACGCTGTTTTCTGTCGGTGAGCCAGTCATGAATCCACGCACATAGATGGTCACTAATACCGTGGGAACGCAGTTTTGAAATAAGCCTAACGTGGGGAACTTTATCAAACGCTTTCTGAAAGTCTAGGTAAATTACGTCATATGGGGCTCGGGCGTCCCAACTTGAATAAACGTCGTTGAAAAAAGTTAATACATCGATTACTACGAAATCCATGCTGATTATCAGCTATCAAATCATTTGTTTCGAGGAAAGTGATAATTTTATCTCTGATTATTTTTTCGAATAATTTAATTAGGACAGACGTAAGGCTGATAGGGCGATAATTACTGTCTTGTTTTTTATCTCCTTTTTAAATATCGGGGTAACATTGGCCTTCTTCCACTCCAGAGGTAGACTAGCCTGTGCTAATGACTTGTTGAACATTAACGTTATGGGTTATTCTAGCTGTTGACTACATTCTTTTAACACGCGAGGAGATAAATTGTCGGGGCCCGGAGATTTATTTGAATTTATTTTTTGCAGGTACGCACGCACTTCACTGATATCAATTTCGGTCAACGCAAGCTTATGTTCTTCAGGGCCTTGAAAAATAGTCCTCGGGGCTGGGATCGATGTCATGTTCTCTTTTGTGAATACGCTACTAAAGGTTCAATTTAGGACCGACGCCATGCCTTTATCATCATTAATCGTATCGCCAGTAACTCACCATTTTTAACATTTTTTTTGCTTCTTATGTAGCTGAAAAATAATCTGGGATTTTTCTTCTCATCAAGTGATATTTTCATCTCATATTCGCGTTTCTGTTTTCCGATTTTCCTTTCGCACTCTCTCTTGATATTGATATAATTAGTATGATCCTGTGAAGTGTGTGACAGTTTATATTTCTTATACAGTTTTCTTTTTACGAGAGTGAACTGAGTGACAGGGTGGATGGCAGGAATAGAGTGTCATTGTCATAGAGAAGTGAGCTGAGTGACTGTGAGAGACGAATGAGCTAAGTTACTTTCACAAGGAGGAGTGATTTAAGTGAAAGTGAGTAAGTCATATATGTCACGGCAGCCACTATAAATAAAATTCGCCTGCGCCATTAACTGGTTGGGGGCGTCCAAGAAGTACACTTTAAGTTAGTGAGAAAGAGGAATGAACTGAGTGAGTTAGAGAAGATTAAATTGAGTAATACTGAGAGAACACTGAGCTGAGTGACAGTGACAGAAATTAAGCCGAGTAATGGTGAGAGAGAAAGTGAGAAGTGACAGTAACAAAGAGGAATGAAATGAAGGACAATGACAGAGATGACTGAGCACAGTGACAATGTAACGGAGAGGAGAGAGCGCGGAGTGACATTGTGACTAAAAAGGATGACTTGAGCGACAGTTTGACAGAAAGGAGTAAACCGAGTACAGTTACAGAAGGGAGTAGGCTGAGTGAGTGTTATCTGGCGAAGTAAGATGAGTGACAATAATAGAGAGGAGTGAGTTGAATAACAGTGTGACAGGGTGGTGTAAGCTAAGTAACAGTGTGGCAGAGAAGTGAGCTAAGTGACAATGTGACTAAGACGACTGGGTTGAATGACTGATAGTGAGGTGGCTTATGATAATGATCGTTACCTGCTGGCCCAAAGCACCAAATTTGGCACACATATACTTAGGTACAAAGCCAAACTTTTTGGAGGGGGGTACCCGATTTTAAAGGTCAAGGTCAAGGTCAGGGCAAGGTCAAAGGTCAAACATCGCTATTTGTCTTTTTTTCAACTTTCTTATTAATTTCCAGTACAAAATGTGCTGCCATTATATAAATTACTGTTAATGGTCTTGAGGGAGTCATATATGTAATTCAAGCTATATTTCTTTTAAGTGTATATTGAATTGTAGATCAAGATCATAGGTCACCAGGTGTAATTTCAATATATATAACAATGAATTATTGGCATCAGTATTTATATATGAATTCTATTGGACAAGTAGGGCATTATTTAAAAAGACATTAGTGCAATAAACAAACGAGTTACATGCATGCTTCAGTTACAATACGATGAGTCAAGCATAACACCATTGCCTCCTATAATAATATGTACTGTAGATCTTTACCGGATGCGAATATTGCAGTGGTAATCAGACTACTTCCTATTTAATACGACATTCTTGCACTATTGTTGCAAGAATTGCTTACATGGACTACCTCTATAAAGCTCTGCATGCATATCTTCTTGGAAGGAGTACAAGAATATGGAAGGGTCGTCATGTTTCAATCACCTCGGCACTGACATAGTGTTGTACATGTCAGGCCAGCTTTCTCGCATTTACAGTTCTTAACACATAGGAACTGCTTTGCAACCACACTTTATGAGTTCTTTGCACGCAGCAGCAGCTGGAATTGTGGTCCAGATGGGATGCCACCCTGTGTCTGATTTGGACCATCCAAAACCAGCTGGGCTAGGGGCAGCAATGACTGGTTTCAGACTCTCTGTCCAGATACTGGCCTGGTACACACATCGGTTGACATGTTGGAGCAGAGCATTTTGTGTTGGTGGTAGCCTTTCCATTAGTTTCACTCTGTTAGGAAAGAGGTCTTGCCGAAGGTTATTAACTTTGCTATGGTGAGTTGTGTTGTCGTACATGGCACAGGTGAACTGCTCAATTAGCCTGAATACCGGAGATGATGTTTCTTGAGGAACAAATGGTGAGGACGATGCTGTAGTAAACCCTTCTGTCGAAATTGGGAGTGATTTCCAGGTCTTCCATGCTGATTTCTTTCCTTTACCATTAAATTGGGATGTTACATCACATCCAGTGAAAGCATGGAAGAAGGGTGCTTGACATTTATCTTCACCAAGTTCCAGGCAAACAGAGTTGATATGGTAGTATCGAAAGTGCCTCCCTGCACCAAATCCAACCCACAGATCTAAGTCAGGATACCAACTGACAAAACGGTGATAAACTCCTACAAGGACCACAACCACGTCTGTATCAACAGTTCTGACAAGAACTGATGTTGCACCTTTCCTCAGGGCATCGTACACATGCAAAGAAATCCTGCTGTCTGCCTCCTCGTGGTCACACTTGTCCATAGTACATCCAGGCTGATTGGACAGAACTCTTTCTCCGGAGGTAATGTATACCCATTTTTCAGGTGGGTAGACATGGTTACTTCTCCTGAGAGCAAAGCAAAAAGCTCTTCTTTGTTTCTGTCATTCTGCAGGAACCCAGCAAAGGACGCGGGAAGTTTGGCATTGCGAGACACCTTCCTGCGTACCCCCTTCCCTCGTTTCTCACGGGTAGTTGCCTTCAAGCTGTCTGGATGATATCTGTCCCAAACAATGTCAATTCGAGTGCTGCTTTGCAGTTGCCTCTCTGTCCAAGGAATGAAGATTTTGTCACTGTATTCCCCAAATGTACATTTGTGTTCATGTGGCAGGATGTGTACCATGGCAGCCCCATCGAAAATCTTTGCATCAAAGTGTGATGGTGGTTCTGGCTGAATACTTGGGTCGATGCAAGCCAACATTTCTGATTTATTTCCTGGTAGACGAAGTTTCCCATTCAGTGACAATGCTGGTGGCCATGGGTGATTTACATGCGAGAAAAACTCCTCGAGGTTTGTGTCACGGACCTGAGTAGCAATGAAGAGTTGGATGAATAGGTTACAATCACTCTTTATTTCCTGCAACTGAGTCACTTTTCTGCTGGGAGTACTGGTGTGTGGTCGCTTGAAAAGTGGAAGTTTATTTCTCTTGATTGTGCTGTGGATGGATTTCTCTCGTTTCACCAGCACATCACTAACATACCTTGAGTACTGCTCTTTGCCCAGTTGCTCCATTCCGTATAGTGCTTCCACAACTTATTCATCCATACAGTCATGGGTGTCAAGAACAATGAGTTCCTTTGCTGTGTTCAAGAATGGATTCCCCATTGATTTGATAACATCACACATATTGTTGACTTGTTTGTGGAATGTTTCCTGAATGGCATGTCCTTGCTCATGACTCTGGAAAGAAGGCTCCTCAGACAGGTTATTAATCTCTTCAAATTCATCGAGAATCCTTGCCTGCTCTGGACCGGCAATCATCCATTGTTTCAAGGCAGCAGGGTTCGTGGTCAGGCCAACTGCACCACCAGAACGTTTCACTTTTTCATTGTTCTGCTCGTGTGCTTGGTCTAGAGGCATGGCTGAGAATGGTCGCATACTTGTGCCATGGAATGATCCTTCAGCTGTTTGTGATGTTGGATTGTGATCCAGATTGTCTAGTGCCCCTGCTGTGAACACACCATCAATAAGTTGCACAGGGCATACCATACCTTCCTCTTGATATCGTTCACATACTGCATTTGTCAGCCAGTCTTCCACTTCTAACACTCTTTCATAGCTGACACTGATTCCGAGTTTATGGAGATGTGTCAACATTTTCTTGCTCCGGGTTTGCGTGTGAACACTCAAGCCTACATATAAGGGAAGCGGTGGTTCTTTGGATCTATGGTGGCGTGGGTTCTCTGCTACTTTGGGCTGTTCTTTACAATTGAATCTAATCAGCTGGCATATGGTCAGACATTCTTGTGAATTTGTTGCGGTCTGGTCCTTGATGTTTGATCCATATAACAACATGGAGATCAAGACTTTGAGTGAATTTGGCACTGAGTCATCTTGACAGTCTGTGGTGAAACTTCCACTGAATGTACAGAATTTTGTCTTTGAAATTTCTTGCCGTATTACCTTTGCTATGTGTACCATTGAGAGAGCGTCCTTCTCAAAATCACGAGACTTCAACTCCTCCTTTATGAGCTTCTGAAGGCCTTCATTAAAGACAAGAACTGTTTGTTTGCCAACTGATTGTTCCTGACACTGATCCTTGTAATGATCCAAAAGTTTGTTTTTCAGCCGTGTCTTGTTCACCTGTTTTTCATACCCCAAGGCTGCAAAGCGAGCTACACACATTTTGTGCAGATCTACTAATGGAAATATGTACTCCCCGTCTTCAACATTCGCTTCAATAAAAGATATCATTTCTGCAAATACCCTTGAGTCTGTCATTGATTGATCAGTTGTATCCGATAATGTAGCCATGGATCGCTTGTAACTTCTGTATCGAACACGGAATGCATCCATACATTGTTTGTGATACTTTGCTTCAATAGCAACAAGATCCCCATCTGCAATAGTAGCTAACAAATCAGTATCTTGTAGTTCTGTTGCTTGCTCACGCAGTGTTTTGTCTAGTCCTAAAGTTTCACAATTGTGAAGTATACCATCTGACTTCTTGCAAAATATACACATGTTGCAACCCATTACTTCATCAGTTCGAGATACACGTTTGGATTTTCTTTGTCCAGTACTAACATCATCGCCAGAGTGGTCAACAATTCTCTTTCTAGCATTTCTCTCTTGTGCCCTTAACAATTTTGATTTGGCAAATAACAAATGACAGTTTTTATGCCACTTAGCACAATTCACATTGAGGTCATTGGTTGTCACATCATCACCAAAGCAAATTCTTGCAGGCAATGATTTCAGTTCTTTAAAACCATGTACATTTTTCATAAATTCTTCATATGCTTGTGAACCTTTGCCATCCTGTTGTGTTGCAGGACACTTTAATGCCCCATCTTCTGTACCGCATATGATGCACTTTGACCAATCCATGTTGCATTGAAGATTGAAATGCAAGCTCTCCACTACTGACTTGCCTTGCTGACTTCAGTTCTCAACCAGGAAGCACTCTGAAACATAAAAATACATATTATTACAAATCCTGTTACCAACTATTTTACTTGAAGCAAGATAAAACTAAAATGACACCTGAAATTACAGTACTACCACATTTTGACCTTTAACCTTCGCCTGACCTTGACCTTGACCTTTAAAATCGGGGACCCCCCTTCAAAAATGTTTGTATTAACCCAAAGTATAGATGTACCAACTTTGGTAATTTGGGCCAGCATGTAACGATTTGGTCATATTTTGGCCATAAGCCACCCCACTATGACAGATTAGTGGCCTATTGTGTTTTGAAACTTTTAAAAAATGAGTGGGTTTCGAGGTTGGGAACTCAAAAATACGGGTTTTTTTTAGTAATTTTTTGCATATTTACTCGATTTTCGACCCTTTCGAGTCGGTTTTATGAAATATAGCCCTTGCATTGTGCCGTCGATTGATACCAATAACTTTTCTGTAGCCCCAGAAGTAAGGGAGGTATGGCGATTCGCACCAAAGCGGTTGATTTTCCAAAATTCGCGGTTGAATGACAAGGCTGGGGCAAGTGTCCGTTCCATATGTATAGGGTTCACTGATGGGAGAGAATGAGATCCGTGAATGCGACAGTGAGGGATAAGGAGAATGAGTGTGATTGATAAATGAGCTGAGTGACAGTGAAACATAAGAGTGAGATGAGTTATAAAAAGTGACAAAGCGGAGTGAGCTGAGTGCCTTTACGAGAAGAATGTAATGAGTGACACAAAGATAAAGGCACGAGCTGAATGCCAGTGTGACAGAGAGGAGTGAGTCCACTAAAGATGTGGCAGGGAGGAGTGGTATGAGTCTCACTGTGATGAAGAGGAGAGGGCTACGTGCTAATGTGACAAAAAGGAGTGACCTGAGTGACAATTACAGAGATGTAGTATGTGTAAGTGACAAAATAAGAGTGGAGTAAGCTGATTAAGAAAGAAAAGTGAACTGAGTGACTGACAGAGAGAACTAAGCTGAGAGAGTGAATGAAAGGAGCTCAGTGACAGTGACCTAAAGGAGCAAACTGAATGAGATTGGGAGAAAAGTAAGAAGAGTGACAGTGACAGATAAGTGAGCTGAGTGATAGTGTGACAATGTAGTGAGTTAGCTGGCAGTGTGATAGATGACTACCATTGTGTGAGAGTATTGAATGACAGTGGCAGCGAAGAGTTGAATGAACAGTGTGACAGGAAGGAGTCTGCTGACAAACAGTGGCAGGTAGAAGTGATTGATTACCAGTGTAACAGAGAGGAGTGGGCTAAGTGACAGGAAAACAAAGAGGAGAGACCTGAGTGACGGTGTGATAGAAAGTAGGGAGGTGAGGTACGTTGTATCAGAGGAGTGAGATGAATTATAATGTGATGTGACACGACTGAGCTAGTGGTAACGTGATACGACTGAGCTAGTAGTAACGTAACAAGTAAAAGGTAAAGCTATTAGCAATGGAGTTTAGAGGAGTTTGCTGAGGAATAATGTAACAGACAGAACTGAGCTGACTTTGACAGAGAAGTGAGTTTAGTGAGTGTAACACAGTAGTGAGCTGAGTGACAATGTGACAGAGAGGAGTGAACTGAGTGGCCGTGAGACAGGAGTGAGCAGATTAACACTGTAAAAGGGAAGAGCTAAGTGACGGTGGCAGAAGAGTGAGCTGAATAACTGACAGAGAGGAGTGAGCCAAGTGACAATGTGACATGATTGAAATGAGTGAGTTAAGTGACAGTGTGACCGAGGAGTGAATGGAATGACAGTGACAGAGAGGAGTGAGGTGAGTGACCGGAGTGACAAATAAAGACTTTACAGTTCTTTCTATCATTCAACAGTGAAAGACGTGGTGGAGTCAGCGATGAAGCAGATCAATGCCGTGGGTTGCGTCGCCATTGAGGTCGCCTCCGCATCGGCAACTGATTATATTTCGGTGCAGCTGGGCAACGACTACTCCTCCTACATGGGCCGCCAGGGTGGCCCGCAGAACATGACGGTGGTGGCGAAGACCATTAACAGGGGCACCGTGATGCATGAGCTCATGCATTCCCTAGGTATACATAAATCATATTCTCTTAAGAAACCAGCTAGTGAGGAAGGGAATGGGGTATGTTTGCCTCTTTGGTAAAGTATAGGACGCAGGGAAAGGGGCTGGACAAAATATATATAAAAAAAAAACCACCATATTTGGACGCTCTCCAATGTCTCGAGAAAAAGCTGTATGCAACATACAGCTTTGGATTGAAATTTAGGATAGAGATAGTAGGAGGGAACAGAGTAGAGATTGCTGTCAGTAGCCTCGGACACCTGTGTTTCGGTGAGGAAGAGAAGGTGAGGTTTAGAGGAAGAGAGATGGTGTTCCACAGAATGAAAATTAGAACGAAGACTGCGAATGTTGCAGAAATTGAGAAGAAAGAGGTTCGAGGAGTTATCAAGACACCTCTCGGGTCGGCAGCCAGAAAAGGAGTCCTCCGAAAAACTAATAAGAAAAATTATTTGGACGTACGCCGCATGCATATTTTTTTTTGTTTATGCCTACGTGTGCAACGACATCACTTGCTCTCGTGCCCACAACCTTGATTCTTCAGAATTTTCCACCATCTGGCTAAGACTTCACTGTCATTCTATTACTAAATACATCTGTGCTGTTGATTTCTCACCTAACTCTACTAACTATGTAAAATTCTCTGACTACTTGAACTCTAAAGTGGAGCACACCATGACCCACTCTCCCTTCGCTGAAATCTCCATTTTGGGAGATTTAAATGTTCCCCACCAGCTTTGGCTTTCATCCTCTTTCACTGACCAGCCTGGTGAACAAGCCTACAACTTTGCTATCCTCAACGATCTAGAGCAGTTGGTCCAGCACCCTACACGTATTCCCGACCGTCTTGGAGACAGACCCAACATTCTAGACCTCTTCCTTACCTCTAACCCTTCTGCTTATTCTGTCAAACTGTTCTCTCCGATGGGCTCCTCCGATCACAATCTTATTTCTGCATCCTGTCCTATCGCTCCAGTACACCCTCTGGACCCACCGAAGATGCGATGCTTCTGCCATTTTGCTTCAGCTCGGTGGGACGACCTGAGGATGTACTTTTCCGATTTCCCGTGGAATGATTACTGCTTCCAGGAGCGAGACCCCTCTGTGTGTGCTCAGCGCATCACAGAGGTGATTGTCTTTTGGAATGGAGGCATACATTCCACGTACTTTCTCTACTCCTCACGCTAAAAAGCCTTGGTTTAATCACGCTTGTTCTCCTGCTGTCAAAGATAGAGAGGCAGCTTACAAAAGGTACCAGAGCCTTCGAACTAACTCTAACCATGAACTTTACATTTTTGCCCGGAATCGTGACAAATCTATTCTCCGACTAACCAAAAACTCTTTCATCAATAGAAAATGCCAAAACCTTGCTTTCTCTAACTCTTCCCGTGACTTCTGGCATCTATCCAAAAACATCTCCTCCAACTTCACTTCTTCATCTTTCCCTCCACTCCTCAGTCCTGACGGCAACACTGCCGTCTCATCTATCTCTAAGGCTGAACTCTTCTCTCAAACTTTTTCTAAAAACTCCACTCTGGACGATTCTGAGCATATTCCTCTTTTATGCCTGTTATTAATATTCTTCAAAATGATATTTTCTATGCCCTCTCTGGTCTCAATCCTCAGAAGGCTTATGGACCTGATGGAGTGCCTCCTATTGTCCTTAAAAACTGTGCCTCCGTGCTGTCACCCTGCCCGGTTAAACTCTTTCGCCTATGCTTGTCAACATCTACCTTTCCTTCCTGCTGGAAGTATGCCTTCATACAGCCTGTGCCTAAGAAGCGTGACCGTTCCAATCCCTCAAACTACCGTCCTATAGCTTTACTTTCTTGTCTATCTAAAGCTTTTGAATCAATCCTTAACCGGAAGATTCAAAAGCACCTTTCCACTTCTGACGTTCTATCTGATCGCCAGTATGGGTTCCGCAAGGGGCGTTCTACTGGTGATCTCCTTGCCTTCCTAATTGACTCTTGGTCATCCTCTCTTAGCCGTTTCGGTGAAACCTTTGCTATTGCGCTGGACATATCAAAAGCTTTTGATAGGGTCTGGCACAAATCCTTGCTTTCCAAACTACCCTCCTACGGTTTCTCTCCTTCTCCCTGTACCTTTATCTCCAGTTTCTTTTCTGACCGTTCTATTTCTGCTGTGATAGACGGTCACTGTTCTTCCCCTAAACCTATTAACAGTGGTGTCCCACAGGGTTCTGTCCTATCTCCCACTCTTTGTTGTTCATTGATGACCTTTCCAAAACGAACTGTCCTATCCATTCTTACGCCGATGACTCCAGTCTGCATTACTCAACTTCTTTTAATAGAAGACCCACCCTACAGGAACTTAACGATCAAGGCTGAAGGCAACAGAACGCTTAGCCTCAGACCTTACTATTATTTCCGATTGGGGCAAGAGGAACCTGGTGTCCTTCAACGCCTCAAAAACACAGTTTCTCCACCTATCCACTCGACACAATCTTCCAAACAACTATCCCCTATTCTTTGACAACACTCAGCTATCACCTTCTTCAACACTAAACATCCTCGGTCTATCTTTAACTCAAAATTTTAATTGGAAACTTCATATCTCATCTCTTACTAAATCAGCTTCCTCGAGGCTGGGCGTTCTGTACCATCTCCGCCAGTTCTTCTCCCCCGCACAGTTGCTATCCATTTACAGGGGCCTTGTCCGCCCTCGTATGGAGTATGCATCTCATGTGTGTGTGTGTGTGGGTGGGTGGGTGGGGGGGGGGGGCACTCACACAGCTCACCTTGACAGAGTGGAGTCAAAGGCTCTTCGTCTCATCAGCTCTCCTCCTCATACTGATAGTCTTCTACCTCTCAAATTCCGCCGCCATGTTGCCTCTCTTTCTATATTCTATCGATATTTTCATGCTGACTGATCTTCTGAACTTGCTAACTGCATGCCTCCCCCCCTCCCGCGGCCCCGCTGCACACGACTTTCTACACATGCTCATCCCTATACTGTCCAAACCCCTTATGCAAGATCAACAAGCATCTTCACGCTTTCATCCCTCCCGCTGGTAAACTCTGGAACAATCTTCATTCATCTGTATTTCCTCCTGCCTACGACTTGAACTCTTTCAAGAGGAGGGTATCATGACCCCTTTCCTCCCGAAATTGACCTCTCTTTATGGACACTCCTTTGACTTTTATTCAGGAGCAGTAAGTAGCGGGCTTTTTTTTATATTTTTCTTTACGCCCTTGAACGGTCTCCTTAGCTGTAAAAAAAAAAAGTATTTAGGAATCACATATTTTTCTCATAGCTACGGTATAGAGACACTT
>NC_066517.1:10458913-10553913 GCF_024679095.1 Eriocheir sinensis | reverse complement strand
ATCTATGTAAATAATAATAATATTATTATTATTATTATTATTATTATTATTATTATTATTATTATTATTATTATTATTATTATTATTATTATTATTATTTCTATTATTACTATTATTACTCATTATCATCATCATCATCATCATTATTATTACTGTTATCATCCTTTTCTCTCTCCTCTTCCTCCTCTTCCACTAGGCCAAATGACCCACTTGAAGAGGACCATCTGGAGTACGACTACACGAGTTTGATGCACGCTACTAATGTTTACGATGAAGAGATCAATATTGACATCATGAAGCCTGTCATATGGAGGAATGACGGGGGCATAGGTAAGTATTTTTTACTGTTTTTTTAGATGCTGCCTGTAGCACCGGTAGGATCTCGTGAGGGGAATCCTGGATGGCTCCAGCCCGTTATAGGCGCAGGCGGATTTTATTTATAGTGGCTGCCGTGATATATGACTGATATGATACTATGAATATGATACTGGGTAGTGGTATATGTAAGTTGTGCCCGCCAATTCGTAAACACCTTTCAAACCTAAATGGGAAGTGAGCATATTGAATGTTTTTTTTTTAATATGTCAAGCTCTGTTAAACGAAATCAATAATAAACCAGTGATGAAAATTGGTATATCTTCAGATTTATGCTGTCGATCAGTCACACCGACCATCCACCAAGCTGTTTTTTTTTGTTTTTTTTTCGCACCAAAACAACCACATGTGAATTAGAAGGTCCTCTACCCATGATGAGTCTTATAGTTTTATACGAAAGATTTTGGTTCTTAATGCACTAGTTTATTGGCGTTGAGGATACGACAAAGTGAAGTTATAAATTTATCCGTTTGTCGATATGCATTAGTGATGTAAAGCTAACACTAATACAGTTCTACAAGACGTTGGCACGACAGTGTGGCGGCAGTAGATACACAACGCAACACAGTCCGAATGCAGCAAGACTAATAGACAAGCAAACAAACGGCGCAGGGTAGAATGCCAAGGAGAGTCACGATCGAACTTCTTGTGCAGAAAGAGACGAGAAGGAAAAGGAGAAAAAGAGAAAGAGGAGGAGGAGGAGAACGAGAACGAGAGTAAAGAGGAGGGGGAGAGGGAGAAAAAATGAAAGAAGAAAGATATGGAGTGAAAAAGAGGAGTGAAAGGGAGAGTGAAACCTTTATAAGGGCTGAAGTGCAGGTTAGAGGACGAGATAGGGGGAGCTTGATACAATAGCCTGCAGGCCACTGTATTGCGACGAAATAAAACTCTTCGATTATAATAAAGTCAGGGTAATATATTAATGTAATTTTAAGATGTAAAGTTGTAGTCATACGCTATGGCGTATGCCGATGCTTTTCTCCGTCACATTGGCCCTTGAGCCAGTGATGGGTAAGAACCCATTACCTCTGGACACAGGGTCAGTGTGATATACAGATTACCATAGTTTACCTTCTCCAGGTTTCCACAAATACTCATTTATCGACAGCCTCGAAATGGGGATGAAAGACTGCATGTGTCTCACTCCGACTGTTCGGGCCGGTGTAGTAGAATAAAATGGACCCTAAAGCCAAGACTACCCACGACTCTAGGGTACACGAAGTCTTGGGTGTTGATGTGAAAGGGTCGGGCATGTCTTGAAAGAGGTCTTGAGACTGTTGCCGAATGCTGCGCCGACGTCGTGACGGGAGTCTGGAGTCGTGAGGGTTAGCACGACATGCTGGCAACTAGTTGGCCGAATGTCCCAGACAGTCGGCAAGACACCAAGACCCCAATAAAACCTCCCCCTCCTTTCTTGGAGCGTGGGAACCAACTTGTCAAATGGAAAAGTCGCTGGGTTGTCGTGGCCTAGAGTCGACACAGTGTGAACGAGGCTTTAGTGGGAAAAGGACCCTCGCTATGCCCATGCGCTGGAGTCTCAAAAACTCAATCACACACATAGACGTTCGCTCTCTCGTGGCGGTGGGTGGCTCTCCTCAGAGCACAACCAAGGCAGGGGTTTTCCATCCCCCTACATCACCCTATTAGTTTATTATAACATCACCGCTCTGCCCACGACTGTGTGGTGTATGTACTCCATAAATACGCCTTAACTATGTTTTCAGGAGTAGGTGATTAAGAGAGAGAGAGAGAGAGAGAGAGAGAGAGAGAGAGAGAGAGAGAGATAACTTTTATAATATTTTTTTTTGTTCTTATATCGTCCAGCGTCCAGTGTTGTACAATATATAAACAGTAATAAATGAGTATAACAGTAGGTTATGTCGCTAAATACATAATCTATTGATAGCCTACTCCTGAAAAAAAATCTCTCTCTCTCTCTCTCTCTCTCTCACACACACACACACACACACAGCCTACTCCTGAAAAATCTCTCTCTCTCTCTCTCTCTCTCTCTCTCTCTCACACACACACACACACACACACACACACTTTACTTCAACCCTATTAGCCTATCTTTCCGTGTTTATACTAATCCCACAACTATGTATTTTTCTCAACACTATTATAACGTGGGAGACGTTGTGTGTGTGTGTGTGTGTGTGTGTGTGTGTGTGAGAGAGAGAGAGAGAGAGAGAGAGAGAGAGAGAGAGAGAATAATTTTGCAGCGCTGTGCAATATAAATACAGCAATGAATAAAAGTAGATTATCTCGTTATATACATAAACTATAGATAGCCTACTCCTGAAAAAAAATCTCTCTCTCTCTCTCTCTCTCTCTCTCTCTCTCTCTCTCTCTCTCTCACACACACACACACACACACTAATATTGTAACTTCAATAATCCTATTAGGCTAACTTTCCATGTTTTTACTCATCCCACAACGCTTAATATTTTCTCTCTACAATATCTTAACTTGGGAGACGATATGTGTGTGTGTGTGTGTGTGTGTGTGTGTGTGAGAGAGAGAGAGAGAGAGAGAGAGAGAGAGAGAGAGAGAGATTTCAGTACTATGCTCTTAATAGTTTCTTATGTAGCGACGTAACCTACTGTTATACTTATTTATTGCTGTTTATATATTGTATATTGTATATTTATATATTGTAAAGCACTGGTCATTTTAACATTATGTTCTAAAGAATATAAAACACAACAATAAATATAACAGTAGGCTATCTCGCTAAAGAAACAAAGTATTGATCGCCTACTGACGAAAAAAAATTGTTACGGTGTATTTGTGGAATGAACTATGTACATTTACATCTCAATACACCACAAAGTCGTGGGCAGAGTGGTGATGTTAAAATAAATTAATAAGGAGACTAAGAAGGATGGAAAAAAACACTGCCAAGGTTATGGTCTGAGGAGAGAGAGCATGTGTGAGTGTGAGTGCGTGTGTTTTTGAGACATCAGCGCAAGCGCACAATGAGGGGCCCTTTTATACTGCTACACCGGGATTCAAAACCGGGCCCGCGGATTCGTAGCTATGCACGTTGACCACTGCACCATGGAGGCATCTGTTGTTAACTAGTGCATGAATTAATTTGTGAATCACTACTATACATTTCAGCGGCGGACAAACGCTGTTTTTCGCAAATATCTCCTAAACGATTCGTTGGATCAGTATGATATTTCAGTACACTACCTTTAACACCCGGACCTAATTTATGGCTGATATACCATATTGCAATGTGTGTTATGTGAGGAGTTTACTGACTGATATTAAGCCTAATCCAGTCATCATATCTAAGGTGTTATACAGAATCGGACGAGTGTGGGGTACTCGTCTAACCCCTCCACCAACGCCCCGAACAACCCCCAGACCACTCCTTCCCTACCCCAATATCGCAGCATCCCCCGCCGCGGTTCCCTCGTCATCCCCCTACTCCCACCCTCCCCTTCCCCAGCCCGAGGCTATGACTCAAGCAGAGGCAGGGTATAACTCATTGACTGCCGAGGCGCATCCAGGTGTTGTACAGTAATTATCAACGTGAAATACGTCTTGCCTCCATGGAATTGTACCATGCTCTTAGTTAATAATCATATCTATACATATACACCTACATAACATTCTAATATATAATACAGTGATGGGAGAAATAGGGAGGGACATAAGAATGATGAGGGAGGCGAGGAGCTAGGGGGAGAAGAGGAAGGACAATGAGAGCGAGAAGGGGGAGAAGTAGTTGTGGTTAAGAATAGTTTGGGAGGGTGTTGGGGGGGGGGGGGCACACTTTCCTTCGAATGCGTCAACATGACTCGTCGGGTTTGTGTTATTTTCCACGAGTAAACTCCTCACATAACACATATAGTATCGTGGTATGTTAGCCATAAATTAGGTCCGGATGTTAACTGTAGTGTGCTGAAATGTCATACTGATCCAACGATTTGTTTAGGAGATATTTGCGAAAAACAGCGTTTGTCCGCCGCTGAAATGTATAGTAGTTACTGTGTATATATATATATATATATATCTATATATATATATCTATATATATATATCTATATATATATATATATAGATATATAGATATATATATATATATATATAATTGTATTTATTATTTTTATTTTTTACATCTTCGCCTGTGGCGCCGGTAGGTTTGTTTTGGAGGGGCCTGATGGTATGGCCCAGCCCGTTTTGGCGCAGGCAAGTGTTTATAGTGGCGTCATCTTGCATTGGCTAATGCTACCCTCCCGGAACTCATCTTTAATAGTAGAATCTAAAGTCCGGGTTGATTGGTGGTCTTCTGGACAGCATGTGGGTAGTTTTAAGCCACTCGGCGGCGGCTGAAAAATCCCAGCTTGGTGGCACCGGGCGGGGCGCGTACCCGCGTCGTCCTGAACGCGGCGCCGTCACGCTATATATATATATATATATATATATATATATATATATATATATATATATATATATATATATATATATATATATATATATATATATTTGTTACGTCACTAGTGTCGTAACACTGGTGTGGTCAGGGGTCTTGGGAAAAGTACAAAACAAAAACTGGGTTGGATAGGCCTCAAAACACTAGGTTCTTACCCCCCTTAACCGGACAACAAAAAATGAAAATGAACAACCTAAAACAAAGGAAATGGTAAAACGGAAACGCAAAATGAACACAAGGACAATATATTTACAAAAAGTTACAAAAGAAAAGAAAAGCCCAAGATTGCCTTAGTAAGGCACACTCCTTTAAACATGAAACGAATACTATTCAACGAAAAGGCACAAGCACTATTGCAAACACGTGAGCTGGGAGGCAGCGCGTAACACCAGGCAAACGCGTGATAAACACGAACACTAAAGGATAGCACACGAAAACACACACACCAAAAACCTTACCTTAAACAGTAACGGCCCTTCCTCCGTCCAAAAAAGAAATGTAAATAAAAACACGCACGCCGACGGCGTGACGACTTGCTGAAGGCACAAAGGACGTGGAGAGGAGGAAGGCCAGGGCCTACCTCGCTCGACTGTCGACGATACAGGAAATACCCGCTTCTGACCCGGGTCAGCACTTAAATGGGCTGTCCGCCGCCCTCGCCGCCCCGAGAGCGGGCTGCCAGACGTCGCCGGCGGGGCGGGACAAAACTCTCCCACGACAACTCCAAATTTAGTTACAATACAATACATAAATATCCTAACTTAAACATATAATGAAATAAAATATACATAGCGTCATATTAAATGACGGGCAGGAAATACAAAAGGGAAGAACACCCCGCGGTAACAACGACCTAGCCTAGGTCGCCGCGTGGGTGGTTGCTATGGCCCCAGAACAAGGAGGCCGAATGGAAAATTCCAGGACCCCCCCCTCCCGGCGTTACTAGGCCGCTTCTCCAAACCAGAAATATCCGGTTCCCGCTGGGCCACAACTCACAATACATATTTTACATACAATACATAAATCCAATCTTAAACATAAAAAGGAAATATACATAATATCATACAATACTCAGAAAAGGGCAGGAGATATAAAAATGGAAGGAACAGCCCGGTGGCAACATTGACCCCGGGTCGTCGCGCGGGGCGGTTGCTATGACCCCAAAACAAGGAGCGGCGGGTGGAACATTCCACAGATCCCGGGTGGTCACTATGCCGCTCCCCAAAACCGGAATTATCCAGTTCATGCTGGGTCGGCGTGGGTGGACATACCACAGAACAAAGGGTCACGGCAGGCAAGTGGGTGACCCCTACGTGTCGGTAAAGAGAATAAAAAAAAAATGAAGGGCGGGAAAGCCCGGCCGTAACAATATATATATATATATATATATATATATATATATATATATATATATATATATATAGAGAGAGAGAGAGAGAGAGAGAGAGAGAGAGAGAGAGAGAGAGAGAGAGAGAGATATCAGGTGCGGATCCAGAAAATCAATTTTGGGGGGGCTCCCGAGCAATCAACGTATATGTGACAAATGATTTTTTCTTGTATCTATATATGAAGTGCAATCAATATTTAAGCTGGCAAGCAATAACAAGAAACAATTCAAATTGTACATCCGACCAGTGAAAATGCAGATCTGAGCAGAGAGAAATCATCACCATACGACCATTCGAAGAAAAATAAACGTTTATTTCGATATGTAAGCAGCAAGGGTGATCATAATACAGGTCATATATAAATTACAAACATAACCTTTACAAAAAAAGAGTTAATATGTCAAATTAGACACAGCTGAAGATAAAAAGGAATTCTTATAGGGTTTCTTTTACATGGGTTTGAGGTAACACATTTGCAAAGATTGGTTGATCTAAAGAAATATATTTACAAATTCCCAAGTATTCAACAGGTGCCTCACTAAGCAAAGAGTAGTCGGCGTTTTTTTTTCGCCGAATGTGCTTATCACTCCCTCGACTAAAATGGGGATATCATAGTGGACACAGAGGAGGGCAAGTCCGTTCAGGCGCTCTTGGCCGACGGTACTCCTCAGATAGGTTTTCAGCCTTTACAGTGCTGAGAAAGACCCCTCGGCTTCAGCGTTGGAGACTGGAAGCGTCAACAGAGTTTTCAAGAAAATGGCGAGATTGGGGAACATGCTGGTGCTGGCGTGTGCCTGGGCTTCTTTGATTTTTTTTTTTTTTTTTTTTACAGCTAACGAGACAGTTCAAGGGCGTAAAGATAAAAAAAAAAAAGACCGCTACTTACTGCTCCTGAATAAGGTCAAAGGAGTGTCCAAAATTTCGGGAGGAGAGGTGTCCCGATACCCTCCTCTTGAAAGAGTTCAAGTCGTAGGCAGGAGGAAATACATATGAAGGAAGATTGTTCCAGAGTTTACCAGCGTGAGGGATGAAAGAGTGAAGATGCTGGTTGACTCTTGCATAAGGGGTTTGGACAGTATAGGGATGAGCATGAGTAGAAAGTCGTGTGCAGCGGGGCCACGGGAGGGGGGGAGACATGCAGTTAGCAAGTTCAGAAGAGCAGTCAGCATGAAAATATCGATAGAAGATAGAAAGAGAGGCAACATGGCGGCGGAATTTGAGAGGTAAAAGACTATCAGTATAAGGAGGAGAGCTGATGAGACGAAGAGCCTTTGACTCCACTCTGTCAAGGAGAGCTGTGTGAGTGACCCCCCCCCCCCCCTACACATGAGATGCATACTCCATACGAGGGCGGAAAAGGCTCCTGTAAATGGATAGCAACTGTGCGGGGGTGAAGAACTGGCGGAGACGGTACAGAACGCCCAGCCTCGAGGAAGCTGATTTAGTAAGAGATGAGATATGAAGTTTCCAGTTGAGATTTTGAGTTAAGGATAGACCGAGGATGTTTAGTGTTGAAGAAGGTGATAGCTGAGCGTTGTCAAAGAATAGGGGATAGTTGTTTGGAAGATTGTGTCGAGTGGATAGGTGGAGAAACTGTGTTTTTGAGGCGTTGAAGGACACCAGGTTCCTCTTGCCCCAATCAGAAATAATAGTAAGGTCTGAGGCTAAGCGTTCTGTTGCCTCCAGCCTTGAATCGTTAAGTTCCTGTAGGGTGGGTCTTCTATTAAAAGAAGTTGAGTAATGCAGAGTGGAGTCATCGGCGTAAGAATGGATAGGACAGTTCGTTTTGGAAAGAAGATCATCAATGAACAACAGAGAGTGGGAGATAGGACAGAACCCTGTGGGACACCACTGTTAATAGGTTTAGGGGAAGAACAGTGACCGTCTACCACAGCAGAAATAGAACGGTCAGAAAGGAAACTGGAGATAAAGGTATAGAGAGAAGGATAGAAACCGTTGGAGGGTAGTTTGGAAAGCAAAGATTTGTGCCAGACCCTATCAAAAGCTTTTGATATGTCCAGCGCAATAGCAAAGGTTTCACCGAAACGGCTAAGAGAGGATGACCAAGAGTCAGTTAGGAAGGCAAGGAGATCGCCAGTAGAACGCCCCTTGCGGAACCCATACTGGCGATCAGATAGAAGGTCAGAAGTGGAAAGGTGCTTTTGAATTTTCCGGTTAAGGATTGATTCTAAAGCTTTAGATAGACAAGAAAGTAAAGCTATAGGACGGTAGTTTGAGGGATTGGAAAGGTCACCCTTCTTAGGCACAGGCTGTATGAAGGCATACTTCCAGAAGGAAGGAATGGCAGATGTTGACAGGCAGAGGCGAAAGAGTTTGACCAGGCAGAGTGACAGCACGGAGGCACAGTTTTTAAGGACAATAGGAGGCACTCCATCAGGTCCATAAGCCTTCTGAGGATTGAAGCCAGAGAGGGCATAGAAAACATAATTTTGAAGAATCTTTACAACAGGCATAAAGGAGTCAGAGGGGAGATGAGTAGGAGGAATATGCCCAGAATCGTCCAGAGTGGAGTTTTTAGAAAAAGTTTGAGAGAAGAGTTCAGCCTTAGAGATAGATGAGACGGCAGCGTTGCCGTCAGGACTGAGGAGTGGAGGGAAAGATGAAGAAGTGAAGTTGGAGGAGATGTTTTTGAATAGATGCCAGAAGTCACGGGAAGAGTTAGAGAAAGCGAGGTTTTGGCATTTTCCATTAATGAAAGAGTTTTTGGTTAGTCTGAGAATAGGTTTGGCACGATTCCGGGCAGAAATGTAAAGTTCATAGTTAACATTAGTTCGAAGGCTCTGGTACCTTTTGTAAGCTGCCTCTCTATCATTGATAGTACGAGAACAAGCGTGATTAAACAAAGGCTTTTCAGCGTGAGGAGTAGAGAAAGCACGTGGAATGTATGCCTCCATTCCAGAGACAATCACCTCTGTGATGCGCTGAGCACACACAGAGGGGTCTCTATCCTGGAAGCAATAATCATTCCACGGGAAATCGGAAAAGTACATCCTCAGGTCGTCCCACCGAGATGAAGCAAAATGCCCGAAGCATCACCTCTTCGGTGGGTCCAGAGGGTGTACAGGAGCGATATTACAGGATACAGAAATAAGATTGTGATCGGAGGAGCTCAACGGAGAGAACAATTTGACAGAATAAGCAGAATGGTTTGAGGCAAGGAAGAGGTCTAGAATGTTGGGCCTGTCTCCAAGACGGTCGGGAATACGTGTAGGGTGCTGGACCAACTGCTCTAGATCGTTGAGGATAGCAAAGTTGTAGGCTTGTCCACCAGGCTGGTCAGTGAAAGAGGATGAAAGTCAAAGCTGGTGGTGAACATTGAAATCTCCTAGGATGGAGATTTTAGCGAAGGGAGAGTGGGTCAAGATGTTCTCCACTTTAGAGTTCAAGTAGTCAAAGAATTTTACATAGTTAGTAGAGTTAGGTGAGAGATAAACAGCACAGATGTATTTAGTAATAGAATGACAATGAAGTCTTAGCCAGATGGTGGAAAATTCTGAAGAATCAAGGTTGTGGGCATGAGAGCAAGTGATGTCGTTGCGCACGTAGGCGCAACATCCAGCTTTGGATTGAAATTTAGGATAGAGATAGTAGGAGGGAACAGAGTAGAGATTGCTGTCAGTAGCCTCAGAAACCTGTGTTTCGGTGAGGAAGAGAAGGTGAGGTTTAGAGGAAGAGAGATGGTGTTCCACAGAATGAAAATTAGAACGAAGACCGCGAATGTTGCAGAAATTGAGAAGAAAGAGGTTCGAGGAGTTATCAAGACACCTCTCGGGTCGACAGCGAGAAGGGGAGTCATCCCTAGGGGAATTTGTGGTCCCCACCCCCCAGGCGGGGACTCCGAGGCAAGGTGAAGGTGCGCCATTTTGAAATTTCAATTTTGGGAAAAGGTGTATATATTGTGTGAATGTAGTGTGGTGTGGATAGAGAGAGGATCTGTTTTTATAGAGCATGCTGAACTACTCTCCGGTGTTGGTGAGACAATAGGGAAACGGTTAGTGAGGACATGGGAAGGGTCTTTGGAGGGCTTCAGCTCCCTTCTCACGTCCCATATATAGCTCACCGGGAGTGGCTTGCGCCCTTTCGGTAGGTGTCTTCCTACCTACTCCAGGCAAACCAAGACCGGAACAGATAATGCCCAGCGCTCTGCTTCCGCCTTCACGAGTGTCAGGGATTCGATGTCGAGCTCGTAGAGCTTCGCCGCTTGAAGCACAGCCGCAACATCTGTTTCGGGGATTTTGAGGAGTTGCTTGAGCTGAAGTGCGACAGGCTCTGTGTCGTCGCCGAACCGACTCTTCAACTCAGCCAAGACGTGGTCCACGAACGGAATGTACACCGCCCGGCGGCATGATGTAGTCCTCGTGTTCATTGAGATTCTGCCTCCCATCGCAGTTTTCCTGGAGGATGAGATGAAGCTGGATGCCAACGCTGGCTCTTACTCTTACCAGCCTTCTCGTTGGGCTGGTTGTGGCCGAGTCAGTTTTGGCGCACACACTCGAGCCTAGCAGAATCCTGCAGAAGAAGTACGGTGACCTGGTATCTGCGTAAGCACTGATTCGTGAGATCGAGACTCTATTCGCCAAGTTCAGAAAGGATGCCGAAGAATACTTCCACTCTGTGTTCACAAAAGCCAAAGATCTCCTGGTTGAAGTGGACTCAGCTCACGATGACGTCCCTGTTCCCCGAGTCTGTGCACGACAGACAGCGCGCGAATGTCCCGGCCGCGACTTCTGATGAGTACTATCGATGCTCAGTGTATATTCCGTTCGTTGACCAGGTGATCACCGAGGTGAAGAGCAGATTTGACGACGACACTGTGCCAGTTGCTCCCTGGTTGAAGGAGCTGCCCAAGGGCTCAAAAGCAAACGTGGATGCTGTTTTTGAAGCCGCTAAGCTCTTCGAGAGCGACTTTGAGTCATTGGTGCTCATGCGGACGGAGATACAGCGGTGGACATGTTCAGCTCCGGCCTTCGAGACTCAAGAACGCGAAGAAATACGCCGAGGCCCGTCTGTTCAAGAACATCGCGAACCTCCTGATCATCCTACTGACCTTGCCGGTCTCAAATGCAGAAGTCGAACGGTCGTTCTCAGCCCTGACACGCCTAAAGACATACATGAGGAGCACCATTGGCAGGGATCGCCTCAACGGTCTCGCGCTACTCGCCGTCCACAATGACGTACATGTTTCTGTTGATTTTGTGATAAACAAGTTTGCGAAGAAGAACCGCCGTCTTCGCTTTGGCTCCTATGCGATTGAGTGTTCGAGTTCGTTAGTAAATGGTCAATGCTTTTTCTCAGAGGAATTGGCGGTCTCATTCGGATCTGAAGAGGAACACTGGCCGACCAGGAATGCTTTGGCACCAAGTCTAGGTCGTTATGCCCATTGATTCAGGTCAGTCCACCAGTTATTCAGGAGCAGAACTGCCGAGAATAACGAACCGGTAATGCTAATTATCCTTCCACCCGCAAAAATCCTGGCATCGGGCCCCCCCAAAAAAACTTTTTTCCTGGATCCTCGCCTGCTGGTGTCCTCACTTGATAAAGGACATAGAGGCCTTAGAGAATGTCCAGCGTCGTGCTACCAAAATCATACCGCATTTAAAAGACCTTCCCAACGAAGAACGATTGAAGAAGCTGGACTTGCCTAACCTGACTTGCAGGATATCTAGGGGTGACCTGATTGAAGCGTACAAGATTATAACACAGACATACGATCAAGAATGCCCAAGAGGGATTTTCTAGATGAGGGAAGATGATATAACCAGAGGAAACACAAAGAAGATATTTAAAACAAGATCAAGACTCAACACCAGGAAGTATGCTTTTTCAAACAGGGTCGTCAACAACTGGAATGATTTGCCGGGTTGGGTGGCAAATGCCGAAAAAGTGTTAAAATCTGAATCAAGCCAGAAACTAAGACTTAACTATAGATCACACATAACCGCCACATACAGCCAACACATTTAAAACTACCAGGCTTTTGAACTGGAGCCACAGGCTGTGTGATTAGTTTTAGCTATATTTACAGTTTTACACAATAGTTACAAGTTTATGTGAGCTGTCGCACACACACCCCGAGCAGTGTGACCGCTGCCCACTGTCTTCTGCCGGCTTCAGTCCGGGTGCAGGAATAATCCGGTGCCAAGGCTTGTTGGTTTCCCGTCGATTCAGCACCGTTCCCACGGCAAGGAGCACGCCGTAAGCACAACCTAGCACCTACGTGTTATTAAACATCCTGTGGCGCGGCACTGTGGTTGCGACACATTCAGTCACACATTCACATGTACATTATAATATATACATTACATGCTTCACTGCAGCAAAAGGCGGATGTTTGTGACCCCCCCCCACCCCCCATCCCCATTGTGCCGCGACATGCAATAAATGCTCCAAGAATTCTTGGTTTAACCTGTATGTTAGCATGTATGTTACATTTTATTCGTTCTAAAACTTTTCCATCAACCTGGGCAGAGCAGAAGATGACATCAACAATCCTTTTTGAAATGGATAAAAGCTATTAGTTCCACAGACTCAAGTTGTTTTTGCTGTATACATCATGTCCTGCAGTACTTCATGTTCGTTAGGCAGAGGTGATCCATACATATTTAACCGTGTGCTTGACCTGTGGAGCAGGGACGGAGCTTGGACAGGCTGAGGGGCGTGGGACGTCACTGCTCTGGTATGTACCTCATTTCCGGCCAAGGGTGGTTTGACCTATCACCGGTCGCCGCACAACTCATCGTGTGGTGGAAGGCCGAACGCCGACTACGGCCAATGATAGATGCAAAGTGGACGGTGAACATCAGCGACCTCCTACTACCTAACGGCAACCAGACGGCGTCCGCTCACCATCCGGTCGTCGTTCACCAGTTAACCGTCACTTATCGGCCACCGGTGGCAGTCCACTTCCCGTCCAGACGCAGTCCATTCGGCCACCGGACGGCAACCTTTTTACGACCGGCAGCAACCTGAGAGGTCGGCTGGGCCTTTAAAGGCCCAGTCACACTGACTTCACGACCCACTGACGACCTCCCTCGACCTGCAGGTCGCGGGAGGTCTCACATGGTCGTGCGTGCGATCGTCATGTGGCACAGTCCGCCGTGCGACCGTAAATATCAGCTGGAGATTTTGGGTGCTGCACCAAAACCTCCAGCCGACCTCTCAGGTCGCTGCCGGTCGTAAAAATGGTTGCCGTCCGGTGGCTGAATGTTCTGCGTCTGGACGGCAAGCGGACTGCCACCGGTGGCCGATAGATGACGGTTAACTGGTGAACGGCGACCGGATGGTGAGAGGACGCCGTCTTGTTGCTGTCAGGTACATAAGAACATAAGAACGTAGGAGTCTGCAAGAGACCGGTAGGCCTGTACAAGGCAGCTCCTTTGAACCTAAGCTCCCGTGTATCTAACCCCACCTAATATCGCTGTCCATGAATTTATCTAATGTATTTTTTAATGTGACAATTGTATAGGCACTCACCACATGACTGCTAAGCCTATTCCACTCATCCACCACTCTGTTAGTAAACCAAATTTTGGCTATGTCCCTGTTGAATCTGAATTTATCCAGTTTAAATCCATTATTACTCCGTGTCCTACCCGGTTCTCTTACAAAAAAAAAAAAAAAAAAAAAAAAAAGAATATCCCCCTTCATCAATTTATAAACCTCGATCATGTTTCTATGCACCCTTCGCCATTCTTGAGAATGTAAGTTTAACTGTTTGAGACTTTCCTCGTATGGCAAGTTTCTCAACCCCTGAATCATCTTAGTCATCCTCCTCTGCACCGATTCTAACATTTTGATATCCATTCTATAGTAAGGTGACCAGAACTGAACCGCATAGTCAAGATGAGGTCTAACTAATGCTAAATATAGTTTGAGGAAGACTTTGGCGCTTCTGTTGCTTACGCTCCTTGAAATACATCCCAGTACCCTATTTGCTCGATTTTTAGCTTGAATGCATTGTGCCCTTGGACGGAGATCAGAGCTCACTAAGACCCCTAAATCCCTCTCGCACCCAGACCTGCTTATGAGAGTGCCATTTAAGCAATAGTTATGTGTCGGGTTGTTCCTACATACACTCAGAATACTGCACTTCCTTACATTGAACTCCATCTGCCATTTATCCGCCCAGTCATACAATCTGTTTAGTTCATCCTGGAGAATACTAGCGTCCTGATCCGACTCAATTACTTTACCGATTTTGGTATCATCTGCAAACTTACTGACATCACTACTAATTCCTGTATCTAAGTCATTGTTATAAATAATAAACAAAAGTGGAGCCAACACCGAACCTTGTGGGACTCCACTCGTAACACATCCCCAGTCAGATCTTTTACCATTGATTTGCACTTTTTACTTCCTATTGCTAAGCCACGCCTTGACCCAGTTCAAAACTTTACCCTCTACTCCGTGAGCCTGTAATTTAAGCAACAGTCGTTGGTGAGGAACTTTGTCAAAAGCTTTACTAAAATCAAGATAGATTACATCATAATTTTAATCTCTGTCTACCGCCTCAAATACTTTATTGTAGAAGGACAAGAGATTGGTGAGGCATGACCTACCTTCCGTGAACCCATGCTGCGAGTCGTGAATTAAACTTTGTTTCTCTAGATGCTCCCTAATGTTCCTGGCTATTGACTCCAGCATCTTGCCAATAACCGATGTTAAGCTAATTGGGCGATAGTTTGGAGCAGCTGACCTGTCCCCCTTTTTGAAAATCGGCGTCACATTAGCTACTTTCCATAGGCTGGGCACATAACCAGTATTTACCGACATCTAAAAAGATGTCGGTTAGTGGGTCACTTAGTACATCATTACATTCCTTTAATACCCTCGGAAATATCCTGTCAGGAGCTGGCGACTTATTCTTCTTAAGCTTATCTGTCTCATCCTGAACTACTTGCCTGGCAATGATTATATCCCTCAATTTATCGCCATCCCCGCCCTCGTACACCTGAAGAAGTAGAGGGTTGCTGATGTTCGTTATCCACTTTGTTTGTTCTCGTGCTATTAAAGATAGAGAGGCAGCTCACAAAAGGTACCAGAGCCTTCGCACTCCTGCTAACCATGATCTTTATATTTCTGCCCGGAATCGTGCCAAATCTATTCTCCAACTTACCAAAAATTCCTTCATTAATAGAAAAACCAAAACATTGCTTTCTCTAATTCTTCCCGTGACTCCTGGCATCTAGCCAAGAATATCTCCTCCAATTTCACTTCTTCCTCTTTCCCTCATCTCCTTAACCCTGACGGCAGCACCGCCGTCTCATCTGTCTCTAAGGCTGAACTCTTCGCTCAAACGTTCTGTGAGAACTCCATCCTGGACGATTCTGGGCATATTCCTCCTACTCATCCCCCCCTCTGACTTCTTTATGCCTATTATTAAGATTCTTCCTAATGATGTTTTCTATGCCCTCTCTGGCCTCAACTCTCAGAAGGTTTCTGAATCTGATGGAGTGTCTCCTATTGCCCTTAAAAACTGTGATTCCGTGCTGACACCCTGCCTGGTCAAATTCTTTCGTCTCTGCCTATCAACATCTACCTTTCCTTCCTGCTGGAAGTACGCCTTCGTACAGCCTGTGCCTAAGAATGGTGACCGTTCGAATCCCTCAAACTACCGCTCTATAGCTTTACTTTCCTGTCTATCTAAAACTTTTGTATCAATCTTTAACCGGAAGATTCAAAAGCACCTTTCCACTTCTAACCTGCTATCTGATCGCCAGTATGGGTTACGCAAGGGGCGTTCTACTGGCGATCATTCTTGCTCTCTTAACTGACTCTTGGTCATCCTCTGTTAGCTGTTTCGGTGAAACTTCCTCTGTTGCACTAGACATATCGAAAGCCTTCGACAGAGTCTGGCACAAGTCTTTGATTTCTAAACTGCCCTCTTTCGGATTCTATCCCTCTCTCTGTTCCTTTATCTCCAGTTTCCTTTCCGGCCGTTCTATCTCTGCGGTGGTAGACGCTCACTGTTCTTCCCCTAAACCTATTAACAGTGGTGTTCCACAGGGCTTTGTCCTATCACCCACTCTCTTCCTGTTATCCATCAATGATCTTCTTTCCATAACAAACTGTCCTGTCCACTCATATGCCGACGACTCCACTCTGCATTATTCCACTTCTTTCATTGGAAGACCATCCCAGCAGGTAGTACATGACTCACAAAGGAACACAAAGAAACACATAGGAAGAACAAACAACAGCAGACCTGCTGGTCCTTACGAGGCTGTTTGTGACAAGCTACACTAACTCTCTAATCAAAGGTGGAAGATGAAGGACAGCAAAGGCGAAGGTTCCTCCCCACCCCCCCATCCCTCCAGCCAAAGCTGTCAGGAAAGGAAAAAAACCATGCAGCATGGAAAAACTGCATGGAAATTATGTAGGAAAGAGGAAAGAACTACCATTACTGCTACCACTAACCGGGTGATAAAAGCGGACAAGGACACCAGTTTTCGAAAGAACTTAACGTTATTACGACAATGAGTAACATCTTAGTTGCTGGTTGGATTCAAAATACTTGTCCAATCTATTCTTTAAGGCCGTAACTGTTGTACTATCAACGACATCACAGGGTCGAGAGCTCCAAACATTAAGAACTCGATTGAAGAAGTGTTTAGCTTCGTGCGACGAGAATCTTTTCCCACTTATCTTCAAATTGTGATTTCTTTTTGTTCTATTTGATCGATCAATTGTAAAGTAATCTTCATTAATATCATTGAATCCTTTAAACACTTCTATTAGATCGCCTCGCATTCTTCGTTTTGAAAGGCTGAATAAATTTACTTCTTTAAGCCTTTGTTCATATGATAAATTTCTCAACCTAGGAATCATCTTTGTTACTCTTCGTTGAGCCCGTTCCAACTTTTCTATGTCTTTTCTGTAATAGGGAGACCAAAACTGTACACAGTACTCTAGATGGGGTCGAACCAACGAATTATACAGTTTTAATATTACTTTTTTCCGATTTATTATTAAAGACTCTTCCGATGAAGCCAACCAATTTGTTTGCAGTTTTAAATACCTCTGAAGAATGCTGACCTGGCTTTAAATCGCTTGATATAGTGATTCCAAGATCCTTTTCTTTACTTACTGCAGAAAGTTGTCGGCCATTCATTACGTACCGAACGCGATTGTTGTTTTTTCCGATGTGCAACACTTTACATTTGTCAACGTTAAATTTCATTTGTCATTGATTGGCCCAACGTGCAAGTCGATCTAGATCTGATTGTAAAGCTTCTTCGTCGACTGTCCCAGTTACTTTACTAGCAATTTTTGTGTCATCAGCAAATTTTGATACTTTGCAAGTGAGCCCATCATCGATATCATTAACATAAATTAAGAAGAGCATGGGGCCAAGCACTGATCCTCGAGGTACCCCGCTTCTGACATCGAGTCAGTTAGATGTACCACCGTTTAGAACTACTCTCTGTTTCCGCTCAGAGAGCCAGTCCACAAGCCAATTGTGAATGTTACCCGATATACCGTGCGCCAATAGTTTGCCGAGCAATCGTTAGCGGGGGACTTTATCAAATGCCTTTTGAAAATCCAGATATATGATATCTATTGATCTGCTTTCATCGAACACCTCAATAATATAATGAAAAAAATCAAGTAAGTTAGTTAAACACGAATGTTTACTACGGAAGCCATGTTGCGAATTATTTATTATATTATTTTCTTCGAAGAATTTCACCATATTGTCGCGAATGATAGTCTCCATTAACTTGTAAACAATCGATGTCATGCTAACTGGTCGATAGTTTCCTGGATGAGACTTGTCCCCCTTTTTGAAAATTGATGTGACATTTGCTAGTTTCCAATCCGACGGAACTTTTCCAGCTGTTAAAGACTTATTGAATATGATGGAGGGCGGTTTACAAATTTGATGTTTGATTTCTTTTAAGACCCTTGGGGTAATTTTGTCTGGACCATGAGCTTTGCTTACTTTAATCTTTTCAATTGTGCGTAAAATGTCACTTTCTACGATGAGCACGCCACTTAACATCTTTTCGGTCCTTCTAACCTCCGGCGGTTGAGGTAATAAACAATCTTCGTCGGTAAATACGGATGCGAAAAAGTTATTTAGGATTGTAGCCATTTCATTTTCATCGTTCGTGTGGTTACCATTATCATTAGCAAGCGGTCCGATACCACAAGTGAGTGACTTTTTATTATCTACATAGCTAAAAAATTCTTTAGGATTAGATTTGCTCGTTTCCGCTATATATTCTTCAAGATTTTTCTTGCTTCGTTTTATTAATTTCTTGGTTTCGCGGCGAATTCTATCCAACTCTAGTTTGTCAGCCTCACTCTGAGTTGATATATATCTACTGTATACGCATTTTTTAAGAGATAGGCTATTTTGAATTTCGTTATTCCACCATTTGGGTTTCTTCTTAAAAGCTGAACGTCTGTTACGATAGGGTACGCATATGCTTATGGCATTGTTCAATATTGTGGTGAAGGCCCCCTAAGATTTATCAATATCTGTTTCCGCCGAGATTTCAGTCCAGTCAGAATTATTTAGAATTGATCGGAGTCTTACGAAATTCGCTCTCTGATAATCAGGAACCTTTTCTTTATTAGGAGTTACTTTACTTTCTTTCATATTGATGCTGAATGTGATTATTCGGTGATCGCTAGAACTAAAAATTGGACCAACATTTACTTCGTTAACTAGATCATCTGTCGTTGAAAAGATAAGGTCAAGTACATTATTTTCCCGAGTCGGTTCTTGAACGTGTTGATGTAAATCACTTTCTAGTAAATTTGTGTACAGGTCGAGCCCTGTATGACAGTTCAACGGTTCACCCCATCTTTTCACTGGCAAGTTAGAGTTTCCAACAATTACAGCCTCGCAACTGCTACTTGTTTCTAATAATAGTTCACTTAATTCGTGGTCGATATCAAAAGTCTGCCTTGGCGGTCTGTAGATAAGTCCAATTACTATTTTACGAGATTTATTTTTAATTTCAATGAAGACCGTGTCTACATTGGTTATAATATCTGTTTTCACGGATACTGGATGGAGAGAGTTGTGGATATAAAAGATAACGCCACCACCCTGTCTATTCTCTCTTTCATGACTAAAGATGGTATATTATTGGGTATTATTGGGTATTATTGGGTAGGCGGTGGCCGAACTGGTAGCGTGCTGGGCCCACATTCACCGCGTGATGGACGACACCGGTTCGAATCCCCACGCTACCACCTCGGATTTTTCAGTCACCGCCGAGTGGCTTAAAACTACCCACATGCTGTCCTGAAGACCACCCATCAACCCAGACTCTAGAGGAAGCCGTCCAAGCGAATCAAGAACGAGTTCCGGGGGGCAGCATGAGCCAATACAAGATGGCGCCACTATAAACACTCGCCTGCTCCAGAACGGGCTGGGCTGACCATCAGGCCCCACCGAAAAGAAGACTTGGGCCGACCATCAGTGAGCAAAGGGACTGAAGTCTTGTTTGTACTGAAGGCCTTACTGTCGGGGGTTTCACGGGTTGAGTGCTCCCTTACGGTGGAGCTGCTGGTGTTCTCGCCTCCGCGTTTTTTGGCTCTCGAAGAGCCACTCGGTCACAGAGCAGCCTCCCGAAACGGGCTGCTCCAACAGGGTTTAAGTGGATGCCATCAGCAAGGAACAAGTCTGAATCGTAGTAAAAACTGTTCCACAAGTTAGCGAACTGAACGTTTTCTTGTGAGCAAAGGGACTGAAGTCTGTTGTTTGTGCTGAAGGCCTTACTGTAAAAGCTAAATTCGGCACCGACCCTCGGGAGGATTCCTGAGATTATGATGTTACTGGCATCCGTTTTACGTTTATACTGCTTGATCATGCGGCGGTATTTCTCAAGCAGTTCCTCAGAACGGGTTGTCTTTACGTCATTTGTCCCCGCGTGAATGACACAGAGGGTGTTTCGGTCGGCATTTCTCGTGACATCATCGCACGCTGCGGTGATGTCGTCCAGTATGGAGCCTGGATGGCAGTAACGTTTTCTGCGGCCATTTGATGAACGACCACAGAACTCAACCAGCTGGCAATGCACCATGGAGTCCCCAACTAGGTGAGTCTCAAAGTCATCCTCCATGGTGTCTGACAGCACCTGGAACCTCTTGAAGGTGGTGGGGGTCGGTAAGTCCTTGGTTGCCTGCTTCGGTTTGGCTCCATTCCTTACAGGTTGGAACCCGACATCCTGTGAAGCAGGAAGAGAAGCGTTAAGTGGGGCAGGCTGGAAGTTGTCCTGTGAGGCAGGCTGGGAGTTAGCCTGTGAAGCAAGCTAGGGGTTAGCCTGTGAGGCAGGCTGGGGGTTAGCCTGTGAGGCAGGCTGGGAGTCAACCTGTGAGGCAAGCTGGGAGTCAACCTGTGAGGCAGGCTGGGAGTCAACCTGTGAGGCAGGTAACACGTCCTCCCGTGAAGCAGGAGATTCGTCTGGAGAGGGCACAGTCTCGGTGGAGGGCCTCTCCACCATCGATGGTGGAGTCACTGCCGCATTGCTTGCAACAAATTCCTGAAGGGCTTCGAATTTCTTTTCAAGATCATTATGTTTGACTTTCCATTCAGTCACAGCCTTCTGAAGTTGTAATCTTTGAACGCAGAGGCGGCAAGTTTTACTCAGCTGGAAGTACTGAGCTGCAAATCGTCCAGGACAGACGTCACACTTAAGGTTCGAAGGCATTGTTAGAAATTTAAGCGAGTTAACAGTTTGGGCAAATATTAAAAGCGCTTTCAAAATAATTTAAAGTGTGACCATAAATTGAATTGGAGAAAAATTGTGGATGGAAATTAGATACTGCTGTGTTAGATGCCTCCAACACTGGGAGTTCGCCTCCACAGGGTCTTGAAAACGATTTAAAGATCAATCGCTTGTCCTGAGCCTCGGTCAAGAGAGAGACTTTCACAACCCGGCGCTTTTCAGCTATTGTCCTCGAAGTTTTGTCCCATAGAACGGGGCCGGCGTAGCCACACAGAGCAGAGCTGACAAGGGAGGAGAGGAACCAGCAATTCGTTCCCACTTTCCGAAACGTCTAACCCAACTCTGCGACCCTTTCGAGGCCTGGCCAGTGGCACCTGTCACCAGGTGTTCTCCACCAACTCTAGAGAGTATCAAACGCCCTTCCTGAGAGACCAAAAAGCTGAAATATTCCTTGAGTATAAGAAAAACCCTCAGAAACTCCACCTAGAAGCCGGGAGGTACAACCTCAAATGGCCCACGGAAGACATCTCTTTCAGGAGAAAACAAGAACCAGCTGTTATGCAGAATAGGGATGGGAGTACCGTCGATAGAGGGGAGGGACGGGGAGCTCAAACCGACAACTGATCTCAGGGAGGCTTTTTAGTGTAGAGGTCGCCACACTCCTCTACACCGCAGGCCTAAATAATTAGGCACGGTCCAGCTGACTAGGACCTTGGAACTCTAGCCATTGTCTCATAAAGAGATCCTCTGCCTGCAGTCCAATCCACCACTGCTGCTGCCCAGAGGCTTCACCGTGACCCTGGCACGGGAGACAGACCAGGTATTACACCTTGTCCAAGGGTGACCTGAAACTATGCAGAGCAGGGACGTCTAGTTCCCTGAGGTGAAAACACTTCACCCGCATACCCAGAAAGGGAGGAGGAAGAGGAGGAGGAGGAGAAGTGGGGGGAAAAGGAGGGGAGGGGAGGGTCTTCAATTATCTCCCTTTCGCCCGCCACCCGGCACTCACAGACTGGAGGCTGCAGAACACTTAACCTCAGACCTTGCTATCATTTCCGATTTTGGGCAGAAGGAACCTTGTGTCCTTCAATGCCTTAAAAACACAATTTCTCCACCTATCAACTCGACACAGTCTTCCAAACACCTATCCCCTATTCTTCGACAACACTCAGCTGACACCTTCTTCAACACTAAATATCCTCGGTCTATCCTTGTCCTGTCCACTCATACGCCGACGACTCCACTCTGCATTATTCAACTTCTTTCAGTAGAAGACCATCCCAACAGGTAGTACATGACTCCAGACTGGAGGCTGCAGAACGCTTAACCTCAGACCTTGCTGTCATTTCCGATTGGGGTAGAAGGAACCTTGTGTCCTTCAATGCCTCAAAAACTCAATTTCTCCACCTATCAACTCGACACAATCTTCCAAACACCTATCCCCTGTTCTTCGACAACACTCAGCTAACACCTTCTTCAACACTAAACATCCTCGGTCTATCCTTAACTCAAAATCTTAACTGGAAACTTCACATCTCCTCTTTCACTAAATCAGCCTCCTCGAGGTTGGGCGTTTTGTATCGTCTCCGCCAGTACTTCTCCCCAGCACAGTTGCTATCCATATACAGGGGCATTGTCCGCCCTCGTATGGAGTATGCATCTCACGTGTGGGGGGCTCCACTCACACAGCTCTTCTGGACAGAGTGGAGTCTAAGGTTCTTCGTCTCATCAGCTCTCCTCCTCTTACTGATAGTCTTCTACCTCTTAAATTCCGTCGCGATGTTGCCTCTCTTTCTATCTTCTATCGATATTTTCACGGTGACTGCTCTTCTGAACTTGCTAACTGCATGCCTCCCCCCCTCCTGCGCCCTCGCCTCACACGACTTTCTGATCAAGCTCATCCCTATACTGTCCAAACCCCTTATGCAAGAGTTAACCAGCATCTTCACTCTTTCATCCCTCACGCTGGTAAACTCTGGAACGATCTTCCTTCATCTGTATTTCCTCCTGCCTATGACTTGAACTCTTTCAAGGAGTGTATCAGGACACCTCTCCTCCCGAAATTGATTTCTCTTTTTGGCCACTCCTCTCTACTCTATTCAGGAGCAGTAAGTAACGGGCTTTTTTTTAATTATCATTGTTTTGTTTTTTTCATGCCCTTGAACTGTCTCCTCTGCAGTAAGAAAAAAAAAAAAAAAATCTGTCATTGGCCGTGGTCGATGTCCGGCCCTCCACCACACGGCGAGTTGTGTGGCGACCGGTGGTAGGTTAAACCACCCTTGAACGGAAATGAGGTACATTCCTGAGTAGTGACGTCACACGCCCTTCAGCCCGTCCAAGCTCCGTCCCGATTCAACCTGCTCCACAGGTCAAGCACACGGCCAAATGTGTATGGATCACCTCTGCCTAACGAAATTAAAGTACTGCAGGACATGATGTATACAGGAAAAACAATTAGAGTCTGTGGAACTAATGGCTTTTATCCATATAAAAAAGGATTGTTCATTTAATTTTCTGCCCTGCTCAGATTGATGGAAATGCTTTAGAACGAAAATAATGTAACATACATACTAACATACAGGTTAAACCAAGATTGTTTGGAGCATTTTTTGCATGTCTGCGGCACGGGGGTGGGGTATGGGGGGGGGGGGGGCGTCACAGACATCCGTCTTTTGCTGCAGTGAAGCACAGAATACTTTCATTACCTTTATAATTATTTTTTTCACAAATAATTTACAGAAATAAGAATGAGAAATGTGTAATATAACTGGATGATAATATTACTGTAACAACTAATAATAAAGTATGGATGGAATATTCTCATATAGTGTATGACAGTGCAGTGCACGTCAGCAGCAGGTCGTTACGGGAGGTCCCCGCCCTCATTGCGACAGGACGCGTACTGGTCCTTGCCTGTCGGTCACCAGTCGGCGTATGGGGGTGGGTGGGTGGGGGTGGGGGGTCTTGGCCTGACTCCAGGTGTCAGGTCAAGGTGTAAATCTTACCAAGGTCGCCGTCCTGCCATCCACTGGACGGACACTAAACGACCGCCGGTAGCCGTTCGGTAGCACGACTACTCTGCCACCTATGTGGTCGGGAAGCGGTGGGTGTGAATCGCAGCATTTTGGGGTCGTAGGTGGTCGTTAGAAGGTCGTAAAGTCAGTGTGACTCTGGCTTAAGTAGTCAGCACCGACGACTGTGCCGACAGGAAACGGTAAATAAAAAAAGGCCCAGACAGTTTTCTAGACTGTTTCAGAACAAGCCAAGACTGTCGGGGACAGTCTTGACGACTGTCCCCGACCTCCCTCAGACCTCAAGCGAAAATGACCGATGGTCCAGACCCCTGCCGACTCATGTCGTGGAAGTTTTGCATGAAATGCTTTTTCGCGTTAACCCTCACGACCTGGGCTCAGGATTAGGCAATCGTTTCTAGACCTCTTACAGGCCACACACGGCTCTTTCACATCAACACCCAAGACTTCTTGTACCCTAGATTCGTGGGCTGTGGTGGCCCACTGGCAAGTGTCGGCACAGTGTGAAGGGGACTTAGTATCTATCTGAGTCTGACTCTGGGGTTCTATTCATTACCGTGGCAAAGGGGTGGAGGGTGGATGAGGGAGAGGCCGGCCCTTCAGAATTGAGAAACTGATTCTAACCAGTGACCTCACTCACAAGGAGGAGAGAGGGGGGAGGCCGGTCAGGGACTAGCTAACGAGTGATAACTGTGTAGCCTAATAGTCATACCAAGAGTCGTGAAGGTTTAGCGACGAAGCTCGAAGGGAAGGACGGTGCGTACCTATAGTCACTAGCATTTTTGGAACGAAGGTCTGCGGGAGAGACGAAGGGAAGGCAAGGTCTTCCCCGTGTCTTCCCTCAGACCTTCGAGGAAAAATGTTTATTTTCCAAATTTGGCGTGGCAAATAGTTGCGGTTCAGTTAAAACAACCTGAGAAAATATTTTCCCTAATTGGAAAGTCGTATATTATAGTTGCAGGGAATGTTTGTCTTGTTTGCAACAACAGCACGCGCCTTCAAAGCACAGAGGAACCAGCCAGGCGGGAACCTTCGTGGCTCACATTCTCCAACGATCTATGGTTTTTCAAATTCTTTATCATTTCAGTTAAGACATCTACCTCTGCAAGTGCAAACAAAGGGTATCTTAATAATTTACTGAATGTAAATAACGATTATTAATGGAAAAAAAACCCATGAAATAATAAATAATAACTGTTGAATGCGATGCTAGGCTGTTTCGAATATTAGACTACCCATGTTATTTATACATGAAACATCAAAATGTCTTATGTATAGACACTTGCAGAGACGTATGTCACTTTATATTCCTTAATGAGATGAAATATGAGTATCTGAAAGGCTAAAGATCGTTCTAGTATGATCAAACTATACTGTTTGATAGACAAGTTGTTTCTTCGTGTCCTTGTATGGTATATTATTGATGCAAATCTTCTGTTTGCGGTTCATATACGATGGTTTGAGGATTTTTTGTATACACAAACATTCAAATGATCTTCACGCAATCACAAACTCACAATGCGCAGGTGCCACGTCTACGTTCACGAGTGGACGGACGGAATGAAACGGACAATATTATGGCTGTAATAGCACTATGGAGGTATTATACCTCCATGAATAGCACTGTGTGTTTGTATGTGTGTGCGTGCATTAGATCTGGTAAGTGAAAAGAAGGTTGCAGTGTATGTATGTGCATTTACCTTCCCGAGCGATTTGTAGTAAGGATCGAAGGCACGGTCTGAGGCCGTGCCTACATTGTCGAAGGGAAGGTACGCGGCTCGACCTTCACGACTCATGGTACGGGCCCAAGTGTGTGTGTGTGTGTGTGTGTGTGTGTGTATGGCGAACTACACTTTGCCCTAACAGTATATACAAAGAGCTTTGTAATACACTTTCCCTACTTCTATTCTTCCTTCAAAAATATGAAGTTAGAGTCACTGTTTGATAAATATGCATATATATCCTTCGTCTGCCAGTGATATCGTACTTATACTCTGAAAAGAAATGATGTTAGGACATGTAGCCATCCATGGTCGCTGGTTCAGGCTTAGAGAGGAAGAAATAAGTGGTTGAAGGATTGAAGATAAAGCTAGGAGTCCTGATGAGGCGTTTACTGAGTATAATCCGTATAAAGGGGCACACATGATGCCTATGATGAGGCGCCTGGGCGACTGGGGTTGGCGGGAGTTAAGCGTCGTTAAGTTGCCAGATGCCTCTATCCTACAACTCCCCCCCTTTAAAGAGATTGCGCGCAGGCAATCTTTGCTGGGTGCAATCGTACATTTAATACAAAATAATAGCACCTCCAAAGAGAAAGAAAAGGAAAAACAGAGCACAATTATTTCCCGTAATACATTAATGATATACATTGCTATGTCGCAGAATAAAGAAAGTAAAGGAAATAACACAAGAGTAATATAATGGATATGTGTGCTGTCTGTGTGTGTGTATACGTATGTGCATATCTGTGTGTGTGTGTGTGTGTGTGTGTGTGTGTGTTACACAATGTAATCCTCAAGCCATCGTGGCGGCCGCGTCTGCCTCCTGGTCCGGGCACGTTCTTGAGATTGTTGGAGGGGGCCTCGGTGGCTGTGCTGTGTCGGCCGCTTCCTGGATTGTGTCACCTGGCTCGTCAGCTGATGGAAGCACGTGGCAGGGCCTCAGGTGTTCCCTAGTCCTGAGGGATGGCTACCATCCAGCCGGATGAGGTATTGCCTGTTTCCTCTGTTTTCCACGACCGTTCCAGCCCTGTTCCAGGTCTTGGTGTGCTGATCCTGCACCAGCACTCTGCCGCCGAGGACGAGGGGAAGACGTTGGCGAGTGTTAGCAAGCTCTTGCGGCACCCTCTCAATGTGCCGCCCCATTTGACGCTCTCGCTGACGTAGCGTCTGCCCCCAGAACCTGTCGACCTGTAGCCTGTGCGCGACGGCCGGCACGCCATCTCGCAACTGTCGGCCTGTCGCTAGCTGCGCCGGTGACTAGTAGATGTCCCGGAGGGGTGTATTGAGGTACTGCAGGAGCGCGAGTGACGCCTTGTCGTTGTCGAGGCTTCCGTCCGCCCCAGTGTTGCCACGCAGCACCCTCTTGGCCGTCTTTACAGCCGCCTTCGCCCTGCCGTTTGACTGTGGGTAATGGGCTGACGACACTCGCGTGCTCACTCCCCATTTCCTAAAGAATGCCCTTATGTCCTCACTCCCCAGGTTGGTTCCTCCATCCATGGAGAGCTGTTCTGGGGCACCCCAGCGGCAGAAATACTGCCGCAGTCGGTCTCTGATCCCACTCGAGGCCGTGCCCTCTGCCAAGTGTGACACTTCCAACCACCCCGTCAGCCGGTCTGCGTACACTAAGTAGTGGTGCCCCTCCAACTGACATATGTCAGCTACTGTCTGCTGGAAGGGGTAGCGAGGAGGTGGCGTGATTAGTAGAGGCACTGGGGGCTGAGACGGCGCATGGGTGTTGCAGGTTTCGCAGGAGGAGCGGTGGTGCCGTAGATCTCCCTCGATGCCGGGCCAGTACACAGTTTGTCGCGCCCTCCTCAACATGGAGTCGATGCCTTGATGACCCGCGTGGAGGTGTGCCACTACCTGCTGGCGTAGGTTGACAGGGATTACGAGGCGCGGGTGGTTCTGGTCGTAGGCATACGTCACCAGGCCTCGTTATGTGCCCAGCCTGTCTCTAACACCATAGTACGGCTTGAGACATGTCAGTTCTTGAGCCCTCTGGGGATGCCAGTCACCAGCCAGTACCTTGGCTAACAGCAGCTGGTAAACGGGGTCGTCCTGTGACGTCTGGAGCACCATGTCCTCATCAAGGGTGAGGCTGTCGCTGAAGTCTAGGGCTGCCACCACGGATGCAGCCATTGCGGTCGCTAGCTCTTCGTCCTGTTCCTCGTCTGTCACGTATGGCGGTGTCTTCATATATGGATGGATATCTGGACAGACAGTCTGCAGCGCAGTTCCTCTTACCAGGAAGGTAACGGACGGTGAACCGATGCCGCAGGGTTTGCTCCTTTAGGCGAAACAGGCGCGGATTTACGATGTCCGCGAGAGCCCTGTTGCCCAACAATCCCACAAGCGGGCGGTGGTCGATTACCAGCACTAAGTTAGGACACTCCAGCAGGAAGAGTCGTGCCTTGCGGAGGCACCAAGCCACCGCGAGGGCCTCCCCTTCGATGGGAGCGTATCCCGCCTCCGCTGCGGTGAGGTGGCGGCTGCCACAGAGAGCCAGACGCCACCCTCCTTTGCAGCAGAACGGAGCATCGGCAGGCACGCAGGAACAGTTCTGTTGGAGAACCACGAATCTGATCCCCTCCTTACTCCAATCGGTGATGACGACCGTGGGTCTGGTCCGGTCATAGTGAAACAGTCCGTCGTTGGCCAGCTGGCAGATGGTTTCCTTGGCCTGCCTTAACTTCAGCTGGAGCTGCTCATCCCAGTAGACCTTGCTCCCTGCAGGCTTCTTGAGGAGGTCCCTGAAGGGCGACATTACGGGGGCAGTGGCCAGGAATGGCGCCAGTTGATTAATTAAACCGAACCAAAACCTCACGTCAGTGATTGTGGGCTGTGCCGGCATGGCGAAGTTTCGGATGGCCGCCAGTCTGTCCTCTGTCGGCCGGTACTCCTCCCATCCAAGGTGGAAGCCCACGAACTCCACTTCGCGGCGGAAAAATCCGAACTTCTCTGGTTTGAGGGTGATACCTTTCTTGGCACACAGTTCCAGGAAGTCATATGTGTGCCAGAAGGCCCCCTCGATGCTGGAGTCGTAAAGGAGCGTGTCATCAACACACTTATGCTTGCGAGGGAAGTCAGCCACGGCATCATCTTTAATGACGAGATTTTCTATTCTCTTTTTTCTATTACTCTCTCGGTCCCACACGTCCTCTGCGTGTATCGAAACACACTAGAAATTAATCACAACAAGGAGAGGGTATTTCCCGGCTGCCTGGGATTGAACCCGCGACCAGCGTGACGGGAGAGCCACTCCTTACCGAGTCGGCCAAAGAGGTACCCCACTGGCTAAGTGGGTTATGGGAGGCTCGTTCATCAGGCCGTCGCCGCACTACACGGCTTTCCCCCCTATGTAGATTAATTTCTGTGTGTTGAGACCTTTAGACAGTGACCCATTTTGGTGCACAATTTCACAATGTCCCCGTAGAGACATACCTCCAACTCTCCCATTTTCTATTATCCTCGGAGAGCATGGGCCATCCTACCTGTTACCCCTTCGGGGAAACTCAACAGAACCGCAGGATAGGATGCCCACCGCTATGCCACCAGTTTAATGACGAGATTTTCTATTCTCTTTTTTCTATTACTCTCTCGGTCCCACACGTCCTCTGCGTGTATCGAAACACACTAGAAATTAATCACAACAAGGAGAGGGTATTCCCCGGCTGCCTGGGATTGAACCCGCGACCAGCGTGACGGGAGAGCCACTCCTTACCGAGTCGGCCAAAGAGGTACCCCACTGGCTAAGTGGGTTATGGGAGGCTCGTTCATCAGGCCGTCGCCGCACTACACAGCAAACCTCTTAGTGTAGGCATCGGTTCCAGAACAATGCCCCATAAGTGTACGGCAGTACTGGTACCGCCCCCATGGTGTAATGAAAGTCGTCAGGTGTGTGCTTTCCTCCTCTAGCTCGACTTTATGAAACCCCCAGTGCGCGTCGGCTACGGTCTTGTAGGAGTGCGGGGGTACATCAGACACCATATCGAAGGGGGCCGGGGTGTGGTGCGTCTCCCGTAGGCAGCAGGAGTTCAGTTTCTGGAAGCCGACTGTCCTCCTGGGCTTTCCTAACTTCTTGGCGACCACAACCATCCGAGCACACCATTCAGTAGCCTCCCCCGCCGGCACCGGACGAATTACCCCTCTCTTGACGTCGTCGTCGAGTTGTTTCTTCACTTCATTTGCCCAGTGCTTGGGGATGGAGGCTGGTGTATGGCCAGTGTGGAGTCGCGCGCCTTCCTTGAGGTGGATGCGATGTGGAGGGCCCTGCATCACCCGAAGTGGGTATCTGTCAGTGTTGAAGGTTGAGAACGAGAATTGTCGCAAGAGCCACTCCTCGAGACGTCCTACGTTTTCTTCGAGAGGCTGGAGAGGCATGGAGGTGGGTCTTGCCGGGATGTCACTGTCAACGTCGTCACCCACCAGCCCCGCCCCGGCGACCAGTGGTGATGGTTGGGGAAAGTCTGCGTGGACGAAGTCAAGTTCTTTGCAGGAAGTGAATGACAGGTACATACGCTCCACGGATTCAACGAAGTACACCTCTTGAACGGTGGAGCGTCCGGAGAGGCTGATGTGGCACGGCGCCGCGCCAAGGCTGGTGAGGGGAATTTTCGCCAGGTCTTGGATGCCAGCCCGACGCTGTAACTGCGCAGGCTTGAGACCTAGCGACACCATCAGGGTGGGGCCGGCGACATACACCTGTGCCCCCGTATCAGCTACAGCCGTCACTCTCCGCGTCACCCCGCTCGTCTGTGGCCCCACCACCACCTGTGCGAACGGGTTCGGGGCTCAGGGTCGCCGCGCCGACGGTAATACCGCTCACCAGTTTACCTGCCTCCTGTGTCCTGGTTGACTTGCACATCTTCTTGAAATGGCCCCGCTTGCCACACGCTCCACACCTGCGAGAGTACGCCGGGCACGTCGTTTTATCTGCACTATGCCTCTCGCCACAATTATAGCACTGCCTGGCCGCTGTGTTGGGTTGGATGTCGGTGGGGGGATTGCGACAACCATGCTTGGCAGGGCGTGCTGGTTGGCGCGAGGCGGCAACCAGAGGGTCCCCCTCAGTGACATCATCGGCAGTGACGTCATCGGCAGTGACGTCAGCTCCCGCCATTGCACTTTCCCGCGAGAATTTTGCCGCGTCGCGCTGGGCCGCCTCAAAGGTGGAACAAAAGCTGCGTAGGCTGTCTGCGTCCTTGAAGAAGTCACACCGGCGGAACACTTCCTGTTTTAGGGCGGAGTCGTGCAGGCCCACCACCACTTACCGCATTAGCATGTACTCAGACAGGTCACTGCAGCAGTCGGGGCACTGGAAGCCACAATCCACCGCCTCTTGGGCGCACCGAGTCATGTACACTCCCAGTGACTCACCTGGGGCCTGGCGTGCGTTAAAAAACTCCGACCACCTCACGGCTTGGTTCGCTGTCTGCAGCACAAGTTTACCGATGGCGTCCAGCGCGTCCTTAGGCCCCAGAGCCTCCCATTGCTCTGTGTTGAACCTTGTGTCCAGGGCGCATTGGAGGACAAGGACACAGAGCAGCCGGATGTGTAGCACGGCTTCCTCATCAGGCCACGCGGCCAGACGCAGCCACGTCTTCACCGAGCGGCGCCACGTTCGGAATCTTGCGGCCGTCATTTCCATCTCGCACTTCTCTGGGGTAGCAGCAGCAGTGGGTCTGTTGCTAGGTGACCGGCGTGTCATCAGTGACGCCATGCCACTCAGTAGGCCGGTCAGGTCGGGCCCTGTCATGGTGAGGGCAGGGCGCCGTGTTGCCCTGACTCTGTTCCCACGAGATGTGGGGACTCCTGGGCGGCGTGTTGACGACATTGTAGGCGTAGTTGTGTGACTGAGCTCCCTCACTGCGCCATGAAGGATTGAAGATAAAGCCAGGAGTCCTGATGAGGCGTTTACTGAGTATAATCCGTACAAAGGGGAATGCATGATACCTGCGATGAGGCGGCTGGGAGACTGACGACTGACGTTGGTGGGAGTTAAGCGTCGTTAAGTTGCCAGATGCCTCTATCCTACAGTGGTACTGTTGTGCTTATAGGATAGTGGTGTATTTAGAGAGCTGCCTAAGGGTTTAGAGAGTTGAGACTTACTTTTTCTACAGAACTTGGTCAGAGGTCATACTTGACAGAGCTTGACCAACAGCGACTGAAGATGATCTACAGTTGTGACGTCTGCAAATCCAACCAGGCAGGTAAGAACACACACACACACACACACACACACACACACACACACATATATATATATATATATATATATATATATATATATATATATATATATATATATATATATATATATATATATATATATATATATATATATATATCCTTCTGTAGTACGGAAGTTGAACGAAAATTTGTAAAGCGCCCTCTCATTATCAGTGCACACATTGGTAGACCTTTTTTTTACATTGATAGACCTTTTTTTAAAGTTTTTACTTTTTAAAATTTTTATTTAAAATTTTTACTTTTTACTTTTTACTTTTTACTTTTTTATTCTTCAATATTGTTTTTTTTTTTTTGAAAACTTATTTCTCTTTGTTTCTTAACTATATCAACAAAATCTCAAGACGCAAACCGTAATTAAAATTGATTCATTGTCATTGTAAGCCAAGATCTTTTCAGAAACATGAAATCTCTCACGATTCTTTGTAATCTGCTTCTTGGTGAATAAACCTATTATAAATATATATATATATATATATATATATATATATATATATATATATATATATATATATATATATATATATATATATATATATATATATATATATATATATATATATATATATATATATATATATATATATATATATATATATATATATATATATATATATATATATATAGATAGATAGATATATAGATAGATAGATAGATAGATAGATAGATAGATAGATAGATATAGATAGATAGATAGATAGATAGATAGAGCTAGGTAGATAGTTATATAAATCTCTTTTTATTTCATATTACACTTTATATATATATATAGATATATATATATATATATATATATATATATATATATATATATATATATATATATATATATATATATATATATATATATATATATATATATATATATATATATATATATATATATATATATATATATAGGTAGATAGTTATATAAATCCCTTTTTATTTCATATTACACTTACTATCTCCCAGTTCTCCAAATTCGTAATTGTATGGGGATTGCCTTTTCCTAACCATAAATATATACACATAGAAAAAGTCATTAGGCCAAGTTTAGGGCATTTACAAGGATACTATTTGATGCAACTATATTTTTAATAGTCCTGGAGTGCGGGATCGACCTTCATACACACACAAAAAAATCCATATTTTATGCAATGGGGTCTATTCAGAGTTGCTGGCCAGCGGAGAAATGTGTAATATAACTGGATGATAATATTACTGTAACAACTGATAATAACGTATGAATGCAAAATTTCCCTAGTGTTTGACAGTGCAGAGGACGTTAGCAGGAAGCTTAAACCATTCTTTCAGTTAACGTAAATTACTTGTTTTTCTCTGAGAATTGTTACAATTACACTGCACTGCTGTAAGTGATACTATTATTAGTCTAATAAAGAAATGTAGTTGATAATTTTTGTTCTTTTATTTATGGTAAACGAGATATAATAAATGGCTAATTGGAAACTTGTCCTCATTAAAATCTTTCTTGCATGAAAGCTCTGGAAAGTCAAGCAGAATTGGACATTTCAGAAAAATTCCAATTTTATTACAATATTTGCCGAGTACCTGTTTTAGGCGTATCAGTCTCGCTTTCGCCGAAATTGTAATCTAACTAACTATTGGGGAGCATATGCCCTGGGGGCGCCGTTTCACTCATTCGCCGACGTCTTCCCGAGCAAGCTCCCGCGCAGCTGTCCTACTCAAGTCCTTCCCGGCAGGATCGGTTGACTTGTCCCAGCCATGAGCTAGGTGGGCGTCCCCTTGGTCTCCTCCACTCAGGATCGACGTCCTGGAGGCGTGCCACTTAACCAAATAGCCGGAGTTGGCGTTCACGAACCCAGCCCTCGATTCAGTTTCATGGAGTAGTCGCTAGTTTGACACGAAATAATTCCAGCGATACCCCATTATCCTGCGAAGGCAGTTAATCGAGGTGTAAATTAAATACGTGGTATCCCAACGACCGACCTGTATCCAACACTCACCAAGACTTTGTTTACAAACTGTGATGCTTGGCTCAGACAATTGTTTTTTTGAGACTTAAAGAAGGTCCACGATTTTAAACATAACCTAGGTGTGAAGTATCTTAGAATATAGGATCCATCGCCACTCCAGTTTAAGCAAAGCTTCACAGTTTGTAAACAAAGTATTGGTGAGTCTTGGAAATAGGATGGTCATTGAGATACCACGTAAATAACTTACACTTCGATTAAAATTTTGTTAAATGGTAGACTGATACACCCGAAGCAGCTACTCAATATATATATATATATATATATATATATATATATATATATATATATATATATATATATATATATATATATATATATATAAAGTTAATTTCTGCTTGATTTTGCAGTGCTTTCATGAAAAAAAATATAATTAGGACAAATTACCATTTAGTCAATTATTTTGTTTCGTTTAACAATAAATAAAACAACGACAATGATCAATTATTTTTATATAAATAATAAGATTACTTAATGTAGCCAGAGAAACAGAGGTAATTTAATATAATTGAAAGAATATTTCAAGCTTCGTGAGCACAAAGACGTAGCCGCTGGTCATATCTGGTAACGATAACTATACTCCATTGCACATTATACCGTTTTTTTTTTTTCTGAGCCTAATATATTCCCTTTGTCTTTTGTCTACCAAAATTATTTATTTCATCCAGGCAGCTTGCTGTTCAGGTACCCAGGAGATTGCTCTAGATTCATCCAGTGCTCCAATGCACAAGCTTACATCATGGACTGCCCTCAAGGACTCCACTTCAATAACAAAAAACAGATCTGTGACTACCCAGACCAAGCCGAATGCACCACCCAAAGCGCATGACCTTCTACATCCCACCTCCATTTTACACCCCGGGAAAGAAAATGGAGCACAACATGGAGAGATGAGAAGCAAGATGGAAAAAGATAAAAAGTTGAAGATATCCTAATAACTATTTAGAATAAGAAGTATACTTTTAAAAGTACCAGTCTAAGCTTGCTCGTCAACATGCCTTGTCAGATTATGATCACCTATATATTGCAGATCCAGTTCATGGAGGGTAAATCTAAATAACAGGAATGGTATAAAGTGTTTTTTGGTAAGTATATAAGCATCATGAATAATGCCGTTTCATTTTCCTTGACTTGAACGGTGTACGAGGGTTATGTGAATAAGAAAAGGTAGGTAGAAGGAAGGAGAGGGAATAGGGAAAGAAGGAAGAGAAGCGAGTGTTTTATACAAATACAAAGAACTACACTTTGGACGATTCAGAGCATATTCCTCATACTCATCCCCCTCCCTGACCTCAATGATCAGATGCCTTATGAACCTAATAGAGTGCCTGCTGTTGTCCCTAAAAAGTGTGCTTCTGTGCTGACACCCTGCCTGGCCAAACTCTTTCGTTTTTGCCTTTCAACATCTACCTTTCCTTCCTGCTGGAAGTATGCCTACATACAGCCTGTGCCTAAGAAGGGTGACCGCTCCAATCCATTAAACTACTGTCCTCTAGCTTTACTTTCTTGTCTTTCTAAAGCTTTTGAATGAATCCTTAACCAGAAGATTCATAAGCATTCATAAGTAGGAAGACACCTACCAAAACGGGCGTAAGCCACTCCCGGTGAGGTATATACGGGAAGCGAAGAGGATGCTGCAAGCCCACCAAAGACCCTTCCCGTGTCCTCACTTTCCGTTTCCCTATTGCCTCATCAACACCAGAGAGTAGTTCAGTATGATCTCAAAAGACAAATCCTCTTATTTTCCCCACCACACTACATACACACACACACACACACACCATTTCTCCAAAAAAAAAATCAAAATTCAAAATGGCTAATACCAATACTCGGAGGCCCCGTCCTGAAGGGGGGACCACAAATGCCCTCAGAGCTGACTCCAGTTTTGGCTATCGACCCAAGAGGTGTCTTCATAGCTCCTCAAACTATTTCTTTATTAACTTCTGCAACATTAGCGGTCTTCATTCCAATTTTCCTTCTGTGGAACACCACCTCTCCTCCTCTAAACCTCACCTTCTCTTCCTCACCGAAACTCAGGTCTCGGAGGCTACTGACAGTCATCTCTACTCTGTTACATCCTATTATCTCTATCCTAAATTTCAATCCAAAGCTGGATGTTGAGTCTACGTACGCAACATCACTTACTCTCGTGTCCATGCCCTTGACTTTTCTGAATTTTCCACCATCTGGCTAAGACTTAACTGTCACTCTATCACTAAATACGTCTTTACTGTTTAACTCTCACCTACCTCTACCAACTATGTAAAATTCTTTGACTTTATGAACTCTAAAGTGGAGCACATCTTGACTCACTCTCCCTTCGCTGAAATCTCCGTCTTAGGAAATTTCAATGCTTACCACCAGCTTTGGCTTTCATCTTCTTTTACTGGCCAGCCTGGTGAACAAGACTACAACTTTGCTCTCCTCAATGATTTAGAGTAGTTGGTTCACTACCCTACCTGTATTCCCGACCACCTTGGAGACACGCCCAATATTCTTGACCTTTTCCTAACCTTTAACCCTTCGCCTTACTCTGTCAAACTGTTCTCTCCTTTGGGCTCCTCCGATCACAACCTTATTTAAGTATTCTGTTCTATCGCTCCTGTACATCCTCAGGACCCACCGAAGAGGTGGTGCTTTTTGGCATTTCGCTTCAGCTCGGTGGGATGACCTGAGGATGTTCTTTTTCCGATTTCTCGTGGAATGATTAATATATCCAGGAAAGAGACCTCTATGTATGTGCCCAGCGCATCGAGGTGTTTGACTCTGGAATAGAACACATACAACGTACTTTCTCTATCCCTCATACTAAGAAGCCTTAGTTTAATCACGCTTGTTCTCGTGTTAATCATGATCTTTACATTTCTGCCCGGAATCGTGCCAAATATATTCTCCGACTAAGCGAAAACTCTTTCATTAATAGAGTGCCACAACTTTGCTTGCTCAAATTCTTCCAGAAACTTCTGGCACCTAGCCAAAAATGTCTCCTCCATCTTTCTCTCCTCTCCTTAATCCTGATGGCAGGACCGCCGTCACATCTGTCTCTAAGGCTGAACTCTTCTCTCAGACTTTCTCTAAATACTCCACTCTGGACGATTCTGGGCATATTCCTCCTACTCTTCCCCCCTCCGACTCCTTTATGCCTGTTATTAAGATTCCTAAGAATGTTTTCTATGCCCTCTCTAGCCTCAATCCTCAGAAGATTTGTGGACCTGATGGAGTGCCTCCTATGACTTTGGTCATTCTCTCCTAGCCGTTCCGGTGAAACATTTTACTGTTACTTTAGACATCTCGAAAGCTTTCGACAGAGTCTAGCACAAATCTTTGATTTCAAAACTACCCTCCTACGGATTTTATCCCTCTCTCCTTTATCTCCAGTTACCTTTCTGGCCGATCTATCTCTGGTGTGGTAGACGGTTACTTCTTCCCCTAAACCTATCAACAATGATGTCCCGCAGGGCTTCCAATCCCTCTGTTGTTTAATGATAATCTTCTCTCCAAAACAAACTGTCCTATGCATTCTTACGCCAATGACTCTACTTTGAATTACTCACCATCTTTTGATAGCAGGCCTTTCCAACAGGAACTATATGATTCCAAGCTAGAGGCTGGAGAACGCTTAACCTCAGAGCTTACTGTCATTTCCGATTGGGGCAAGAAGAACTTGGTGTCCTTTAAAGCCTCAAAAACTCAATTTCTCCACCTGTCAACTTGACACAATCTTCCAAACACCTTTCCCCTGTTCTTCGATAACACTCAGCTGTCAACTTCTAACAATAAACATCCTCGGTCTATCATTAAGGGAGCGTCACTTACTTTAATTTTGTTTGAGGACATCAAAATTTAATCCATTCTTCGGTTTATTTATGCATCAATTCTTTTGTAATGAAGTATCATTCCATCATTCCTGTACTGCCTGAGTAAAACACGTAAATCCCTTTAATAATAACACAAAAGTACGCAAAAATTAAAACATCACTTTACCTAAGGATACCACTGAGCCATTCTTTGAGAAAGGTTTGCTCTTTGTCCCTTAGTGTAGAACATTTATTGTGGATTCCTTTTTACTTACTAGTCTGCATCTCTCCGTATAATATTTTACTTGCAAGTAACCTAAAATAACTGTGAATTTGAGGGGAAAGGAACAATGAAATATGTGTGAAACTAATTATATTCATTTCACTCCACATAAAAAAAAGAAAAAGGTTTCCTCTTTGTGACAAAAAAAAAAAAAGATCACTCAAATCGGTTGAGGCATAACAGAGTTATGTTCTTCTAATTGCCAAAAAAAAAAAAAAACCAGTTTTGAGATATACGGCATTTAAAGTTTGAGGCGTAGCTGAGCGTACCGTTTAAATCGTGTATTGGGGATGCCTACGGTCGCAATATTTTTATTTATTTTGCTAATAAAAAACACTTTAGAAACCAGGTTTTACCACGAAACTTTGAGAGACTGTTACCATCATCACAATCATATTTTAGAAACACATAACTAATTTTCGTCAAATCTCAAAAATTATCGTACATTTCAGTACGACGCTCCCTTAACTCAAAATCTCAACTGGAAACTTCATATCTCATCCCTCACTAAATCACCCTCCTCTAGGTTGGGCGTTCTTTACCGTCTCCGCCAGTTCTTTCCCCCTCCCAAATACTGTCTATATACAGAGACCTTGTCTGCCCTCGTATGGAGTATGCATCTCATATGTGGGTGGGTGGGGGGGTCCACACACACAGCTCTCTTGGACAGAGTAGAGTCTAAAGTTCTTCGTCTTATCAACTGACAGTCTTCTGCCTCTTAAATTCCGCCGCCATGCTGCCTCTCTTTCTATCTTCTATCGATATTTTCACACTGACTGCTCTTCTGAACTAGCTAACTGCATGTCTCCCCCTCTCCGCTGCCCCGCTGCACTCGACTTTTTACTCGAGCTCATCCATATACTGTCCAAATCCCTTACGCAAGTGTTAACCAGTATCTTCACTCTTTCATCCATTTCACTGGTAAACTCTAAAACAATCTTCCTTTGTCCGTATCTCCTCCTCCCTACAACTTGAACTCTTTCAAGTCCAAGTTCAAGGAGACACCTCTCCTCCCGATATTGACGTCTCTTTTGGCCACTCTTCTGAACTCTCATTTTTTTTTTTATGGGGGCAGTGTTTTAGCGGGCTGTTTTTCTCATCATTCGCTTTTTTTTTTTTCCTCTGAGCTGCTTTCTTTACTGTATAAAAAATCTAGTACGGTGAGGTTAACCCTAGAACACAAGGGCCGTCATTTTTCTGCAAGTGAAAATTTGAGATGTGTGCTGTGTAACGGAGGGGGGAGGGGGGTTCAATAGTCGGCCAACATAGTTACAATCATTTGAGTGGTTGGCCTGTTTGAGGATGGTACTGTATCCTTGCACTCTTTCTCGTATTTCGTAATATAACGATAAATGCACTAAAATGCCTTCCCCAGCGCATTAAGACAAACCGTGAGTTTACCAGTTTGACCTAGAAATGTGCCCTTGTGTCTGTTTTGTGTTTATTTCAGGAGAGTTACGGTTATAACAATAAGAACGAAGAAATTGCACCCCACCCTGAGGCAATTCAAGGGTGATAGGTAGATCATGATGAAAAAAGTTGGAAAGTTTGGTTTAGTCGGCGCAACATCTGTTGTCATATGCCGGAGAGAGACAGGAGGGGGAAGGAATTATAGGAGAAGAGAACAGATCACAGGAGACGGGACACAACCCCCGATTAATACCTGGTACCCATTCACTGCTGGGTGGACAGGGGCATAGGGTATCGGAAAAGCCGCCCAATTTTCTCCACTCCGCCCGGGAATCGAACCAGGGCTGTCTCGGTTGTGAGCCGAGTGTGCTAACCACTGCACCACGAAGCCCCCCTAGATCATGATGACCCCTTATTATACATGATAGAGGAAAATGGCTCATCAGAAGAAAGTCACAGTCTCATCCATATCAGATGACTCTAGTAGCTATTACAAACTGTCAAATAGTGAAGAAGAGACAGATAATGATGAGTCAAAGCGAAAAGCGGCTAAAATGGCCGCATCTAAACCACGCAAAGCTGGCCGTCAAGAACGCGAAGGTCGCATTTTTTATCAGCAGCCACCACCGCCCCTTCTACCACCACCATCACCATTACTACAATCGCCAACAGCATCATCACTACCACCACCATCACCATTACTACAATCTCCACAAACATCATCACTACCACCACCATTGCCATCACGCCACAAAGTCCTAGCCACTACCCCCTATCCAGCCTGCCTCCACTGATGATGTTTCTAACCCCTCTTCTCTATATTTTTTCATCCCAAACCACGGCTAACACTTATTCGGATATTAAGTTACTGTTATTGTCCATTTATAACTTCATATATACAATCCAAATATATACTGTTCAAAACTCCTTTTTCGACATAACGAAAAAAAAAAAAAAAACTTTTGGGATCGTCTGACCCCCAGCTCTTAGTGATGTCAGAAGGTCCTGGGGGGGTTGGGGTGTCAACTGCCGCTCCAGGGACCCAGGGGGGCGTGGGAAAGGTCACAAGAAGAGCCGATAATTATTGTTCATCCACTCTCCATTAGATTAGTTAGGAATTTGTTTTTTTCTTTTTTATATTTTTTTTATAAATTTTGATTTTATCAAAGGGGTACTGATAATTATTATTCCTTACTTCAAATTACAAAGCATAACGGTTGATCCTGTATTACATGTATGTGTTCCAATAAAAAGCTCCCCGGTATTTTTTTATTAATTTCCAAATGTGAGACATTTTCGTGTTTGCCAGAGTAAATCTAAGGTGGCAAAATGACCCCAGTGTTCTACGGTTAAAGAGGGAGGGGGGGCACTTTTGCAGGACGAATTCATTTATGTTCATTATTTTTTTTCTTATTTATATAGATGTTACGAGAGGTTACTTAAGTAATGTGTAAAAGTTTCACTGAATTCTGATTGATAGTTTCCATAGAAGAAAAAAATCAAATGTATTGATAATATATATATATATATATATATATATATATATATATATATATATATATATATATATATAGAGAGAGAGAGAGAGAGAGAGAGAGAGAGAGTGTGTGTGTGTGTGTAATTCACCTCTTGGTCTGCTGTGGGTCTCTCGAGACAGCCAGCCGTTCCCCTACGGAAGAGCACAGAGCTCATAGAACCGATCTTTGGGTAGGACTGAGACCACTCACACACAACACACCGCGACAACGAGGTCACAACTCTTCGCCTGACGTCGCGTACCTACTCACTGCTAGGTGAACAGGGGCTACACGTGAAAGAAGATAAACTCAGCTTATCATCACCCGGCCGGGGTATCGAACCCTGGTCCTTGTGGTCGTGAGGCAGACGCTCTATCCACTGAGCTACCGGTGTGTGTGTGTGTGTGTGTGTGTGTGTGTGTGTGTGTGTGTGTGTGTGTGTGTGTGTGTGTGTGTGTGTCTCTCTCTCTCTCTCTCTCTCTCTCTCTCTCTCTCTCTCTCTCACACACACACACACACACACACACACACACACACACATCAATTTCTGCAGGTCATTTTACTCCCTACATCCTCCCTTGCCTAGTGCACTTCATTATTTACATCAACGATTGGTAACTCGGTTCACACTGACGAAGACAGGCAAAGCCTCCAAGAGGATTTGCACAAAATTTCAGCTTGGTCGGATAGATGGGAGATGCCCTTTAACGTAGACAAGTGCCAGGTCCTTCAAGTTGGAACAAGGAATAAGAAGTTCGATTATGAAATGCGCGGCGTTAAACTCAAAAGCGTTTAATTAATGCGTTAAGGACTTAGGGGTCAAAATCGCATCAAACCTCAAATTCTCACAGCAATGCATCGATGCAGCAAATAAAGCGAACAGAGTGTTGGGCTTCATTAAAAGAAAGTTTTTATTCAAGAATAAACATGTAATACTTCCACTCAACAATAGTTCAGTCAGACCCCACTTGGAATATGCGGTACAGTTTTGGTCTCCCCACCATGCAAAGGACATTGCTAAATTAAAAGGTGTTCAACGTTGGGCAACAAAAATGATCCCTTCCTTGCGCAACAAATCCTACGAAGAAAGGCTTCCCACCCTTAACATGTTCTTTCTTGAGAAACGCCGCCTCCGAGGAAAACTGATCGAATGTTTTAAAATACTTAATGGTTTCACGAATGTAGACAGATCAACATTGTTTATGATCGATGACACTTTGCGTACGAGGAACAATGGCATAAAACTCAAATGTAGACAAGTAAATTCAGACTGCACCAAATTTTTATTCACCAACGTTGTAGTGCGAGAATGGAATAAGTTCCCACCGTCAGTTTTCCAGTGTAACACGATTGACTCCTTTAAATACAAGCTCGACCGTCACTTCCTTCAACTCAATATTAACTAGAGTTGAAATGCAACGTTTTGGAGCCATTGATTAATGTAGAATCACTTAGGTTTAAGGACAGACCACCTAGTCTTGACCATGGAGTCTGTGTGGTCTGATTATCTATGTAAATCTATGAAAATCTTTTCACACAACCATTTGTGTGGCAGTTTATGTGTCGGTAGTGTGTCCCGGAAGTTCAACTTAAAGCGGAGCTCTTTCAAGGATCTTTTTCTTTTCACTATTTCAAATAGCTCCTTTACCATGTATCCTAATGACAGTTTAGTCAATTCAATTTTTCTAGGATGTATCATGTAAGTAATCTTTTCGAGCTATTATTTTGTTTTCTCGGAATAGGAATCAGCTGTACATGTCCATAACTCTAGACCAGCTTACCTCACCCCGTATGTACATTACCCATTTCTTGTTACTTCCATGATTATTTTTTATTATCATTGGTATTTCCGTGTGTTGTATCGTTAGGCGGGTTCTGACTTGTATAATTATATTTAAAGACCACGCACACATTGCGACAAAGTAACATGGGTAGGTGCATACTTTTAAAGGTCTGGTGGGTCGCGAGGTCGCGACTTTTAAGTGATCGAGCGATGTAAGGCACTAATATGTAGATAATATCATGCATAAATAAATGTGTGAATGTATGTGTCGAAACACCAGCTCAGGATCGGACCACAGGATGTTATTGGACACGTAGATGCTTATGCTGCTGACACTTGAATCTGTAGAGTAGTCACTGGAAGGTGGAAACTTCCGGCGAATCAGCACCGAAAGATGAATACTTCCGGCGAAAAAGCGACGCACATAAAACCTGCGCCAAGCACCGAAGAGGCAGAAGAAGACGGACGAGGGCACTAGGCGGACGCCTTTGCTCTGGGTGCGGCTTCTCTTTTTAGTGCGACTCTGATCACTTTGTAACTATAGTTTTAAGACTGTATTATATAATTAAAAACCACACACCATTTTATGTCCCTGTGAGAGAGAGTGACCTAAGTGAACTAAGGCTTCCGTTCGGCCATACATATCTACAGCAATTTAAGTAAAGGCTATTTTGTTATCTTACCAACTTCAATCAACTTGTGAAGCAAGCAACGGTGAATCCGGCCCTGATGAGTGAGGTAACAGTTCGAGTCCGCTACCAATAACAAACTTTACACGTATCACGCTAAATGCCTACCAAAATTTGGTAACAGAGAGAGAGAGAGAGAGAGAGAGAGAGAGAGAGAGAGAGAGAGAGAGAGAGAGAGAGTTACAAACAACAGAAATCATTATGGGGGAGGGGTATGTCTGTACATTAAGAAACACATTTCACACAAACTATTAACACGTTTAACTATCATTAGTGATACCATTGAAAGTTTATTTGTTGAGATCTGTTTTATTGATAAAACATTAATAATATGAGTAATTTAAAGCAGTCCTAACGCCAGTTTCGCCCTATTTGTAGTCTATAGAAACTATGCTTCAGAATATTACATTAACTGGGAAATTTTGTATTTTATTAGGTGACTATAATATTTTTTTTTTTGTTAAATAATAATGAAAATAATGTTAAACTATTTGTTAATCTTTTTGCAAGCTATGGCTTTTATCCTTGTATTAATAAACCAACCGGAGTTAACAAAAGAAGTGCAACAATTATAGATCATACTTGGACAAATAACTTGGATATTATTTCAAAAACTGACATTTATTTGACTGATATTAGTGACCACTTTCTACCATTCATATGTTGCACTGGTAAGACTAGTAAATCTAAAGATATAGTCTTTACCTACAGAGACTATAGTAATGTATATTATAATTTATTAAGTCAACATTTGAGTGAGGGAATTAGTGCCTTGCCCAGTAATAACAGTCTGGATGAGGAGTACAACACAACAAGGGATATAATTGTTAAAACCGTTGAAGAGATAATTCCTTTAAAAAATGTAAGAATACAAAGCAAGAAAGCAATGAAACCATGGAATACACACGACCTATCACAACATATTAAAGAAAGACATAAACTATAAAAATCTCAGAAAACCTATAACTTTGGCAACACAGTATAAAGAATGCAGAAATAGTTAACAATTTACTAAATGAAGCAAAGCACCAATATTATCGAACTAAACTATTAACTAGCAGCGGAAATGGTAAACAGATGTGGAATGTGATAAATGAAGTACTAAACAAGAAAAGAGACTATCCTAAAATTGAATATATTACCATCGACAATAATAAAATTGATAATCCTCATTCAATTAGTAATCATATAAATACATATTTAGCTAATATCGGCCAAGAACTTGCCAATAAAATTCCTCAATGTAACATTTCCCCTATGTCTTATCAAGCAGGTTCTTTTCCGGACTTTATTCCTAATGACACAACGCCCGATGAAATTGCTGACGTAATATAATCACTAAAAGATTCTTCAACAGGTTTCGATGGTTTTCATGTTAAGGTAATTAAAAAAGCTTCTTCAGCACCTGTAATCTCGCAGAACATAAATAAATCATTTTTAACAAGTATGTTTCCCTCTAATTTAAAGGTATAAAAAATAATACCCATTTTTAAGGGTGGTAAGGTAGATTGTATATCTAACTATCGCCCCATTTCAATACTTCCTTTTATATAAAAAATATATGAGAGTTATGTACAATCGATTACTAGAATTTTTAACTAATAGTAATGTTATTACTGATTTCCAATTCGGTTTTAGAAAAGATTTATCTCCTAAACACGCAATAACTAAACTAATTGATTCAATCCTAGATAGTCTTGGTAAGGGGAAAGTTTATAGTCAGCGTATTTATTGATTTAAAAAAAGCCTTTGAGCCTGGGGGGGGGGGGGGGGAAATTCCCCCAGGGAGGACTCCCCTTCTGGCTGCCGACTTGAGAGGTGTCCTGATAACTCCTCGAACCTCCTCCTTATCAATTTCTGCAACATTCGCGGTCTTCGTTCTAATTTTCATTCTGTGGAACACCATCTCTCCTCCTTTAAACCTCACCTTCTCTTCTTCACCGAAACACAGGTTTCTGAGGCTACTGACAGCAAACTCTACTCTGTTCCCTCCTACTATCTCTATCCTAAATTTCAATCTAAAGCTGGATGTTGCGCCTACGTGCGCAACGACATCACTTGCTCTCGTGCCCACGACCTTGACTCTTCTGAATTTTCCACCATCTGGCTAAGACTTCATTGTCATTCTATTACTAAATACATCTGTGCTGTTTATCTCTCGCCTAACTCTACTAACTATGTAAAATTCTTTGACTATTTGAACTCTAAAGTGGAGCACATCTTGACTCACTCTCCCTTTGATGAAATCTCCATCTTGGGAGATTTCAATGTTCACCACCAGCTTTCATCCTCTTTTACTGACCAGCCTGGTGAACAAGCCTACAACTTTGCTCTCCTCAACGACCTAGAGCAGTTGGTTCAGCACCCTACTCGTATTCCCGACCGTCTTGGAGACAGGCCCAAGATTCTAGACCTCTTCCTTACCTCTAATCCTTCTGCTTACTCTGTCAAACTGTTCTCTCCGTTGGGCTCCTCCGATCATAACCTTATTTATGTTTCCTGTCCTATCGCTCCTGTACATCCTCTGGACCCACCGAAGAGGCGATGCTTCTGGCATTTTGCTTCAGCTTGGTGGGACGACCTGAGGATGTACTTTTCCGATTTCCCTAGGAATGATTACTGCTTCCAGGAGAGAGACCCCTCTGTGTGTGCTCAGCGCATCACAGAGGTGATTGTCTCTGGAATGGAGGCATACATTCCACGTACTTTCTCTACTCCTCATGCTAAAAAGCCTTGGTTTAATCATGCTTGTTCTCGTGCTTTTAAAGATAGAGAGGCAGCTCACAAAAAGTTCCGGAGCCTTCGAACTCCTGCTAACTTTGATCTTAACATTTCAGCCCGGAATCGTGCCAACTCTATTCTCCGACTAGAAAATGTCAACACTTTGCTTCTTCTAATTCTTCCCGTGACTTCTGGCATCTAGCCAAAAATATCTCCTCCAATTTCACTTCTTCCTCTTTCCCTCCTCTCCTTAACCCTGACGGCAGCACTGCCGTCTCATCTGTCTCTAAAGCTGAACTCTTCGCTCAAACTTTCTGTAAGAACTCCACCCTGGACGATTCTGGGCATATTCCTCCTACTCATCCCCCCCTCTGACTCCTTTATGCCTGTTATTAAGATTCTTCCAAATGATGTTTTCTATGCCCTCTCTGGCCTCAACTCTCAGAAGGCTTATGGACCCGATGGAGTGCCTCCTATTGTCCTTAAAAACTGTGCTTCTGTGCTGACACCCTGTCTGGTCAAACTCTTTCGTTTCTGCCTATCAACATCTACCTTTCCTTCCTGCTGGAAGTATGCCTTTGTACAGCCTGTGCCTAAGAAGGGTGACCGTCGAATCCCTCAAACTACCGCCCTATAGCTTTACTTTTCTGTCTGTCTAAAACTTTTGAATCAATCCTTAACCGGAAGATTCAAAAGCACCTTTCCACTTCTAACCTTCTATCTGATCGCCAGTATGGGTTACGCAAGGGGCGTTCTACTGGCGATCTTCTTGCTCTCTTAACTGACTCTTGGTCATCCTCTCTTAGCCGTTTCGGTGAAACTTTCTCTGTTGCGCTAGACATATCGAAAGCCTTCGATAGAGTCTGACACCAGTCTTTGCTTTCTAAACTGCCCTCTTTCGGATTCTATCCCTCTCTCTGTTCCTTTATCTCCAGTTTCCTTTCCGGCCGTTCTATCTCTACGGTGGTAGACGGTCACTGCTCTTCCCCTAAACCTATCAACAGTGGCGTTCCACAGGGCTCTGTCCTATCACCCACTCTCTTCCTGTTATTCATCAATGATCTTCTTTCCATAACAAACTGTCCTGTCCACTCATACGCCGACGACTCCACTCTGCATTATTCAACTTCTTTCAATAAGAGAGGATGACTCTTGGTCATCCTCTCTTAGCCGTTTCGGTGAAACTTTTGCTATTGCGCTGGACATATCAAAAGCTTTTGATAGGGTCTGGCACAAATCTTTGCTTTCTAAACTACCCTCCTACGGTTTCTATCCTTCTCTCTGTACCTTTATCTCCAGTTTCCTTTCTGACCGTTCTATTTCTGCCGTGGTAGACGGTCACTGTTCTTCCCCTAAATCTATTAACAGTGGTGTCCCACAGGGTTCTGTCCTATCTCCCACTCTTTTTCTGTTGTTCATTGATGATCTTCTTTCCAAAACGAACTGTCCTATCCATTCCTACGCCGATGATTCCACTCTGCATTATTCAACTTCTTTTAATAGAAGACCCACCCTTCAGGAACTTAACGACTCAAGGCTGGAGGCTGCAGAACGCTTAGCCTCAGACCTTACTATTATTTCCGATTGGGGCAAGAAGAACCTGGTGTCCTTCAACGCCTCAAAACACAGTTTCTCCACCTATCCACTCGACACAATCTTCCAAACAACTATCCCTATTCTTTGACAACACCCAGCTATCACCTTCCTCAACACTAAACATCCTCGGTCTATCCTTAACTCAAAATCTCAACTGGAAACTTCATATCTCATCTCTTACTAAATCAGCTTCCTCGAGGCTGGGCGTTCTGTACCGTCTCCGCCAGTTCTTCTCCCCTGCACAGTTGCTGTCCATATACAGGGGCCTTGTCCGCCCTCGTATGGAGTATGCATCTCATGTGTGGGGGGGCTCCACTCACACAGCTCTTCTGGACAGAGTGGAGGCAAAGGCTCTTCGTCTCATCAGCTCTCCTCCTCATACTGATAGTCTTCTACCTCTTAAATTCCGCCGCAATGTTGCCTCTCTTTCTATCTTCTATCGATATTTCCACGCTGACTGCTCTTCTGAACTTGCTAACTGCATGCCTCCCCCCCTCCCGCGGCCCCGCTGCACTCGACTTTCTACTCATGCTCATCCCTATACTGTCCAAACCCCTTATGCAAGAGTTAACCAGCATCTTCACTCTTTCATCCCTCACGCTGGTAAACTCTGGAACAATCTTCCTTCATCTGTATTTCCTCCTGCCTACGACTTGAACTCTTTCAAGAGGAGGGTATCAGGACACCTCTCCTCCCGAAACTGACTTATCTTTCGGCCACCTCTTTGGATTCTTTTTAGGAGCAGCGAGTAGCGGGCTTTTTTTTTTTATTAATGTTTACTTTTTTGTGCCCTCTCAACAAGGAGTACACGACTCCAGACTGGGGGCTGCAGAACGCTTAACCTCAGACCTTGCTATCATTTCCGATTGGGGCAGAAGGAACCTTTTGTCCTTCAATGCCTCAAAAACTCAATTTCTCCACCTATCAACTCGACACAATCTTCCAAACACCTATCCCCTGTTCTTCGACAACACTCAGCTGTCACCGTCTTCAACACTTAACATCCTCGGTCTATCCTTAACTCAAAATCTCAACTAGAAGCTTCATATCTCCTCTCTCGCTAAATCAGCTTCCTCGAGGTTGGGCGTTCTGTATCGTCTCCGCCAGTTCTTCTCCCCCGCGCAGTTGCTATCCATATACAGGGGCCTTGTCCGCCCTCGTATGGAGTATGCATCTCATGTGTGGGGAGCCTCCACTCACACAGCTCTTCTGGACAGAGTGGAGGCTAAGGCTCTTCGTCTCATCTGCTCTCATCCTCCAACTGATAATCTTCTACCTCTTAAATTCCGCCGCGATGTTGCCTCTCTTTCTATCTTCTATCGATATTTCCACGCTGACTGCTCTTCTGAACTTGCGAACTGCATGCCTCCCCCCCTCCTGCGGCCCCGCTGCACACGACTTTCTACTCATGCTCATCCCTATACTGTCCAATCCCCTTATGCAAGAGTTAACCAGCATCTTCACTCTTTCATCCCTCACGCTGATAAACTCTGGAACAATCTTCCTTCATCTGTATTTCCTCCTGCCTACGACTTGAACTCTTTCAAAAGGAGGGTATCAGGACACCTCTCCTCCCGAAATTGACCTTTCTTTCGGCCACCTCTTTTGATTCTTTTTTTGGGAGCAGCGAGTAGCGGGCTTTTTTTTTTTTTTTTTTTTTCCCTTAAGCTGTCTCCTTTGTTGTAAAAAAAAAAAATTGATCATGGTTTAATGCTGGAAAAAAACTACATCACTACGGTATAAGAGGAATTGAAATTGAATTGAAAATTACTCTATTTGCAGACGATACTAATTTAACTTATTCAAGATCTGATATAGACTCTTTAACTCAAACTGTAAACGCGGAATTGTGTAAAGTTGCAACTTGTTTATCTAATAATAAACTTTCACTTAATATAGAGGAAACTCAATATTTAATTTCGCAGGAAATAAGAAACTAAATCAACACCTAGTTAAAATTAATGATAAATATTTACGAAGATGTCACACACTGAAGTATCTCGGTGTACATATAGATGACCAATTTACTTGGAAGGTTCATATAAATCACATTATCAGTAAATTATCCAAATCAGTAGGTATATTACACAAGATACGCCATTTGTTGACTCCCCCCACGCTGCTGGTGCTGTATTACCCGCTATGCTACCCATACCTGCAATACTGTACCGTACCCTGGGGCATCAAAACCTTAGTCATTTTACATAAAAGAATTGTACGTATTAAAAACAAAGCTAATCATTACGAACTCACGTTACCTTTATTCAAAAATTGTAATATATTAAAAATCCATGACATACACAAATTAAAGTGTCTTAAATTCATCCACGACCAGTTACACACACACAGTCACATACAGTTAACTACAGATATTGAGGTGCATGACAGGAACACGACAGAGAAATAACCTTAGATTGCCTTTTCCCAATCTACAGGCAAAGAATCGTTTTGTTACTTACTTTGGATGCCTTGCTTATAATGAACTTCCACAAACTATTAAAAATATTACTAATATAAATACATTTAAAAAAACATCAAAAAACATTTCTTAAGTCAATACTGAACCTTCATAAGTGTTTTGTGCACTATTATATGTACACGTGTGTATATATATATATATATATATATATATATATATATATATATATATATATATATATATATATATATATATATATATATATATATATATATATATTTGTCTATGTGTGCATATGTGTACATGTAGGTGTAGGTGTGTATGTGTATGTGTATATGTATGTGTATTTGTATGTGTGTGTATGTATCTGCAAGAGTATGTATGTGCGCGATTACAGTAGCATTATTGTATGTACAGTGTTATATTATGTGCAACGTTGTTTATTTATGGTGCTATATGTGGAATGTTGAGCAGTGTGGTGGTTGTTGCATGTTTCTTTTTTTGTGTAGTGCTGTATGTCGTGTATTGTGTATTTAGCGTTGTATTTAGGTGCGAAGCGTTATATTGTGTGATGTATTGTATTCAGGGTTGTATTGTTGAATGAAATGTTGTTTTGTTGTGTGCAGTGTTGTATTGTTGTGTGCAGTGTTGTATTGTTGTGTGCAGTGTTGTATTGTTGTGTGCAGTGTTGTATTGTTGTGTGTAGTGTTGTATTGTTGTGTGCATTGTTGTATTGTTGTGTGCATTGTTGTATTGTTGTGTGCAGTGTTGTATTGCTGTGTGTAGTGTTGTATTGTTGTGTGCATTGTTGTATTGTTGTGTGTAGTGTTGTATTGCTGTGTGTAGTGTTGTATTGTTGTGTGCATTGTTGTATTGTTGTGTGCAGTGTTGTATTGCTGTGTGTAGTGTTGTATTGTTGTGTGCATTGTTGTATTGTTGTGTGTAGTGTTGTATTGTTGTGTGTAGTGTTGTATTGTGCGCAGTGTTTTATTATTGTGTGCAGTGTTGTATTGTGCGCAGTGTTGTATTGCTGTGTGCAGTGTTGAATTGTTGTGTGCAGTGTTGTATTGTTGTGTGCAGTGTTGTATTGTTGTGTGAAGTGTTGTATTGTTGTGTGCAGTGTTGTATTGTGTGCAGTGTTGTATTGTGTGCAGTGTTGTATTGTTGTGTGAAGTGTTGTATTGTTGTGTGCAGTGTTGTATTGTGTGCAGTGTTGTATTGTTGTGTGCAGTGTTGTATTGTTGTGTGCAGTGTTGTATTGTTGTGTACAGTGTTGTATTATTGTGTGCAGTGTTGTATTGTTGTGTGCAGTGTTGTATTGTTGTGTGCAGTGTTGTATTGTTGTGTGCAGTGTTGTATTGTTGTGTGCAGTATTGTATTATTGTGTGCAGTGTTGTATTGTTGTGTGCAGTGTTGTATTGTTGTGTGCAGTGTTGTATTGTTGTGTGCAGTGTTGTATTGTTTATGCAGTGTTGTATTGTTGTGTGCAGTGTTGTTTTGTTGTGTGCAGTGTTGTATTGTTGTGTGCAGTGTTGTATTGTTTGTGCAGTGTTGTATTGTTGTGTGCAGTGTTGTATTGTTGTGTGCAGTGTTGTATTGTGTGCAGTGTTGTATCGTTGTGTGCAGTGTTGTATTGTTGTGTGCATTGTTATATTGTTGTGTGCATTGTTATATTGTTGTATGCAGTGTTGTATTGTTGTGTGCAGTGTTGTATTGTTGTGTGCAGTGTTGTATTGTTGTGTGCAGTGTTGTATTGTGTGCAGTGTTGTATTGTTGTGTGCAGTATTGTATTGTTGTGTGCAGTGTTGTATTGTTGTGTGCAGTGTTGTATTGTTGTGTGCAGTGTTGTATTGTTGTGTGCAGTGTTGTATTGTTGTGTGCAGTGTTGTTTTGTTGTGTGCAGTGTTGTATTGTTGTGTGCAGTGTTGTATTGTTTGTGCAGTGTTGTATTGTTGTGTGCAGTGTTGTATTGTTGTGTGCAGTGTAGTATTGTTGTGTGCAGTGTTGTATTGTGTGCAGTGTTGTATTGTTGTGTGCAGTGTTGTATTGTTGTGGGCAGTGTTGAATTGTTGTGTGCATTGTTATATTGTTGTGTTCATTGTTATATTGTTGTGTGCAGTGTTGTATTGTTGTGTGCAGTGTTGTATTGTTGTGTGCAGTGTTGTATTGTTTTGTGCAGTGTTATATTGTTGTGTGCAGTGTTGTATTGTTGTGTGCAGTGTTGTATTGTTGTGTACAGTGTTGTATTGTCGTGTGCAGTGTTGTATTGTTGTGTGCAGTGTTGTATTGTCGTGTGCAGTGTTGTATTGTGTGCAGTTTTGTATTGTGTGCAGTGTTGTTTAGTTGTGTGCAGTGTTGTATTCCTGTGTGCAGTGTTGTATTGTCGTGTGCAGTGTTGTATTGTGTGCAGTGTTGTATTGCTGTGTGCAGTGTTGTATTGTCGTGTGCAGTGTTGTATTGTGTGCAGTGTTGTATTGTGTGCAGTGTTGTTTAGATGTGTGCAGTGTTGTATTGTTGTGTGGACTGTTATATTGTTGTGTGCAGTGTTGCATTGTGTGCTGTGTTGTATTGTCGTGTGCAGTGTTGTATTGTGTGCAGTGTTGTTTAGTTGTGTGCAATGTTGTATTGCTGTATGCAGTGTTGTATTGTTGTGTGCAGTGTTGTATTGTTGTGTGCAGTGTTGTATTGTTGTGTGCAGTGTTGTATTGTTGTGTGCAGTGTTGTATTGTTGTGTGCAGTGTTGTATTGTTGTGTGCAGTGTTGTATTGTTGTGTGCAGTGTTGTATTGTTGTGTGCAGTGTTGTATTGCTGTACGTGTGCAGTGTTGTATTGTTGTGTGCAGTGTTGTATTGTTGTGTGCAGTGTTGTATTGTTGTGTGCAGTGTTGTATTGTTGTGTGCAGTGTTGTATTGTGTGCAGTGTTGTATTGTTGTGTGCAGTGTTGTATTGTTGTGTGCAGTGTTGTATTGTTGTGTGCAGTGTTGTATTGTGTGCAGTGTTGTATTGTTGTGTGGAGTGTTGTATTGTTGTGTGCAGAGTTGTATTGTTGTGTGCAGTTTTGTATTGTTGTGTGCAGTGTTGTATTGTCGTGTGCAGTGTTGTATTGTGTGCAGTGTTGTATAGTGTGCAGTGTTGTTTAGTTGTGTGCAATGTTGTATTGCTGTGTGCAGTGTTGTATTGTCGTGTGCAGTGTTGTATTGTGTGCAGTGTTGTATTGCTGTGTGCAGTGTTGTATTGTCGTGTGCAGTGTTGTATTGTGTGCAGTGTTGTTTAGTTGTGTGCAGTGTTGTATTGTTGTGTGGACTGTTATATTGTTGTGTGCAGTGCTGTATTGTGTGCTGTGTTGTATTGTCGTGTGCAGTGTTGTTTAGTTGTGTGCAATGTTGTATTGCTGTATGCAGTGTTGTATTGTTGTGTGCAGTGTTGTATTGTTGTGTGCAGTGTTGTATTGTTGTGTGCAGTGTTGTATTGTGTGCAGTGTTGTATTGTTGTGTGCAGTGTTGTATTGTGTGCAGTGTTGTATTGTTGTGTGCAGTGTTGTATTGTTGTGTGCAGTGTTGTATTGTTGTGTGCAGTGTTGTATTGTTGTGTGCAGTGTTGTATTGTTGTGTGCAGTGTTGTATTGCTGTGTGCAATGTTGTATTGTTGTGTGCAGTGTTGTATTGTTGTGTGCAGTGTTGTATTGTGCGCAGTGTTGTATTGCTGTGTGCAGTGTTGTATTGTTGTGTGCAGTGTTGTATTGTTGTGTGCAGTGTTGTATTGTGTGCAGTGTTGTATTGTTGTGTGGAGTGTTGTATTGTTGTGTGCAGAGTTGTATTGTTGTGTGCAGTGTTGTTTTGTTGAGTGCAGTGTTATGTGTAGTTTTTCTGTGTTAAGTATTGTGTTCAGGATTGTTTTGTTTGGGTTTTTGAATGTACGTATTGTATATCTACTTATACATTGACCTTATTTTGTTAATATATTCAATTATGTCCATGTTTTAAAATAATTTGTAAGAAATGTGATTAACTTCAAGGCAATATTTTATATAATTATTTTTTCAAGGGGCCTGTCAAAAATGTTCACATTTAACGGGTCCAGCATCGGGGAAAAAAAAAATATTATACATACTATAATGCACTGTATCTTAATGGGGCAATAAAACTATTGAATTGAATTTTGAGAGAGAGAGATTTTTACATAGATTTACACAGAAAATCAGACCACACAGACCCCATGGTCCAGACTAGGTGGTCTGTCCTTAAACCTAAGTGATTTTACATTAATCAGATGGCTCCAAAACGTTGCATTTTTACTCTAAAGTTCAAGGAAGATGGGAGCTTATTCCATTCTCGCACTGCAACGTTGGTGAAGAAAAATTTGGTGCAGTCTGAATTTACTTGTCTACATTTGAGTTTTATGCCATTGTTCCTCGTTCGCAAAGTGTCATCGATCATAAACAATTTTGATGTCTACATTCGTGAAACCATTAAGTATTTAAAAACATTCGATCAGTTTTCCTCGGAGGCGACGTTTCCCAAGAGAGAACATCTTAAGGATGGAAAGCCTTTCTTCGTAGGATTTGTTGCGCAAGGAAGGGATCATTTTAGTTGCCCAACGCTGAACACCTTCCAATTTAGCAATGTGCTTTGCATGGTGGGGAGACCAAAACTGTACCGCATATTCCAAGTGGGGTCTGACTAAACTATTGTAGGGCGGAAGTATTACATCTTTATTCTTGAATAAAAAGTTTCTTTTAATGAAGCCCAACATTCTGTTTGCTTTATTTGCTGCATCGATGCATTGCTGTGAGAATTTGAGGTTTGACGCGATTTTGACCACCAGCAGGTCCTTAACGCATTGAACGCTTTTGGGTTTAACGCCGCGCATTTCGTAATCGAACTTCTTATATCTTGTTCCAACTTGAAGGACCTGGCACTTGTCTGCGTTAAAGGGCATCTCCCATCTATCCGACCAAGCTGAAATTTTGTGCAAATCCTCTTGGAGGCTTTGCCACACACACACACACACACACACACATACACATACACACATACTCACACTCACACTCACACACACACACTCTCTCTCTCTCTCTCTCTCTCTCTCTCTCTCTCTCTCTCTCTCTCTCTCTCTCTCTCTCTGCACACATACACACACACGCTCACACTCTCACTCTCTCTCTCTCTCTCTCTCTCTCTCTCTCTCTCTCTCTCTCTCTCTCTCTCTCTCTCTCTCTCTCTCTCACACACACACACACACACACACACACACCTGGAAACTATTTAGAAACGCTGGACAGTCAGCGCCCCCAGAGGACCTGGGGGAGATAAGCGACGCTGCCATATCTTGTCTCCGTGAATTACAGCTCGAGTTTGGTGTTCTCGAGGCCATTGGACTTGATAGTACCTTGGAAAAAGGAAGAAAATGGGAAGAGAGAACAGGTCGTTTTGAAGCCATAGTTGAAGGCGGCTGCCTTACGATTGGCTGAGCTCTGAATATACGCTTGTGATTCGCTGGGAGTCCGATGACGTCATCGCAGGCGCGCACCCAATCAGTGGCCTCACTGCCTTAAGGCGGTGTCACGCTGGCCGTTTTCCTCCAACCATTGGGGCTATGGGCAACGCTGGTACACCCAACCGGGAGCGAGTTGTCGGTTGGCCGTAAGCTGGTGTCACACTTGGCCTTTTTCTTTCCACCGCGTTGGCAGCAGCTAAGGCAACCGATAACTCCAACTTTTCCGCGTGTGCGTCACACACGGCCATGGTCGGTTGCCCGTATCCACATCCACAACGTAAACAAAGCACTTTCCCTGTATCAACGTGGCGTCGTCTGCTAAAGTAAGGGCTATCGCGGCTTGTGCTGCCATTACCCAAGTTATGGAGTTGTTGCTGCGGTTAATGTTTTCGATACATTCCGTCAAAGGCGAGACTGATATACCCAAAGCAGGTATTCAGCAAATATTGTAATACAATTTATTTTATCTCGTTTACCAACAAATAAAACTACGAGAGTGATCAACTACATTTTTATTAACAACAGTATCACTTATTGTATTGAAGTGTAATTGTTACAAGCCCCAGAGAAAGACAGGTAATTTACGATAATTGAAAGAATAGCTCAAGCTTCGTGGGCCCTGGGACTTAAAACTAGCTGGCTGGCAACTCTGAATACACCTCATTTGGTTCTTCACTGAGCTCGACCTGCCATCTGGTGGCACTGGTGGAACTACCCAAAAAAATTTGCATGCGGCATACGTCCAAATAATTTTACTTACTAGTTTTTTGCTAGTATTTAGAAATGACCAGTGGTGGGCATCGCTAATCGAAAACTTAGCTTCGCTAACTGATAATCCACCAACTACAAAGGTAGCTTCGCTTACGCTAAGCCGCTAAACTGCTAAAGAAATTAGTGTAAGCTAACGCTAACCGCTAACCGCTAACTTTTTTACATGGATTTCGTTTCGGTTTAGTATTTTGGCTCTAAACCCCTTAAAAATCAAACCTAATGAACTGAAATTTCAATATGTTGTAGCTTACACATAGAGCTTCCCAGAAAGGTATAGCTGTTATAATCAGATGATAATAAAGGTGAAAACAAATAAATAAATTAAATTAAAAAAATCCTCACTCGGGCCACCTTCCATGCGGTCGATAGCGATAAACATGGCGACAATAATGAACGCGACTACACGGTGACGAGGTCGCAGCTGAACTGAACAAAGAGCCCAATAAGCAACAACAAGAAGAGAAGGGAAAGAAGCCTCCAGTTTATCCTAAGTCCGTATATTTTACCCAAGATTTCCCGCAAATTTATGCATTTTTACTTTTTTCCATAACTGACACTTTATTTTTTATTATTTTAAGTTTATTTCTTGTCGCGTAGAAAATATCAAATTCTTGTTATTAAATCATGAGTTCAAAGAGTTGGAAATGGAAGATGTATTATCCTAAAATACCAAAAAAAAAATCACTAATAATTGTCCAATTACCCTCCTTTAAGGTTGTTATAGTAGGATATCAATCTATTATTATTATTATTATTATTATTATTATTATTATTATTATTATTATTATTTAATATCACCACGAATTGGGCATACAATTGTCAATGGAAAAAACCCACGACAGATAGATCACGCCACCTTATAGGAATGTCGTCCGTCAGTGTTTACCGTCTCAGTTTGTATACAACGCATTTCATAGTGCGTGGAGGTCACCTTGACGTACGTGACCAATTGTAACAATTATTTTCCAACCTGTAACTCGTCACTCCTTCACGAGAGTCCGACTGACACACAACGGCAGTCGCTCTCGCTCCGACGCTCCTTGTACAGTCGGCTATAGAGAGTAGTGACATACTGTCCAGTAAGTTTCGTTCAGAAAGCGACATCTGGCAACCCCTCCACGCGACATGAACATTATTACATCCTATCGAAATCGTAGTGTTGTGGTGATCGGTGGTCACAGGTGCACTCTCCATAATTTTAAGATATATATTTATCAAAAGTGCCCGTCGCTAACGCTTAATAAACATTTTTTCTTTAGGCTCTGTCGCTACATTTTGACACGAGCTTTTAGTTTCGTTCAAATTTAGTCAAGAGCAGCTCTAAGTTGTTTATCAAACTATGATACATTTAAAAATATACTGCACTTATTAGGGGAGATTGTTATGCCTTTAAACCAAAAACAAAAAATTCCTGACAGCCGAGATCTTGTTCTTTATAAAAAAAAATTTATACGTAATAATAGGCTATAAACGTTCACATGATGGCGTCGTCGACCGCGGGCATTGATGGCTGGAGCAGCGGTACCTATTAAAGCCCTTATGTCCGCATGCACTGCAGTTGAGCTGTCACGTCAGTGGCTGTGGAAACGTATAATTTTTAATACCTAAAAAAATAGGAGAGAGAGAGAGAGAGAGAGAGAGAGAGAGAGAGAGAGAGCGAGAGGCTGGGTGGGGACGGGAGACATGTCCATCAGCGACAAGGGGTCAGCTAGTCAGCGACACACACACACACACACACACACACACACACGTATTTATACTTAGATATTACGCAATCTTCACGGAGAAATGATTTTAGATTTTTGATGATCTGAATTGTCTTTGAGGCTTTAAAGTGACGGGAATTAAGGCTGCGAGTTAAGCAGACCCTCAACCCTATTTGCTGTTTGATGGTAAGGAGCATAAGTCACTGCCTGCCTCTGTGAAGGGCAGCATTGCACACGGTATTTTCAAAGTTTAATAAGAAAAAGTGTTTCAGACTGTTCGTGATGTTTTACCTCGCCATCATCATCATCATCATCATGTAGAAGACATTCATTATCGCATTTCTAAATTGAAGTCATGTAATCTGGTATATTTCTAACAACATTATATTATAATATTGTTATGCCGGACGTATTACTTGGGTTCCGTGTCGCCGTCACAAGACTCCGTGGGAGGGAGATATGTAAACACTTTGCACAGCTTCAGTAGTTTAATATTCTTCCTTAGAGTACACTTCACTCTGACTCTTCACTGACCACTAGCTTACTATGACTGGGACTGAGACTCTCTCGCCCTCTTCTCCTATATATATCCAGAACAGTACAGTCTAGAATGTTACAGTATATTTTAGATCATACAAGAACATGTAGCAAAAATATGTGCGAGTTGGCAACACTTCCCGCCTGGCGCCTGGCCGCGCCCCGCGGGGCGCGGACGGCTCGCCTTGCTCCCCGCCCCCTAGCTCGTTTCTCCGGGAGCCTTCTAGAGGCCTATGGTCGCCGGGGGAAGCTTCCAGCACAACACTATAATATCATACAATATTATAATTTCACGGTCACACACACACTGTACACACTGAAACGCGTCACTAACATCGCCAGGGAATGCGTCACCGTGGTATAGTTGCCAGATATCGCCACCAGGCTAAACATTCTGAAAACCGTGACACTACTCTCTATCGTCGACTGTACATATAGGCTAAGAATATATTCGCCTTAAGGAAGCTGAAGTCTAATCAACGCCCTTTAAACGCCCCCCGGTACACCGTTACATATTGGTGGCAACGGTCCCCACCGCGCCTGTGCCTTCGCTACCTCGTTCTCCTCCAAGCTCCAAGCCACGAGAACTCACCAACAAACTCCGGGGACAGGCGTAGAAGGAAGGAAGGAGTCACAAGCCAGCCGTCCGTGGCAACTCGCCAGGCGCCAGCTACAAGGTCTCTCTAGGCGTCAGCTACAAGCTCTATACAGGCGTCAAGCCTCGGGCCACCAACAGGCCTACGCAACCGAAAGCGAGGGCCACAATCTACAAGCCGCCCAACACGCTTAAAGCCAGCCCTGCTACAAGCACTCCAAGCCCTCCGCCCGCAGGAGGAGGCTCACCCCACTGCCCTTGGAACAACCCACATGCCCCTCGCACCACAGCGGGCGGCAACACCGCCGCTGCCGGGAGCATCGGCCCAAACCTCTTCCGGCAAACAGTTAGCCAGGGCACCCGCGGACATCTCCCGGTGACTGCAAGCAGTTACCACTATCGTTCCTGCAAGGCGTCTTCTCTAGAGGTTACACACCCAAGTCGCTTTATCTGCCACCGCGGCCCATCTCTCAATATAACAAGAACGCCGCAGCCGCCCTACATCTGGCAGCAGTATTCCGGCACCACACCACTGGCAGTCAAATCGCTTCGTCAGCAGTTTCCAGCAGCCATTACGAGTCTCCCGATGTCCGCCCTTCCCTCAACTCTCACCGCCGTTGCTGCCGCGGCCGAGGTCTTCCGACGCGACTCCACAGACTGCACGTACCCCAGGGCGTTGCCACCCTTCGCCCTCTACACTACATCAGCTGATTAATCTTGGTATTTGTGGATATTCCCTTCTGGTCAAACTATGCCGGCTCAGCTTATTCCAGTTTTCTTTCGAGCAGAGGCACGACCTTTTTATTTCTGTGTTCCTAACACTGTTAATCAGTCATGATTGTGAGAGTAACGTTCATTCGCATACGATATTGATCCTTTCTTATTGTCTGCTAGCGGTAAAACTGTGATTTCCCTGATCATTGTTTATCTTCCTCAGTGTGTCCTAGCTCCGTTTTCTCTTCGCCGCTCGGGGAAAACTGGCACCTTAAAGGCATACTCACTTAATTTCTCCTACCCAAAATACCGTAGTTTTTACAGAATTATTTTTTTTTTATATACCCATAACATTGTGACATTCCATTGTAACCTTAACTTCTATTACGTCTAACAGGCACCTTGCTAGCCATCCTTTCTTGTTTTTAGGGGTTCGGCGCAAACTATTAACTCATACACGTTACGTTTATTGGTTAATATTTACAGCTATCAAAATATGCTCCTATATTGTAACTGATTTAAACCATAGTATGAACAAAGACACTCTCTCTAAACCCGGCGACATCTTTAAACAGTTGGCTCGTCCTTCAAGTGAGGAGAGATTGGAGCACGGTGCAGGCACCGATGATCTTAATGTTGTAAATTTACGTTCGGGTACTACATACTCATCACTTCCAAGGGAAAGAGCCCCTTCACCTCCGGGTTCGTCTGAATACTTAACCCCCACTCAGCCGATCAAAATGCCTGACGATCCACCTCCCCCCCTTCCTGCCGGGGCCACACCCCACTTCCCCCCTCCCCCGATTCGGGTCATTCCAACTCACGCCAGTATTCGGCAGTTCTCTGGCGACGAGACCGATTTTTCGGCGACAGTTCCTAGATCTTTGTGAGTCTGCCATCGTAAATTCTTCCATTACGGAAGATCATGATAAAATCGCTTTCATTCGGTCCCGGTTACTTCCAGGCTCTCGGGCACTAAATTTGATGCAGTCCTCAGCGTTCGCTTCGGGGGACATTGGAGTAAACTATGAGGTTTTTAAAAGGAATTTCATAAAAATCTTCGGGGGCGGAAGTAAACCAAGCATCGTTAGACAGATGGCACACACGGTTGAGTCCCTCCAAAAAAATTCCTCAACAAAGCCGATTTGGGACAACATGATTGAGGCAAATCAGCTGGCGGTTGACTGTGTTAAAAGCCTAGAAGACGCGCAGTGGCTTCCAGGGGGATGTATGCAAAAGCACCAGGTGAAGACAGCCTTCGAGTTTTTTTTTTTTTTTTACTTATTTCATATTTCAGAGAAGAACCGCCGTTCTGCCCTTCCTTTGGCCTACAAACCAAGCGGGAAGTTGGTTGACTTCGTCTCAGAGTTAGAAGTCAAGGTTCAAGAACACCCTCACCATCAACCCCTCGCAACAGCCGCAGCATTGCAGGCACAAAGTAAGGCATCTCTCACCTGTAGTTTTTGCAAACAATCAGGACATTCTGAACATTCTTGCTTCGCGAAACGTAGAGAATCAACACTCTCAAGACAGGGCTCTGATAGGAGATCAGGAGGTTACAGGGGCGGGCATCATTCATCACACAGGAACCCTAGGCCAAACCATCAGCGGAAGGCTGCCTTTTGCCTTGTCCACGGGAATTGTTTTCATGATTCCGACAGTTGTTCTGCAATATAAAAGGCCACGGAGGAACAGAAGTACAAGTCCTCGGGGGACAGTAAACCACACTCCTCCTCTTCTCAGAATAAAAAGACATGACTTCGTGACAGCCCCAAGGAGTACATCCAAGTGTCCCTTAAGGACGATACTAATTGGGAGCAACTTGACTCCGTCATTGCCGCTTTGGGACGGACAAGCATAACTGCCCTCCCTTGCAAGGTGGGCAAAATTTCACTCACCTTAGCGGTAGACACAGGTGCGACAGTCAATGTAATCTCAGACGCCGCTTACAGGTCACTGACACGACAGGCAAGAGGTGAAAATTGGCCGCTCCAAGAGAACGACCTGAATGTGGTAGGCGTGATGGGCACCACTTTGGGAATCCTTGGGCGAGTACCACTAACAGTCAGCTTACATGAAAAAGTATGTCCCTTTCGAGATTTCTTTTATGTATCTAGCAGGTTTGCCTTACCTGTGGATGGGATCATAGGATTAAACGCCATGAAAGACCTGCACATAACCATAAACCCTGAAAGCAACGCGATCGTGTATCAAGGACGACGTATACACGGGATGGTAAATCCATCGCCTATGTCACCTGTAATCCCGCCCTCAGAGGGGGAAAATGACCAACCCACCACAGACTCAGGGTCTGCCACCGCCCAAGTGTCACCTCTTACGGTCAAACCACACGAAAACATTGCAGACTTGTGGGGGACAGTAACGGCAGTCGTAGAAGGTCCTCAAATAGTTCCGGATCGTGCTGCAAAACTTGTTAAAATCCGGTTACCTAACGCCCCTCCAACGGGCAGTGATGTGTGTATCGACGGAGCACCTCACATACACCGGGTGACGGTGGAGGTAACTCTCGCGACAGTCAAGGAGGGAGGTATTGCAGAGGCATTGGTAATAAACACGTCAGGATCCCCTGTATCCTTAAAACACGGTGTTAGATTATGCCAGTGTCTAGTGTATGGGATAAATGTCGCCCCGGTACCAGCTGAATACCCTTCAGCCCAAATCTCAGGCATAACCTCGGCGTGTCAGGCTTCTCCCGAACAAGACACAGCTAATTTAGAGGCATTCCTAAAAGCTGCACACTATTCCGAAATTAAGCCAACCTTAGTCCAGCTACTGGAACATTATAGGGGGGCGCTTGCTCTACCAGGCGAGCCGCTTGGAGTTACGCAGTGTGCTGAACACCACATTAAGTTAAAACCCAATACCAATCCTGTATATATCAATGCGTACAAGCTCCCCCACAGTCAGAGGGAGGTTGTGCAGCAACTTATCTCTGAAATGTTAGAACAAGGTGTCATCAAAGAATCGAATTCCCCGTGGAATTCACCCTTGTTTCTGGTTCCAAAGAAAGACGGTTCTTATCGCACTGTGAATTGATTTCCGGCGTGTGAACACCGCGACCGTGGATGATCATTTTCCGCTTCCCGTTCTTAGAGATCTTCTGATGTGTCTCGGTAGAGGAAATAAAGTCTTTACGAGTCTTGATCTGGTCAGTGGCTACTGGCAACTGCCCATGGCCCCCGAGTCACGTGAAATAACGGCTTTCAGCACGCCTCATGGCCACTATGAGTGGACGAGGATGCCGTTCGGGCTCAAAGGAGCTCCCTTGACCTTCCAAAGGACAATGAACAGTATTTTTGGTGACTTGCTGGGCAACTCTGTCTATGTGTAATTAGACGACATCATCATAGCAAGTAAAGACGTGCATGCACACATGGAAACACTAAAAGCAGTCCTACACAGACTTCAAGAGGTCGGATTAAAGCTCAAAATCACCAAATGTGAATTCTTAAAGCCTCGGATCAAGTTCTTGGGGCATGTCGTGGACGAATTCGGCATCCACACAGTGGACGACAAAATAAAAGCTATTGCCGAGTTCCCTCAGCCAACGTCTGCGGACAAGGTACGGTCTTTCTTGGGCGTCGCAGGTTATTACAGGCCTTTCATAAAGGACTTCGCAGCACGCGCGAGTCCCCTAACCCGTCTATTAAAGAAGGACGTACCATTTAAGTGGCTCCCAGCTCAACAAACGAGCTTTGAGGATTTAAAGAAAGCGCTTACACAGGCTCCGGTCCTTGTCTTTCCGGATTTCAAGGACCCCTTTCAGCTTTCAGCTTCGGCTAGTGGACTAGGAGCCGCTCTTATGCAAACAGATAAGTCCGGCAAAAAGCATGTAATAGCGTTCGCCAGTCGAGTACTAACAGCTCCGGAAAAGAACTATTATGTTACCCACCTAGAGGCTCTTGCCATTGTGTGGGCTCTGAAGCATTTTCGAGACAGTGATGGGGTACAAAATTGTGGTGTATACGGACCACGCGGCCATAACTGATCTTTTCAAGGGAAAAAACCTACACGGTCGTCTGGCAAGATGGTTCTTAATGATCCAAGCATACAATCCGGAGATAAAATATATCACCGGGAAAACAAATGTGGTCGCAGATGCCTTATCTCGGAATATTCCGATAGGCACGATTACCACCCCAGAGGTCATCCACAACTTCACTTCACCTGAGCTACACACTGCTCAGCGAGACCACCCGGTGTGGAAGAGGTTAATTTACCCCCTAGAGTCGGGAGAATATATTCGCCTTAAGGAAGCTGAAGTCTTGATCAACGCCCTTTAAACGCCCCCCGGTACACCGTTACAAGCCATAATTTACCCAAAAGTGGAAGCCCTGGAATTATTGGGCCATGTGGCTCAACTGGCGCTGTGTCTGCCCACAACGGACAAGAACAAACCTGTATGATTTTTTTTTGTGGACCAAGATAGCGGAGGAGGAACTACATTCAGCGGAAGCTATTTGGTCCGCTAACCGTTTTCAAAGTCAGCAAAAACGCTAAACAGCTAACGAAAAAGTTAGCTTCGCTAATTAGCTGTTTTCAGATTAGCGGAACCGTGCCCACCACTGGAAATGACATACTGTATTTTTCTCATAGCTACGGTACAGAGACACTTGATTTACTAGTAGTATTTAAGAAACGGGGAAATGCAAGAAATAGGAAATTATAATCAATTTTTCCCACATAAAAAATCGTCACATGCTCTAGGTTAGGGGAGGCGGTGGCTGAGTGGTTAGCGTGAAGGCCCCGCATTCACCGTGTTCTGGACGACGCGAGTTCGCATCTGTAAGGGCCGCCGGCAACCCTCACATAACTGTGTGTGTGTTTCTGTGTGCGTAGCTATCACTTATCCACGCGTGATGCTTCACGTGAGTTGCCGATGCGCGCTTCGAACCCGCGAGGAGAATCGGTGGTGTTGACTTATCTCGTCTTGTTAATATCCGCAGTGACCTCCAGCCTTCTGCCGGCAACATACATCTACACCACTCTGCGGAGGTCCTCATTTAGAAGACATCACTTTCGTGGACTAAAGTGATTCTCTCTCTGCCTGTTCAAGCCGCTGTATGGAGAGGGGATGGAACTCTTATCCTGCCGCCTCTGGTCTCGTCTTGAGCTGTGCTACGTTACATCTGTGCTACTGTCACGACCCCACACCAGGTGATCTTTAACCTCGTTCTATTTAACCTCCCCACAGTGTTGGCCTAAAGACTGTGTTGTTGCTATACATGAACTACTATAGTGAGGTTTAATAGACGGTTGTATCACTGTTACGTGTTTGGGGAAGTTCATTGTTGATGTTTGTACACCTTTGTGGTGATTGTGTGCACAGTGTTCCTCGGTTGTCATGATTGACTTCCGTGTATACGACTCCGCACCAGGTAAGTCTAACCTTCTCTATCATTCCTCTCCCGCGATTATTCGTGCTCTTTTCTTAGCTGCCTGTAATGTGATTACTATTTAGGTAGTATCATTGAGAGTGGAGAGGATGCTAGACGGTTAGATTACTGTACGTGTTGGAGGAGTTATGTCAGTGTTATTAACTTGTTATCTAATAAACCTAAGGTTAAGTTAGCAAGTGTTTGCCTTCCCACTTCCTGAGATACCCATCATTTTCTATCCTGAACCTTCGGCATTGGAGGTGAACGTAGCTCTCGCAATCTCTAAACCTTTACAATTGTGGCGACCTCGCCAGGATAGAATTATGATGAGTTTCTCAGTGAGTGGATGATTCATAAGTCGCCATGAGCGCGCCCTCGTTGTCTGAGGCCCGGAAGCGAGGTATTACTCTTTCCACAGTGTTGTATTGGTTGTTTGACCGTTGATGGAAGAGTGATCTGGTTGCCATAACCATTGTGTTTTCCAACTTGCGTCCAGTGAGTTGTTGCTTGCTTATCGACGAAAAGGTTGATTATTATACCTTCGTCGAGTATCGTTGCCGGTTGTTACTAATTTTCTTTTGATTTATAGGGGTAACTACTATATTGTTGTTCCCCAAGGACGGCTTACAGTGTTGCACTTTTGCCGCCTTATAACTGTACGTCTGTGCATTGTTGCCAGGTATAGTGTATATTTTCCATTTAATCATTTGCCTGTACTTCTCATCAACATGTCTCTCTCAGATTTGGAAGCTTTGAAAGCTCAAGCAGTGAGTTTGGGTCTCTCTGGCGATGATATTGGTAAGTTTGTGCTACAACAGCAGAACATTCTGGGCGAGGAACGTGCTGCTGAACGACAGGAAAGGAAAGAAGAACAGGAGCGACAGGAAAGGAAAGAAGAACAGGAGCGACAGGAAAAGCTGGAACTAGCGAGAATGCAGGAGACAGAAAGATTGGCAAACCTAGAGTCAGAAAAGGAACGATTGAGGATGGAGGCTGAACGATTGAGGGTGGAGGCTGAAAAGGAAGTTGAACTCGCTCGTATAGCTGCACAGGGTTCATCTACTCCTCAGGCAGTGTCTCACGAGGAAAATGTAAGTAAGCCCCGTTTACCTCAGTATAAAGAGGGAGAAGATATTGCTTCTTATCTGGTACGGTTTGAGAGAGTTGCTGATTTGCTTAAAGTACGAGGAAAATGTGAGTAAGCCCCGTTTACCTCAGTATAAAGAGGGAGAAGATATTGCTTTTTATCTGGTACGGTTTGAGAGAGTTGCTGATTTGCTTAAAGTACCTTCTGATACTTAAGCAGTAAGACTTGGTAGTTTGCTTACTGGTAAGGCTGCTGATATATATATATATATATTTCTCTATCACCTGAAACTACAAGTTCATATCCCATCCTTAAGAAAGCACTCCTCACCGGGTTCCATAAGACACCAAACGGTTATCGGTCGGAGTTTCGCAGTGCTAAAATTAGGAGTGGGGAAAGTTACCAGTAGTTCTCTACTCATTTAACTAGACTATTTCAGGCCTGGTTAGAGACCTCGAATGTTACCGATGATTATGACCCTCTCAAAGACTTCATGTTACTTGATCAATTCCTATCGTCCCTCAACACAGATTTGCGTCTCTTTGTGAAGGAACGCCTACCAACTACTCTGTTGGCCGCTGTACAGCTTGCTGACAATTGGGCATCTGCTCACAATGTCGCTACCTCATTGCAAGAGGGTCGTAACTCCAAATTCCTGATTTTTCAGGAGATGCATTTGAAAGTTGCTAAGTCCTATGAATTTGATCATGTTTCACAAAACCACAAAACTTACCATCTTTATTAGGTGAATATGGCTCCTCATTAGTATTAACTAAACAAAAGAACACTTTGTTCCTTTAGATGCATTTTATAGGGATTTTTATTTTTATTTTCTGACTTACGACGCTTTATCAATGAAAATTTAAAATTTTAGGTGTTGTAACTTATTTTAGGTCTTTTTTGACACAAAAAATACTACAAATGTATGATTCCAGTTTATTATAAAACTAAATATTCCTTACAAAAAGAACAGTATTTATCCATTCAGTAACAAAACAAATTGAAATAAATCATAAATGCTGTGTACCTATTCAGAAATAAATTATACCATTATATTCTGTTGTTATTCTTCCAACAAAATGCATACCAAGAAAAAAAAAAGTTAAAAAAAAAACTTTTTTCTTTCAAATCAATTGGTTCAGCCACATAAAGCAAACAATTTCCTTCAAATTAATGAAATCTTTCAAATAGATAGGTTTAAAATACATGAAGCAAGTATTTCCTTTAAATTTTTGTTACCCTTGGCCGTAACTCAGTTATAAAAAAAAAAAATGAATGACAAGTATTACATCTTTGTGACCAATTAAGCATCAAAATTAGGTAATGTTGTTAAAAAAGTCCGAATAGGGACGTGGGATTAAGCCTTTTTCACAGAGTTCTTTAAGATCTTTTTTCTTATTTTCGCTTAGGGGAATTTTCTGAGTAACACTGCAAGAGATCTGTGGCAACCTTTGGTTTTCTGATCAATTGAACACGTTTGAATTCATCACTGTATGAATATTTCACTAAGACTGAGGCTGGACATTGCTTTTCAAACTTCATGACTTTGATTTCACTTAATCTTAAATCTTTGACATTGATTGCTCCCATTTGTGTAGTAAGAGACTTCACATTTTTAAAGTCATCATACTGCATTACGCGAACTTGGAACGGCTGGCCTGTTTTCTTTGCAGAGCGAATCGCAGTGACAAGGGTTTCAGGAACGAATATTGGTCCCCCTTTCTTCAGTCTCCTTATTTGTTTTTCAATCAGAGAATGCGCAGAGTCGCCTTCATTCTGTGTGTGGCCTTTTATCAGATATTTATGGGTGATTGACTTAACAGGCAAATTAGTGACAACATACAAATACAATGCGAGCATAAATTTGTTTTTTTGTTGCCCAGCACAGTTATCAGAATAGAAAATTATTTCAATGTTGTCTTCTCCTTGATTCTTATCACATAATTCTTTAATATAACTTAGGATGCAAGAGCCTATTTCATTCACTCCTCTATTACCATTTGTTTCATCCCAAAGAAAACAGTCACATTCATTAGTCTTGATATCATAAATTGTGAAATTTAGGACATTGAATTTTGATTTGTAATAGAAGGTGTAATGGAAGTTGCAGTTCCTTCAGTTTTATCTTGCTTCTTCTCTTCCCTTGAAAGTACCTTTTCACATTGATGTGTGTCATACTTTTCTTTTAAGTTTTCCTTAGCTTCCCCATCTGCATTATTGAACAACACACACAAGTCACACTGATCTTTCTTAGGAGCAAAGAAAGCGATATTGTACTCATTCTGAAAAATATTGTAGAACATTGAGTAAGTTGCATAGGGCTTCTTCTTATCTTTACATTCTTAGACATAATCCCTATGAATGTCTGCCAGGCTTCGAGACCCACAAATGTATTCCCTAGCTGTCCGTGCCCTGGTGTAGTGACTTTCGATTCTAGGAATTCCTCCTATGTGAGCTCTAACTCCTTCTTTGATTTGTGGATCAAGCGTAGGATGGTTTTTATGTTTTCCTCTGTTATCTACTTCAGACACCAATCCTGCTGCTCTCTTATGTTTAGTTAATGCTGTCCTAGTAACCCTATCATTTATGTCAAGAGTATTGAGGAAAAATGTTTTGCAGACTCTTGTTAATGTACCATCAACTGGGAAGGAATACCAAATGTTGTTTCCCCTTGGTCCACGCTGTCTGTTTTCCCTTATGCATCTGTAAATTGGCTTTACTTCCTTTGTACATTTTGCTATGTATTCTCTTTGAAGGTCAATATCCCCTAGGTTCCAGTATGATTCAAAAATGTGTTGTCTTTGATCATGAGATATGTTACTGGTGCACTTCATCCTGCAAGTTTCTTTACAAGGTGGTTTGATTTTCCGCGCCTCTTTCTGTTTCTTTGCAGCCGATTCATAAGCAAGTCCCATGTTTCTCCTCTTTTTATTCATATTCCGTTTCCACTCACTCTGCTTCAGTTTTCGTTTCTTTGTTTTTTTGGGGCTAACTAATTCACTGGTACTCATTTCCACATTGTTGATTTTCACTCTTCCTTCTATAGCAGTTAATTCTACATTTTCCCCCATAACTTCTTCATTTCCATCCTGTATTCCATTATTTCCAGCTGCTGTATCTTCTTGTTCACATTGCTTTTCTTTTCCATTCGGTTTTACAGCTTTACTCAATCCTGCATAAATCCAATTTGTAGTGTCATCTTGCTCTTCATCACTGCTATCTCTTTCAGCCTCATAATCTGGAACATATTCTTTATCTTTATCGGAGTCATCAGTGCAAAAACCATCATATTTATTTTCTGTGTCATTGTCTGATGAATCACTGGAAGACGATCCACTGGAAGATGATCCACTGGAAGATGACTATAAGCCCCACACTCTTAACCATTACAAAGGAAGGCATCACTCACCTGATACCGATCCGTCTTTCTCACTAGCCTGTTCCAATTTTGTTCTTCTTTGCAATGCCATTTGCACACATTTCAATCCACGGGACATCATTAATTAATCATGACGTCATTGAGTAAATTCTGAAAAGCAATGTAGTAATTGAAAATGACTGCAATGTTTTGTATCTAAACTGACATTTGTTATGTTACAACAAGGACAATTGCGTTTTTGATAAGACATTTTTCTGCAACACAGCTGCAGTTCATTGTAAGACATTGTTACTAAATTGGTGGTTTTGGTGGTTTTGTAGTTAAAGAGACGCAAGTCATATTAAATCGTGTTTTCTCGGACTTTTTGTTCAATATTGTCACATTTTGTTTTACCACACACTTTTCTATTAAAATTTTTGTACAAGAAAGACACAATTTGATTTATCACGTCGTCACTTTAAGAAATTATTATTTTTCACTGCTAGAAAGCCTTAACTAGAAATAGAACACCACTTGTGTGCTCTCACTTTAGTTGTAAAAAGAGTCGTAAAACCTACTTACAACAGTCATGAACAAAATTCGAGAGATGTTACCTCAACGACTGCCATAGTAACACTGACTACGACACTGTTGCCACAACCCTCAGAGATATTTTGATGTTCACTAAAAATCTTCTTAGTGCCATCTCTCGGCCGCTAATTCACCTAGATTTACGACTCTTTTACCAAAAGATGCAGAATCAATTCGGCAATCTTGTACACCATATAACTCAAAACTAGCAAATTTGGAGTTACGACCCTCTTGCAATGAGGTAGCGATGTGTACTCCAAGCCACAATTTGGCCATCTCTTTAGTAAGAAACCCTCTAAGCCATCTTCCTCCTTCTCTAAAGCACAACCTTCTCAGGCTACTCCCGCCAAAGGCAGCTCGTCTGCTATACGGTGTCACAATTGTGGAGAAGAGGGCCATATTCGGCCTCGATGCCCCAAGAACCCCAGAGTGTTCAAGGACGGCACCGCTGCTCAGCCACATAAGGTAGGCTTCTGTTGGGGGGACCCTAGTGTTCCTAATTACAGAGCTTCTGGCACTATTAATGGTGCCTGGACTTCCTCCATTATCAGAGATACTGGTTGTTCATGTATCATCGTCTCTGCCATTATCAGAGATACTGGTTGTTCATGTATCATCGTCTCTGAGGTGGCCCTGCCTGACGCTGATGTTAGTAACTGTCAAGTAGCTCATGTCGCAGATTATTTGGGGCGTGTCGATGAGTTCCCGGTATTGCGTTGTTATCTTAAATGTCCATATTATATTGGATGGACAGACGTAGTCCGGGCCCCTATTAAGTTTGCTACTGCCTTAATTGGAAATTTTCAAGGGGTAAAGGCCCCAAATGATTCTGATAACTTCCAGACTTTTCCACCGGACATCCAGCCTGCTGTTCTAGAAAGTGTTCCACGGCCTCCTTGCACCTCTTCTGTATGTCAGATTCAACCAGAGGATGCCTGGACTCCTGACGTGCCTGAGCCACCTGTTGCCCCTGTCGCTACCATTGATGAACATCCTGCCAGACACACCAGTTCTGCACAGGTACATGCTGTATCAACACGCTCCAGTAGAATGAAGCGTCTACACCCCTTTGCCCTACCAGCCTTGCAGCCACTGTCCATAACTCCTGATGAGTTCGGACAGTTACAGGCGTCGTGTACTTCTCTCAACGAGATAAGGGGTAAGGCTGACTCTGCTGCTATTGACCAAGTTAGGAATGGCTCCACCTTTCAGTTCTTTATGATTGACGGTCTTCTGTACCGAAAGTGTCTAACGTCTAGTAGACCTGATAAGGTAGGGAAGCTAACACTGGTTGTCCCTAGTGACTGTCGCCAGATAATCCTATCTGTTGCCCATGAGAGCCCTCTCGCCGGCCACTTCTCCCACAGGAAGACTGAGATGAAAATCCTAGAACATTTCTTATGGCCAGGAATGATAGTGGATATAAGAGTATTTTGCCGTTCCTGTGACAAGTGCCAGCGGTTCTCTGCTAAGGGAAGGGTTCCCCCGGCTCCTCTGAAGCCGATGCCAGTAATTACGGAACCATTTTACAGGGTTGCCATTGATCTGGTGGGTCCCTTGTCACCTCCGTCCTCAGATGGTCACAGGTATATCCTAACTGATTGATTTTGCTACGGGTTTCCCGGAAGCAGTACCCCTAAAGGATATTGATTCTATATCTGTGGCTGAAGCCCTACTTTCCATCTTTTCCCGTGTTGGTATTCCTCGGGAAGTGTTATCAGACCGAGGTACTCGGTTCACCTCTAACTTGATGGCAGAACTACATAAGCTACTTGGTGTAAAGCCTATCTTTACTACACCCTTCCACCCCAGCAGCAACGGTCGCATTGAACGACTTCATGGACCTTTGAAGGCCTCGCTGAGGAAGCTCTGTGAAGATAAACCTAAGGAATGGCATAGGTATTTAATGCCAACTTTGTTTGCCCTCAGAGAAATTCCCCAAGACAGAACTGGCTTCTCTGCATTAGATTTATTATACGGCCGTTCCGTGAGTGGACCTTTAACTGCTCTACGAGATTTGTGGGAGGATCGTAACATACAAGGGCAGGAAAGAAGCTGTTTCCAGTATGTGATTGAGCTCAGGCATAAGCTGTCAGAGTGTGCCAAGATAGCGGCACAAAATGCCAATATAAGTGCCCGCCGATATAAAGCCTACTTTGACGTGAGATCACAAGACCGTCAGTTCCGGCCCGGAGATGAAGTGCTCGTATTGCTGCCGAGCGAAATAAGTAAGTTGCTTATCGCATGGAAAGGCCCAAACGAGGTATTAGAGAGACGTGGTAAAGTTGATTATTTGATTGACACTCCTAGAGGCCCTAAACTTTATCATGTGAACTTGTTAAAGAAGTATTTTCGTCGAGTACAATCCATGCAAGCATCTGTTCTGGATGACATCTCTACACTCGAGGATTCGAGTCCAGAAGCAGACGGGCAGAAGGCTACTCCAGTCATCCGAGTCGACGACTGCCAAGATTATTCTAACCAGTTGCCTCTGACCCCTGATGGTGTGACCGACGACCAGCAGGACACCGAACCCGAGATCGGTTCTCACCTGGCTGACTTACAACAAAAAGGATTAAGAGACCTTCTAGATGAGTTCCTCGACGTATTCTCTAACACTCCTGGTTGCACTAATACCATGTAGCATGACATTTCGCTCACAACCACAAACAGAGTTCGGGCTAAGGTTTATCCGGTCCAGTTCACCTCAAACCCTATTTTGAGAAAGAGGTGGAAACACTCCTGCAGCAAGGCATCATTCAACGCTTCGCATCTCAGCACTCTTCACCTGTAGTGATGGTAAGAAAACTAGATGGCTCCTTTAGAATGGCAGTTGATTATCGTCAATTAAACTCTGTCACTGTATTTCATGCTGAGCCTACTTGCCTTATGGAAGAGGACTTGTATATATTTTCAGGCTCTAAGTATTTCTCAGAGTTGGACTTGTGTAAAGCATATTACCAAGTACTGCTGTCTGACAGAGCCAAACCCTTAACATCTTTTCCTACCCACCTGGGTCTGACGGAGTTTCTAAGGATGCCATTTGTATTAGTTACTGCCTGTGCCACGTATATTCGGCTGATGAGGATTGTCCTGGCCGATTTACCTGATGTAAGCTTTTATTTTGATTACATCTTTATACACTCTAAGGATTGGGAAGGCCACCTGGCCGCTCTTCGTTCCGTCCTTAGCAAGCTGAGAGACCATCACCTCACCGTCAAGCCATCAAAGTGCCGCTTTGGGGTCGAATCCATCCAGTATCTTGGTTTTCGGCTGGATGGCAGTCATTTCTGGCCCCTGCACGACAAGGTCGAGGCACTGACCACTGCATCTCCCCCTTCCACTAAGAAGCTCCTGCGCAGCTTCCTGGGGTTAATATCTTTTTACAAAATGTTTATCCCACAGGCATCCGAGTATACTGGTCCCTTGTCAGACTTGTTGAAGAAGGGTGTAAAATAACCTCTTCATTGGAGCGAAGATCTGCTAAGCCGCTTTGCCCACCATTGCTCCAGTTCTTTGGGCTCCCAAACCATCAAGGGACCTTTGTACTCAGAAAAGATGCCTCCAACCGCGGTCTGGGAGCAGTGCTGCTCCAGTATTACGACGATCATCCCCATCCCGTATCGTATGCCAGTAGGAAATTGCTTGATCGGGAAAGATGGTACTCCACCATCGAAAGGGAATGTTTAGCCATTGTATTTGCCGTGTTAAAGTTTGATTATTATCTTAGAGGGAAAGAATTTATTTTAGAGGTAGATCACAGACCTTTAGTGTACTTGGCCACATTCAAGGGAAAGAATAATAGACTTCTCAGATGGTCACTTAGCTTGCAAGCTTATAAATTCAGGGTTGTACATATTGCTGGTAAGGACAACGTGGGTGCTGCTTTTCTTAGTAGATCACCCTCATAATCCTATTTAATGTCTTTCTCATCTACTTGCAGTAGATTCTTGTTTGGGGGGCTGTATAAGGGCCGCCAGCAACCCTCACATAACTGTGTGTGTGTTTCTGTGTGCGAGTTGTGTTTCTGTGTGCGTAGGAACATCACGCCACCGTAGCTACCACTTATCCACGCGTGATGCTTCACGTGAGTTGCCGATGCACGCTTCGAACCCGCGAGGAGAATCGGTGGTGTTGACTTATCTCGTCATGTTAATATCCGCAGTGACCTCCAGCCTTCTGCCGGCAACATACATCTACACCACTCTGCGGAGGTCCTCATTTAGAAGACATCACTTTCGTGGACTGAAGTGATTCTCTCTCTGCCTGTTCAAGCCGCTGTATGGAGAGGGGATGGAACTCTTATCCTGCCGCCTCTGGTCTCGTCTTGAGCTGTGCTACGTTACATCTGTGCTACTGTCACGACCCCACACCAGGTGATCTTTAACCTCCCCACAGTGTTGGCCTAAAGACTGTGTTGTTGCTATACATGAACTACTATGGTGAGGTTTAATAGACGGTTATATCACTGTTACGTGTTTGGGGAAGTTCATTGTTGTTTGTACACCTTTGTGGTGATTGTGTGCACAGTGTATACGACTCCGCACCAGGTAAGTCTAACCTTCTCTATCATTCCTCTCCCGCGATAATTCGTGCTCTTTTCTTAGCTGCCTGTAATGTGATTACTATTTAGGTAGTATCATTGAGAGTGGAGAGGATGCTAGACGGTTAGATTACTGTACGTGTTGGAGGAGTTATGTCAGTGTTATTAACTTGTTATCTAATAAACCTAAGGTTAAGTTAGCAAGTGTTTGCCTTCCCACTTCCTGAGATACCCATCATTTTCTATCCTGAACCTTCGGCACTGGAGGCGAACGTAGCTTTCGCAATCTCTAAGCCTTTACAGAATTCGCTCGCTACCACCTGGGATTTTTCAGTCACCGCCGAGTGCCCTAAGGCTACCCATATGCTGTCCTGAAGACCACCTATCAACTCGGACTCTAGAAGAACTGTCCAAATGAATCATGAATGAGTTCCGGGGGGCAGCATGAGCACGAATAGATGGCGCCGCTATAAACAATTGCCTGGGCCATGACGGGCTTGGGCAGACTGCCAGGCCACTGAAGAAAGCCTACCGGCGCTATAGGTAAAAAAAATCTTTTAGAGTTCTATATAGTGAATGTAATATTATAAGATGCTGAAGATGTATGTACTGTGGTTTGAATTAGATATATGACATAAGTTTAATACTTGCTGCCAGCTGCGTACGATATTTTTAGCAGCAGTGTAAACATGCTCCAGCGCTCTGATTGGAGAGACAGAGGAAGGCATCGTGTCGAGGCAGCGGCGTGCCAGCAGGGGGAATGTTGAGTGGCAAATTTCCAACATTACCTTCCACTACTACTATAAGATTTTGAAAGCATTACACTATGCCGGACTTATTTGACTTCTATTTTCTTGCATAATGGAAATATTTCCCCACGAGGTAGCACAGATGCATTCCTATTAGCCACGGGATGGAGTGTTGTAGGATACATCGATGAATGCTCTTATTTTGCCAACAATGTTCATTATAACGACATGAATAATGTACAGCACTCATGTTTTTTCGTATAAACATGATAGTGATCTTTAAAACTCTGATATTTTTCAATTTTGGTAAAGAAAAATGTCAATTAAGCTTCGCTGGACCCTCAGCTCGCCACAGGTTTGGCTCTGGCAGAGGCTCCAGCAGGGCCACCAGATGGCAGGTCGAGCTCAGTGAAGGACCGATACGGTACCGTGCCGAAATTCATCCACCCCTGTATGTATGTAAACAAAGCAGACGAACTATAACAAGGGTAAAAGGCTTGACGCCACACCCTGGCAGCCAAGCAACGATGTCTCAAGGTTGTTATTAGTATTAAAAGTTTCCACAAAAAACAACAAACACACACACACACACACACACACACACACACACACACACACACACACACACAAAGATAAACTGATAAACTACCTGAAAAAAAAAAAGATTGATGGACAAACTGTATAGTTTTCGAGGACGAAGATCTTGTAAAATAAACCTGATGTGTCTTTACTCACGAGTGATAGACATAGTACACGTAAGAGATGGTTGGGCTGATGGAATTTCCTTGGATCTACAGAAAGTAATCAACAAGGTGCGAAATGAGAGACTGCTGTGGAAGATGGAGTATATCGGAGGACTGAGAGGAGGACTTTTGAGGTGGATGAAGGACTTTTTAGGGAACGGAAATTAGGACGGTAGTTAGGAATGTGAGGTCCTCGTGGAGAAAGTGATCAGTGGAGTCCCTCAGGGGTCGGTACTGGCTCCGGTCTTGTTTGTAATTTATATCAGTGACATGACGGAGGGAGTGAACAGTTATACGAGTTTGTTTGCTGATGTTAAGTTCTTCTTCTTCTTCAGTGTTTTAGGGGGCTGGTTAGGCCACGGGACCACGGCCTTCAAAGCCCCGGCGGTACAGGTTACTTGCTCCTGCGGTTGTTGTGGTGGAGATGGGTCCCCAGGTGGGGGCTAGACTCTGTCAAGCTCTCCGGACTTCTGTAGGAAGGTCTGTGTGCACTTGAGGGCTTGGAGGACAGTGTTGGGGCTGAGGGTGTCGCTGCCCAGCAGGTCCTCTAGAGTTGGTCTTTGAATATTGAGCCTGGTTAGGGATGCCTTGAGGTTGGTGCGAAGGGAGTGGAATCTTGGGCAGCGGAGTAAGAAGTGTTCTGGTGTGTCGGGCTGGGTGGGGCACCATGGGCAGTGTGGGTCCTGGACTATATTCAGTCTGTGCAGGTGGGCGTTGAAGCGTGTGTGTCCTACCCTCAGGCGAGTGATGGCTGTGTCCAGGGCACGGCTGGGGGAGTGGATCTGCCAGTGCTGGGCGAGGGAGCTTCGGCACCGTCCCAAGTTGGTGAGTCTCAGGTTAGTTGTCAGTCTGGTGCCCCAGTGTCTGTTTGAGGTCTGTCGGAGGTGTGTCAGGAGGTCGCTGTGGTCTGGGGGTCTGTCAGTCGGCTGGGGATGGGAGTGTGCCAGGTTGGCCGCCCGGTCCACTACAGTGTTGCCCACGATGCCGATGTGCGAGGGCACCCACTGAAGGTAGACCCGTCTGCCCCCACTGGACAACCGTGTTAGGAGGGAGTGAATGGGGAAAGAGAGAGTGTGGTGTGTACGAGGACGGTGTGTGGAGAGGAGTTGGAGGGCAGTGCGAGAGTCGGTGAAGAGGGAAACTGGTTGGTGTGGGTGAAGAGTGGTGGCTGCGGTGAGGCCTTCTCTGATGCCGAAGAGCTCGGCCCCCAGGATGGTGACTGTGGGATGAAGTTTCCAGGAGGTGGAGGTGCGTGAGGCTGGGAGATAGATGGGTGCACTGGTGGACGGAGGAAAAAGAATATGAGAGCCATCCGTGAAGATAAAGAAGGAGTCCTTGTATTTGGTGGAGAGAAGGGAGAGGAAGAGGGCTTTCCCTTGGAGCAGGCAGTCAGTTTTGGTCCATGGAGATTGGAGGTCAAGGGAAATGAAGGAGGGGAAGGGGAACCATGGACCTAAAGGGGATAGAGGTTCAATTGGGAAGAAAGGTGGGGGGGTGACAGAGACAGATGTGTAGACAGAGAGAGCTCGGGTGATGAATGGTGTATGGGGTTGGTGCGGTGGGGGGGCGGGGGGTGGGTCATGTCTGTGTTGGGATAGGACAGTGTGAAGGGAGGAGTGAGGAGAGGATGTCACTTTGTGGAAGGTGGTGGCTGTCTTGGTGTTGCGCCTGTGGTCTAGTGAAGGAAGGCCCGCCTCTGCCTGCAGGGCCAGGATGGGAGAGGACCGGGAGGCACCAAGGGCGGTGTTTTGTACTACCTCCAGTTGGCGGAGGAGTGACGGGGAAGTTAAGTTGAGGAGGAAGATAGGAGGTGATGACCATTTTCAAGCACTGAAACAGGACCAGGACAGGATATGAAAGTGGAGCCGTAGATGGGAAATGGATTTTAACATTAGTAAGTGCAGTGTGATGGAATTTGGAAAAATCAAAAATAGAGTTTCAAGTAACTATACAATGGTAAATAAAAGCATTAAGAAAACATCAATGGAAAAGGACTGTGAGTAATTGTATCGGATAATTTGTCGTCGGAGAAGCACAAATAGAATTGTAGGTGAGACATACAACCTGGTGAGACACATAAAAATTACTTTTCAAAATCTGGATGAGAAAATAATGAAGAAACTGATTGTAATAGTGATACATCCAAGGGTGGAATACGCAACAGTAGTATGGTCACCGAGTTCAAAGTCGATTCAGAGGGCAGCAACAAAGTTGGTTCCCGTGTCCAGGACTAAGAGATTTAACATATGAAGAGAGATTGAAGCGGTTGAACTTACCGACACTGGAGCAGAAGAGGAAGAGAGGAGATCTAATTGTGATGTATAAGGTGCTGAATGGGATGGAGAAAGTGGACAAGGAAGATCTAATAACATGGAACACAAGAGAATAAAACAAATCATGGAAGGAAGATGAAAAAGGATGCCTGTAGAAGAGACATAAAGAAGAACAGCTCTCCACAAAGAGTAGAGGAGGCTTGGAATGGCCTGAAAAAAAGATATGGTCCACGCAAAGACGATTCGTGAATCTAAGGCCAAGTTGGATTATTGTATATACAGAGACAGAACAGAACGAGCGTAGCTCCTTTCCTGTATACCACAACTAAGTAAATACAACTACTATACATTTCAGCGGCGGACAAACGCTGTTTTTCGCAAATATCTCCTAAACGAATCGTTGGATCAGTATGGTATTTCAGCACACTACATTTAACATCCGGACCTAATTTATGGCTAACATACCACATTACTATATGTGTTATATGATGAGTTTACTCGTGAAAAATGTCACAAAACCGACGAGTCATGTTGACGCATTCGAAGGAAAGTGTGTCACCCCCCCCCCAACCCCCTCCCAAACTATTCCTAACCACAACTACTTCTCCCCCTTCTCGCTCTCATTATCCCTCCTCTCCTCCCCCTAGCTCCTCGCCTTCCTCATCACTCTTGTGTCCCTCCCTATTTCTCCCATCACTGTATTATATATTAGAATGTTATGTAGGTGTATATGTACAGATATGCTTATTAACTAAGAGCATGGTACAATTCCATGGAGGCAAAACGTATTTCACGTTGATAATTACTGTACAACACCTGGGTGCGCCTCGGCAGTCAATGAGTTATACCCTGCCTCTGCAAAAGTCATAGCCTCGGCTTGCGGAAGGGGGATGGTGTGAGAAGGCGGGTGAAGAGGGAAACGAGGAGGGGGATACTGCGATATTGGGGTAGGGAAGGAGTGGTCTGGGGGTTGTTCGGGGCGTTGGTGGAGGGGTTAGACGAGTACACCACACTCGTCCGATTCTGTATAACACCTTAGATATGATGACTGGATTAGGCTTAATATCAGTCAGTAAAATCCTAACATAACACATATTGCAATATGATATATCAGCCATAAATTAGGTCCGGGTGTTAAACGTAGTGTGCTGAAATATCATACTGATCCAATGATTCGTTTAAGAGATATTTGCGAAAAACAGCGTTTGTCCGCCGCTGAAATGTAGAGTAGGTAAACACACACACACACACACACACACTCAGATTTTCATTATGTTCGATAATGAGCAGGTCACCAGGGTTGGTGAATAACACGCTTAACACTACAGTATGGAAAAGTTGTTTATATTATGCGAAATTTACATTATACAAACTCACCGCAAACACAATACTCGCGTAAATTAAGAGGTTCCTGTATATAAATGATGAGTATGCTAACTTTCATTTTTTATAGGTGACAATTTTGGCACTTTTGCAGATTATATAATATTTTTATAAGATATACATTTATGACAATCGTTGTGTCATATGAGGGAAATATAAGAATACATGATAAAAAGGTAGTATAAAATAAGGTGGGATGACTTTAGCTTTTTAGTGGAGAATTGACAATTTTCGCGAACCCTCCCAAAATCTAAACATGAATCCAAAGAGCTTCCCACAGGGTGATAAGAAGCAACGGAAATGAGGAAAAAGAGAGAAGGAAAGATGTAAGGAAAAGTAGTACTAAGACCTGTGTGGCTCCCCATGCCTGGTATTTAGTTATCTATTTGTGAAGAAATGGTTACTCATATTGTAGTAGGGTAGATTTTCAGAAAAAGGAAGGTAGAAGAAAAGGGAAAGAGGAAAAGAAAGGAAATAGAGAGGGAGGGGAAGACATTTACAAGACCCAAATAGTAAGCAAACCCTACTCTGAAGAACTATGATCCATTATACGCACAGCTGCAGGATTCTGGATGCGGTGGTTTTCCTTGCCCAAATGACTCATGAACCATGGTGGTTCTTGCTAAAGGGTGGAAGCTGAAGAAGTCTTGTTACACCAACTCCTCCCAGTGCTGCAAAACAACAGAGGACATCCATGAGAGCTGCCACAGAAATAATAATCTTCAACAAAATATGAAAACTAGTCTTAACTTTTGTAAAACTTAATTCTATTTTTTTAAGACCAAATTTAGTGGGTCTACTTTAACATGTATAATTCTTTTCTATAAACTTAAATTCCTTCCTCCAGTGAAGATATCATAGCCTAGAAAAAAGGGGGGGAACTTTAACATGTATACTTCGTTTCTTGGAGCTTTAAATTGTAAAAAATATTTATCCTAGGTTAATGGGGGTAGCACTAACTTCAACATGCTTACTAGTTTTCTTGAGGCTTCCATTCATCCTCAACTGAAAGTATCATAGCATATGGGGGGGCTAACTTAAAAATGGATGCTACTTTTCTAGAGCCCTCAATGACTTCCTCAACTGAAGATATTATAGCCTTGAAGAGGAGTAACTGTAATGTACATCCTACTTTTTTAGATTCCTCAAATGAAGATATCATAGCCTTGGGGGATGGGTGACAACAACTTTAACATATGTACAATTTGAGGATCCTTTATCCGAAATTCCAAAATCCGATTCTTTTTTTTTAAATGCTGACATGACGCGTCATAAATGGAAAATTCCATAAAATGATGGAAAGTGACCAAAACGCCAGTAACGGTTCTAAAACTAGAACCAATAATCCAATATCGGCACCAATACACCAATAACGGTTTCAAAACTAGAACCAAATTTCCGATACTGGTGGGGTGTCGTCTGCCATCCCGTGTCGTGAGACATCCCATATCCTGAATACATACACAGGGTGGGTGAATTTCGACACGGTACCGTGTCTTTTGTCGACTGCTGGTCGGGATCTGTCCCACCCAAGTTTATTTATATTATTATAAAAGCAAATGATGACGTATGTATGTATATAACTAGGATATCAACAATCACTCTTCTTCTATTTCTTGTGACCTGTTTCGCTTTGCATTGCTGTTTAGGTCCTCCTTGGTACTTTTTTACAGTTAGATGATTCACTTAGTTACTCTGTGATAGTAAGGATTGGGTTCCGCGATGCGAAGTTCAGGATGGGATGTACATGGGATGGCAGACGACACCACACCGGTACCATCATGACGTCAGTGGAGTGAATCAACATGGCGGGCGTGAAGACGGCCACAACGAGGGCGGAGAGTCTTTTATAACGTGATATCTTCGGTTCCTGATGGCGGAGGCCGTTTCTGGCGGGCTAGTATGTGGGACCCTTCGCCGTCTTTCTCGTCGCCTGTGCTGCCGCGGTGGAGTGCCTGGACAGATAGGCTGGTTTATAGGCCCAGGTGCCATGTTCTTCCTGGGTAAGCTGGCTACTGTGTTATAGCTCCGTTTTATTACGTGTTTTAATGCTTGTTAGGAGCGTTTTATTGAAGGGAGGTGAATTTTGACCATTTGTCTTCCTTGTTTTCCGGCCTTATACATATTTCCTAAGTTCGCCTATATATCCAAGTGTGCGCGGGCGTGGAAGGATTAAGTGGGCGTGCGGGCATTGGCGTAACTACATCATCAGTTTTAATTTTATTTAGCTTCAAATAAAAATATTCCGAAATCCGAAATCCCGCAACACTTTCGGTTCCAGGAATTTCGGATTAGGGATTCTCAACCTGTACTACTTTTCCATAAGATATCCCTTAAGGGGGGATGAATTTTAACATGCATACTAATTTTCTAGACTTCAATTCCTTCTTCAGCTTAAGATATTATAGAAAGGGAGGGGGGCACACTTTAACTTGTATACTACTTTTCTAGGGGCTGGCATTTCACTTCCTTAATTGACGTGAAGAGAGCACAGCCTTGGGGTGGAGGCGAGGAGTAACTTAAACATGCATACTGATTTTCTAGAGGATTCAATTCCTTCCTCAAGAAGATATCATACCTGGGAGCAAGGGGGGTAAATTTAACACATACAGTACTTCTCTAGAGGCTTCAATACCTTACTTGGGGGGAAAGATGGATACTACTTTTCTAGGTGACTTCAACTGAAAATATTAGAGCCATGAGGAAAGTGGCTTAAACTTTTATGTTACTTTTCTAGAAGCTTCATTATATTCCTCTACTGATGATATAGCCTTGGAAGAAGATAACTACTTTTCTAAGGGCTTAACATCCTTCCTCAACTGAAGATACCATAGGGAGTGATGTAAATACTACTTTTCCGAGGGCTTCAATGATGTCCTCAACTGAAGATACCATAGCCTTGGACCATTGGGGGACGTAACTTTAATGTGTTTGCTACTTTTCTTAAGACTTTAATTCTTTCCGCAACTAAACTAAGATTAAGCATATCAGCCACTTGGAGGGGTTGATATTCAGCTCCATGAGATCAAAATTTTTACTTGAGTAGATACAATAGCCCTAGGGTCTTGATTTCGATGTATATTATGAAGAATGACACCCTGATCATCATACCACGAAATCGAATGAATCATGCAATTTTTTTTTCGTTTTTTTTTTTTTTAATGAAATCGATCTCCTCCGTCATTTTTACACCGTTCTTCTTGTCCTTTACACACAAAATACTTTATAACCTTCTTAACAAAGTCATTAGAAAAAATTGTTAATTTTATTTCATTCAGTCGCAATATATATATATATATATATATATATATATATATATATATATATATATATATATATATATATATATATATATATATATATATATATATATATATATATATATATATATGGGAAAATTTGAAGTCTAGAATATATTTTACTGTATTATGCAATAGAAAAATGAAATTGATAATTTTTTTAAGCACTTTGTTCTATAACATGTCTAGCTCCTAACCTTAAAGTTTTATGGCAGTCGCGCTAAAACTAAAAGAGGAGATCCGTTTTATGTGTGTATTACTCTAGTTTTGAGAAAATGGTGATTAAAGATTTTTTTTCCATTTTCGTGTCATAGTGCAATAAAAAAACAGTATAATGTCCCAGACCTGTTATTGTTTGATTCCTCAGGGTTCATTAATCACATATCAATGCATTTATCTAATGATGGGGCTCCTGGCTCCCCCTTTCAAAGGTATTAACCACTCTAAGCCGAGGGTATCGCGACGCGCCAAGTCATTCATTGATGCCAGGTTTGATCTTCCAAACTCGCCTGGGCCCGGATCCACAAAGGCTTAGTTCGTAGTTTTGGGCCCTTAGTACGTAGTTTTGAGAACATCGAGATTCACAAAGCTAACTACAAACTAATCGATGACGTCACGGGTTAGCGCGCGGATCTACAAACGTTTACCGCGCTCTGTGTGACGTTAAATTTGTTGTTAAATAACTACTGCCTCGGAGCTGACGGTAACGCTAACAATATTATCAGATTTACGTATAAATGCTTATAAATCGCGTTTTTCAACTTGAAATATAACTTTGCGAGTAGAGGAGGCCCATTTCTTTATAAAATGTTGAGATATGCACCCTTTGAGAGGTATATGATAAGTGTGGGCGGTATGGCAACACCCGGCCGGGGGATTGCCAGACCTCCCTCCTCTGCCTGCCGTGGAGGATGGCTTGGCGACGAGGAAAAGTTGCCGAACTTTATGTAATTTCTGATTTACTAGGGAGAATTTTGCGTTTTCCTTCAATATGTAGATACAGAAAGCGTTCATTTACCCATACATGTCAACAGAACGATCTTACAATATATAAAGCGAAGAAATCCAAGGCATATAGATGCCCAGACTCAATTCTGCCCGAGGCTCAATTTTATCGATGACAGGGGCCTATATTTTTCCTTCCCCTGTCGTTATTAATGAATCTCAGGTGTCACAACTTGGTGTGAACATGCCCTAAGTATTCACCTGTGGAAATATATTGATGTATATGTGATTGGTATCCTATTTTCTGAGAAAAATGAATGTGCGATCATGGGTGTCGGAGTGCTGCTCTGGAGGATGGCTTGGCGACGAGGGAAAGCTGCCGAACTTTATGTACTTTCTTATTTAATGAGGCAAATTTTGACATGGTCTTTGTCATCATAATAAAGAATGATGATTATGCTAGTTCTAGACGCCATATCAGTCGAAAAGAACCCCACATACACGAGCGTGAGCTAAGATAACAGAGGCATGTGGATGTCCGGGCTTAATTTTGCCCGTGACACCGCCCCCATCCGTGGAGGGACCATGGACCTTTGTCGGGTGACAGCTATCCCATGAGTTGGGCTGCAGATATGGCAAGATGGTCTTAATTTTCCCTATTCCTTCCTTCCGTCCTTCGTTGTCTGTCTCGATATCTGTCTCATATTTCTATTTGCTTTCTTCCTGCCTCAATCTCCTCCGTATCTTCTTTTTCTTCACCTTAAGCATGTTCGTAGGTAACAAGACATCGAACAGCAGGGCTACTTTGACGTAAATGTGCAGCAAACAACGAAATAATTGAATTCGTAGATTACGATTTAGTACAGTTTGCCTTGAAAGGAAGAAAAATGGGAAAAGAGAATGGGTTTCTTGAACCAGCAGCTGGAGGGGGCTCCCTAGGATTGGCTGACGGTTCTGTAAACGTGCTTGCGATTCGCTGCAAGGCCAATGACGTCATCAACCAATCAGCGGCCTCGCTGACTTAGCGAGCCTCTAACTACAATCTAAGGTTTGCTTCGTGAATCTGACGCTAACGTCGGTAGCTAAATCAATAGTGCGTAGTTATGTTAGTTCGTAGTTACTGAGTCTGTTTGTGAATTCGGGCCCTGGTTTGTACTCATTGCTTAGACTAGTGTCATCTGCTTTTCTTTTTCTTTTGCCTTTGGTTGGAGTGGTAGTTTTTCTTTGCTTTCCGCGTTTCAACTCTTTTCCATATTGATGTTTGTTCCCAACATGCTTGTAAGTGGATGACACTTGTCATGGCCAAAATTGTGTTCTATCACTGTCAGTTGGGTGGCAATTTCACTCTAAACTTCTTAAGTATCCTGCATATTTGACTTCCATGCATTTTAACCATACTTTTGAATGAAACGATTGGTTTGGTGGTTGTGGTGGTGGTGAGGGATCTTGTAGTGGCGAATCGCTTGACCTTGAACTTTGTTGGCGTGTAGCAGTTATTTGCGTTTTCCTTGTATGAGCTGCCACTCTGCGGTTCTTCTCCACATGCCGTTTCCGCCTTGACCTGATGTCAGTGAAAGGCTTCATGGCAAAAGTAACTGCTCTAATGCCTTAGCAAGAGCTCATGAAGGAAACTCACAGTATAAACAAAGCAGTCCTCCCTGAGGCACCAGTTCATCTGAGTGGGAAGCAGGAAAGCCGTGGTGGACCGGGGAGAAGTTGCCAGATACACGAAAATACAATAGTATGTCATTATTTTGTCATATTTATCGAAAATAATGGAACGAAACGATTCCTGTCACCCACAATAGGACCGGCTCGCCACAACCCCTTATTAGGCATTTAAACTCAATATCGGTGGAACATTTAAATTCGCGGGGAAAAAAACCCTGCCATTTGATAGCTTATGCATAGACGGTCATGCCAGAGCATATAACTTATTTTCGATATTTATCAAATAATTTCTAAAAAATGGGGTGTTGGATCGTCCCCGTAACATAACTACAACCATTAATACCATCCAAAAGTGAATCATGAACTAGGGCATTTCACGTTCATAATAACAGTAATAAAAACAATAATAACTAACTAACGCGGAGCATATGTCATGGGGTGCGTTGCTTCACTCACCGGCTGCCTTCATCCATAACTCCCTCTGAGCATGTCCCAATGCAGCTATATACCCTTCCCATTCTAAGACAATCCTGGCAGGATTGATCAATTTGCCCCAGCCATGGGTTACATGGGCATCCCCATGATCTCCACTCACGGTTGTCTAGTGCAGGAACAAAGCTATACGCAGGATTGACGTCCGGAGAGCATGCCACGTACCCTTATTGTCGGAGTTGGCGTTCACGAACTAAGCTAGTAACAGACCTTGATTTAGTTTCATGAAGAAGTCGCTGGTTCCACACAAAGTCACTCCAATGATACCTAATGACCCAATGAAGGCATTTGATATCAAAGGCAATGACGCACCACTTCAAGTTACTATTCGCTGTCTATGCCTCATAGCCATACAATAATACAGAACACAAATGATTTTTTTTTATTATTATTATTTCGTTTAGTGTCCGTTTTCACTCTTCCTGAGGGGTTGGACGCTTTATGGCTCTCCTCCATTCTTCTCTGTCTTCTGTCCGACGCTCATCCAATCCCATCAATACCAAGTCTTCCTGTATACACCTTCTCCACGTTTTTCTAGGTCAACCAACTGGTCTACTTCCTTCTACCTCTAATCTCTCCAAAAACCCCAGCACTGTATCCTCCCCTGCCTTCTTTACATGTCCAAACCATCGGAGTCTTTCCCTTCTGAGCACTGTTTCCAGGTCCTCTACTCCACATCTGTTAGCTACACCTGATCTCCGCCATATACCTCAGCATTCTGCGATCACTTGCTCTCAATACCTCCATCAATTTTCTAGTTAGAGCCCATGTTTCTGCTCCATACAACATCACTGATCTAATACACGCTTTGTACACCCCTGCTCTGCTCTTTAGAGGGATGCTACGATTCACAAGTAGACTAGCCACCTCCCTCCACTTTAACCACGCTGCCGCCACTCTCGCTCTCACTGTCTTCTCCACTCCCGCCTCACAGTCCAGAACATCTCCCAAATAACAGAAATGTTCTACCTCATCCAGCTTTCCTCCATTCACCTCTAGTTCATCCTTCTCAGTTTCTTGTCCTTGCTGTCTCCTTACGCAAGCTGGGCATGTAAAATTCTGCACTCCTCTCACATTTCTAAGGTGGCACCACTGTATGCAACATGTGCACAATACTGAATTTACACCTACTCCCTTCCCACAGCATCCACATGGATATTTTCCTTATTTAATCTTTTCTCTTGCTTCTTTTCCAGTCACCATGTACTTTATTTTTTCCATATTAATTTTCAAACCTCTCTCCTCCATTCCTTCCTTCCAATTATTAAACTTCTCTTTCACTTCTTCTGCTGTCTCTGCATTTACTACCAAGTCCTCTGCATACAGCAGCTCCCATGGTGCCTCTCCTCTTGCTTTATTTGTTGCCTCCGCCATTACTGGTATAAACAAGAGCGGGCTAAGGGCAGATCCCTGGTGAACCCCCCACTCCAATTTCGAACTCATCTGATGTTCCCACCAGTGTTTTCATTCTCGATTTTGTACCTTCATATAGTCCCATCACCGATTCAAATAATCTTTCTGGTACTCTTTGCCTTCTCAATGCCCTTCTTATAATTTACCTTGGTACTCGGTCAAATGCCTTCTCTAGATCTACAAAAAACATTATACAATGTCCTCCTCTTCTCCATAAACCTTTTCTGAAGCCCTCTCATAGTATATATTGCTTCAGTTGTTGATCTCCCAGGGCAAAAGCCAAACTGATATTTACCAATTTTTGTTATCCATATCAGCCTCTTCTCCAGGACTTTTTCATATACCTTCATGGCATGCTCCAGTAACCTTATCCCCCTATAGTTACCACATTTCAAAGCATCTCCTTCCCCTTTAAAAATGGGTATAGTGTAGCTTCCTTTCCAGTCTTCTGGTATCTCTCCCTTTTAATACATCGTTTAATAACACTCTTTCTTGTCAATTCCACCACTCCCTTTCCTACTGCTTTTATTAAATCTACTGTTAGCCCTGTAGGTCCTGCCGTTCTACCATTTTTCGATTCCTTTAGTGCTTCTTTTACTTCCTCTTCCGGAATGTTTTTTTTTTAAACAAAAGAAAACAAATGATTTAAAGACTCAAATCTTTTTCTGCCTGCATTGATACTGACAATGCCATATACTCATGCTGAGAGTCCATAACACTGTTGGCCAGGCCAATCCATTAAATGACTTCCTGGTAATACCTACCACTGTTAAGCACCAAGGTATTTGAAACTTTTGGTGACTTTTCTTTTCTTTTTTTTACATCTCGGCCTGTAGCGCCGGTAGGCTTTCTTCAGGGGCCTGGTGGTCGGCCCAAGCCCATCATGGCGCAGGCAATTTTTATAGTGACGCCAGTTATGCTTGGCTCATGCTGCCTCCCGGAACTCATTCTTGATTCACTTGGACGGTTTCTTCTAGAGTCCAGGTTGATGGAAGGTCTTCTGGACAGCATGTGGGTAGTCTTAGGCCATTCGGCGGTGACTGAAAAATCCCAGGTGGTAGCGTGGGGATCCGAACTGACATTGCCCGCACGCTAACCACTCAGCCACCGCCTACCCATGAACATGCATGAACAGACTGAACTGTGTCAAGGGGTAAGCCTCCAAATCTCTGAACCTTGACTTTGGCCCAGGAGACCTGCATTCCCAGTGGCTTTGCTTTCTCATAGAGCGATTTGAGAACCACCACCAGGATCTGCAGCAATTTCGTAAGAAGCATCATCAGTAAAAACGAGGTTAGTGACCTTAATGTTGCCAACAGATGCTCTGCAACAACTTTGGTCAACACGTGAAATAGCCAGTCCATGCAAGTGCTGAATAGTGATGGTGCAAGGATGCACCCTTGCTGAACTCATAAATTAACAGGAAAGAAACCGGAAATGCCTCACCAGATGAGTCACAGCACTCTCAGTCCTAGAGTCCTTTAGTTCCAGTTATCAGGTCAATAATCCTTCCAGGAATCAAATAGATCCGCAGAATGTCCCAGAGAGTCTCACAATGAACTGAGTCAAATGTCTTCATGAGATCATCTTTGGTTATGAGTAACCCCTGTTGAAACTCAAGTTAGCATTTCACAAAAATGACAAGTGCTAGGACTCGGTCAGTTGTTGACTTACCAGGTGTGAACCCGTTTGTCTTTCAGCAACTCTGCCCTGATATTACAGACCCCAGCTGCCTTTTCATCCTTCAACTTTCTCACAGCATCTCTCACATCCGCAACGGTGGAATTTCATCCATTGGTGGAGTGGATCAGCAGCCACCATCTGCAAACCAGCAAGAGGAAGATGACTGCTTGTACAGCTGCCCAAAGTATCCAACGTGCCCAGTACCCATCCACATCTGATACTATCTACCCATCAGCTATTTATTTGTTACTTGTCTGAGATTTTGATTTGGAACGGAGCTTTTTCAGAGCTTGGAAGGCAGGTTTAAGGTCGTTTGTATTGAGAAAACCCTCGACATCCTCAGCAAGACTTCTGACATACCTCTCCTTATCCCTTCTCAGAAGGATTCTAGTCCTTCATGACAGAAACCTATGTCAGTCCAAGTCCCCAGCAAGCCTGGCAGCATGACCATATTTTCCAGTGTCTTCCTTGAGACAGCTTTACTCTTACACCTTGAGATTGCCACTGCATACTTCTAAGCACACGCCTGGTCCCTCAGTTTCGGAAGATAAAATCCCGGAAGGCTGCATCATGAAATTTCCTTGGATCCGATACGTATCTTAAATGTTGCAAAAACAAATCTGTGGGGTCGCAAAGAAAAATGATCAGCACTCCAGAAAACCTTACAGTTCTGATGGATTGTCCATCGAGTACTAACGAGGATGTGATTGATCTCCTTTGTCACATCGCTAGCATTGCTATATCAAGTCAAACAGTAAGGCATGTCATCTCCGGAACCAGAAGCCAGCAATTCTCAGGCTTCTGGACTTTGTGAAGTTTAGAGGGAGTGAACTGCTTAAGCTTCTGGTGTCAGGGCCATCGGGACCAACGCATAATTCATAGCCAACTCTCTCTGAGTCATTGATTCCATTGATGTTGCCCAAGACAATGAGTGTGTCATGTGAGGGGCGCTGGTCAACTATATTCAAGCTTGTTATAGAACCTGTTTTTCTCCACAAGTTCACACATCTCCGTAGGGGCATGTACTGCAATACGAGATATGTGCTTCAACTTTACCAGCTTCATACACTCATCAACCAGAGTAGTCCCAACAAGAGAGGACTCCAAGTGGCTAGAAATGGTTGTGGGTAGGGTAAGATGGGGGTAATCTGAATAACTAGTTGACAAATATTCACCAAAAATCATATAAACAACTTTGTTTGAAACTATTCCTTGTACAATATACTACTGGTTGAGATCCCTTATCCGAAATTCCTGGAACCGAAAGTTTTGCGGATTTCGGATTTTTTTTTATTTGAATCTAAATAAATACAATGAAAACTGAAATACGGGATTATTCGCGAGAGGGTAGCCTACTAATTTCGAGATGCTAACTGCTTATCTCCGGACAAAATATGATGTTGTTTATTATGGAGTTAGTATTTTTCTAAGGAAGTCACTAAATGTTGACTTTTCAATTGCATGTTGTGCACCCTCCGCCGCAGCCGAAACATAACTCGCAGAGAAGTTCAACTTGCTTACTGTTTCTATATTTCACTCACCGCTCACAAATATCACAAGTGGACAAACTAGAACAAAACCAGGCAAATTAATGTTTTTTTCTGCTGTGTATTCCCCCAGTGTGCATGCGTAATGAACAGCAGACCGACTTATTTCTGCGAGGAGGTATTTCTCGAAACATTGCCCCGCGTATAATGGACCGCCGCCGCCATGTCCCGTCCAGCACTGTGTTATGTATTTCCGCCGCCCCACACTGCGTGCCGAATAAATTCAAAGTAATCAAACCTAACATTCCTAACGCCATTTGTTCCGTATTTGGCTGTCTGAATGGTAAAGCAGATAAAATTCAGTATTTTAAAACTGTAGGGAGCGCATTTTTTAGTGAACCACAAAACCAGTCCATAAAATTATGTTTGTCAAGGGTCGTCCTGAAATACGTGTAAAATACGCGACGCAAAGTCCCTCTCCCCTACCTCCTGCCTTCACCAGCAGCGGGCAGCAGCTGTCAGTCATGGCAGGCTAGAGATATTTTAAGGTTGCCACCCGTTCCTTAAAATATGGATTTGTTCTGTATTGGAGAATGGGATGCTGCGTTCCTTTTTTTTTTTTTAGCTCAAGGTGGCAACCCTAACTGAGACTATTCCCATTGTTTTCCGCTTTGAGCACTCTCGTCTTGCAGCGAACAAAGGGAACCCACGCTCACATCTTCGACTTTTACAATGAGACACGCCAGTCCTCGTCGAACGGGGGGCTTCGTGGTGCAGTGGTTAGCACACTCGGCTCACAACCGAGAGAGCCCGGGTTCGATTCCCGGGCGGAGTGGAAAAAATTGGGCGGCTTTTCCGATACACTACGCCCCTGTACACCCAGCAGAGAATGGGTACCAGGTATTAATCGGGGGTTGTGTCCTGTCTCCTGGGATCTGTTCCCTTCTCCTATAATTCCCTCCCCTTCTGTCTCTCTCCGGCATATGACCACAGATGTTGCGCCGACTAAACGAAACTTTCCAACTTTTTCCTCGTCGAACGACCGACTTAGTCGCCTAGGCTGACGTCAGCCAATAGAGTTGGTCTATTGGCATCCTCCCCTCCCCTTAGTGAGCCGTCACCCGGCAAGGGTCTGTGATCCCTCCTAGGAAGGACGTACGCGATTGACCCTGACAGCCTCCGTATAGCCCGTGTCTTCACCTGTGAGGTGGCGATAAAAAAAAGGTAAGTAAGGTATCTCTTGTTCGGACCACCCCCTATATAGAGGGTGGGCCGAATAGTGCATGGGAGTGATCCAAACATCATATTTTTCAGTAATACAATGATAGTTAAATTGTAAAGAATGCTATTCTGATATGAAGTATTTAAAGAATAATGAGCTAAAACACTTTATCAACTTCTTGTCCCACAAATGTGTATATTTGTCTTAATTGGATTCCAACATTAAATTTTCTCTTCTATTAAACAAACCAAGTTTCAGTGTTCAGTAACAATCTGTAATTGTACATGCTGCAAAACAAGGGCATATTAAACTACACAGTAAAATATCACTATAAAAGGACTGACATAAACACCTTGTGCTTGTTCTGCTTACCGCATATTGAAGGTAGTCAGAGGGATCTTGAATTTAACAAATCGAGCAAGCCTTTCAGCAGTGGCCCTTATAGGTTCCTCCAAGACCCCTTTTACATTATCCCCCTAAATCTTACTTAGATCGCCTAATTCAGGAAAGTAGAATATGTCTTAATGTCTAACTTTAGAGCTTATACTCGAGAAAGAAATGTCATACTTGCAATCGTCTTCAGCACTTAAGATCCTGTCAACATAATGCACCTTACTTCCAACATTATTCCCCTTTTCTAGCTCCAGCAGCTGATACAAAGTCGTTGGACTCTGGGGTCTTGTCCTGTAAAAGGCTGGGGACTTCAAAGTTCTTCGCTCTTCGACCTCATCTGAGTACTCGGCAGAATCATTGTGAGGCAGTTTTTAGGATCCTCCTCTTCTGAGCTCCCTTGGATATTGCTTCATTTAGTTTGGGATAGCTTCTTAACCTTCTTTTCCCTTTTTTTTTTCTTCTGTAAATTATGCTTCTTATTTGCTTCCTTATCTTTTAAGCTGGAAAGAGCGTCTACGATTTCCAGTAGGGTGCATGCTCTTATCTTCCTCCATTTTCCAACTGACTTTATGGAAGCTTTAGGAAGAGGATGAACAATTTCTGGAGTAGGGGCCGGGGCTATTGCAACTGTCAGAGGTAGCAAAGTTTGTGCTTAACAGTGTAAGCATTTTAATAGAATTTGAATCGGGGGTAATTCAAACAGTTCGGTTCACCCCCATACATGGCAAATCACTTCAAGCGTTCATTAAGTCAAAGGCTATGTCTGGCTGACAACGTTTCTCACCAGATACTATTGTAACCACGTAATTTTCACTATTAAAACATATTTTAAATGTTTATTGATCTGTTTACTTTGTCATCCATAATCATCATAATTATTATAGGTAGCCTTTGTTAATCCACTCAGTGTACGTTCTAGCTTGTATGGATGAATATATATATATATATATATATATATATATATATATATATATATATATATATATATATATATATATATATATATATATATATATATATATATATATATATATATATATATATATATATATATATATATATATATATATATATATCCTTAATACGTATGATACATCACAATAAAGATCACTCAGACTTGGATGGCAGAGGTGGCTCAGGTACTTAAGAGCATGCTCGACTTCCCATTGCCTTGCTGTTGCTTCATATATTTATAAAAGCAAGGGTAGTCCAACTTGTGAATTCAACATAATGTGCAAACTACTTTTATTTAATTTCTCTTGTTCTTTCACTGACCTTAGGTGATGCAGAGAGAAGGTTGAAGGTCATCAAATCTTACCTGAGGTGTACCATGTTACAGTAATGCTTTAGTGGCCTTGCTGTTAAAAGCATTATCTATTCAATTGCTGGAAATATTTTAAGTTAAATAACTGATGTATATATATATATATATATATATATATATATATATATATATATATATATATAGATATATAGATATCTATATATATATATATATTAATATATATATATATATATAAAAGAACATAGAAGTCTGCAAGAGGCCGGTAGGCCTGTACTATGCAGCTCCTCTGAACCTAAGCTCCCGTGTATCTAACGCCACCTAATATCGCTGTACATGAATTTATCTAATCTATTTTTGAATGTGACAATTGTATTGGCACTCACCACATGACTGCTAAGCCTATTCCACTCATCAACCACCCTGTTTGTAAACCAATTTTTGCCTGTGTCCCTGCTGAATCTGAATTTATCCAGTTTAAACCCATTACTTCGTGTCCTACCCGGTTCTCTTACCAACAAAACCTTATGAATGTCTCCCTTATTAAAGCCCTTCATCCATTTATAAGCCTCGATCATGTCTCCACGCACCCTTCGCTTTTCTAGAGAATGCAAGTTTAACTGTTTGAGTCTTTCCTCGTATGGCAAATTTCTCAACCCCTGAATCATCTTAGTCATCCTCCTCTGCACCGATTCTATCATTTTGATATCCATTCTATAGTAAGGTGACCAGAACTGAACCGCATAGTCAAGATGAGGTCTAACTAATGCTAAATATAGTTTGAGGAAGACTTCGGCGCTTCTGTTGCTTACGCTCCTTGAAATAAATCCCAGTACCCTATTTGCTCGATTTCTAGCTTGAATGCATTGTGTCCTTGGACGGAGATAAGAGCTCACTAAGACCCCTAAATCCCTCTCGCACCCAGACCTGCTTATGAGAGTGTCATTTAAGCAATAGTTATGTGAGGGGTTGTTCCTACCTACACTCAGAATACTGCACTTCCCTACACTGAACTCCATCTGCCATATATAAATAAAT
>NC_066517.1:10453372-10458813 GCF_024679095.1 Eriocheir sinensis | reverse complement strand
GTGTGTGTGTGTGTGTGTGTGTGTGTGTCAGTTGCTTGCCATACCCACCCATATATATATATATATATATATATATATATATATATATATATATATATATATATATATATATATATATATATATATATATATATATATATATATATATATATATATATATATATATATATATATATATATATATATATATATATATATATATATATATATATATTTATATATATATATATATATATATATATATATATATATATATATATATATATATATATATATACGAGGCAAGGCTTCTTCCAGGTGGGGCCTGATGGTCAGCCCAGCCCGTTCTGGCACAGGCAGTGTGTTTATAGTGGCGCCATCTTGCATTGGCTCAAGCTGCCCCCCGGAACTCGTTCTTGATTCGCTTGGACGGCTTCCTCTAGAGTCCGGGTTGATGGGTGGTCCTCAGGACAGCATGTGGGTAGTTTTAAGCCACTCGGCGGTGACTGAAAAATCCGAGTGGTAGCGTGAGGATTCGAACCCGCGTCGTCCATCACGCGGCGAATGTGGGTCCAGTACGCTACCAGTTCGGCCACCGCCTATCCATATATATATACCCATATATATATACCCATATATATATACCCATATATATATATGTATATATATATATATATATATATATATATATATATATATATATATATATATATAGATATATAGATAGATAGATAGATAGATAGATAGATAGATAGATATAGATATATATATATATATATACGCAGCCACTTGGCGGACACCACCTTGTCTTGGGGGAAGAAAAACACGCTCACTCTGGGTCCAGTTTTGAATTTTCCTTCACAGTAAGGCACGCAGCACTTGTATTGCAGTATTATCTCGGTAAGAAGCACAAATAATGTTAATGTTTACAAGTTTTTCACTGTTTTCGGAGTCAATAATGCACAAAACAGAGAGCGTGACCTCTCCTGACCGCAGCTGACCCGACACTACCTAGCACTATACCTGACCTACGTCACGGGCTATTTACCCTACCAGTGAAGAGGTCTCCCCTCTGGATGGCCATGGCTGGGCCGGCCATCGGGCCCCACCATAAAAAGCCTAACGGCGCAATAGGCACGTAAAAAATATATATATATATATATATATATATATATATATATATATATATATATATATATATATATATATATATATATATATATATATATATATATATATATATATATATATATATATATATATATATATATATATATATATATATATATATATATATATATATATATATATATATATATATATATATATATATATATATATATATATATATATATATATATATATATATATATATATATATATATATATATATATATATATATATATATATATATATATATATATATATATATATATATATGTTGTGTGTGTGTGTGTTTGTGTGTGTGTGTTTCACCACGGTCTGATCACGAGTTGGACTACTCGTAATGGCCAGCACGCCAGCAATTACCCTCCCGATTAGAGCAACTGCAAGGCTCATTAGTCGATCGCTGGGTACTACCAGGACCTCACACACCCCACACTCCAACCCTCTTGCTCAAAGGGGGATAGTAACCACTCCTTAGTCAGCGGATAAAAAATAAATAAAACGGCCTGAGAGGGGCTCAACCCGCCGCCTACCCGGTCGTGCAGCCTGGCAGCGCAGCTCTTTACCGACTAAGCAATCAGAGGCGTGTGTGTGTGTGTGTGTGTGTGTGTGTGTGTGTGTGTTATCCATCACCGATTGATCACTCCCTAGACTCACGATCGCTAACCCAGTATACTCCCCGAATGACCTTGGAATTCAGGTGACAGACGTTCAGGTACGGCTGGAGTCTCACATCTCACACACACACCCGGGAGGCGTAACACAACACATGAATGTCATCCGGAGACTGCCCATTCGTCTCCAATGCACCCGGGAATCGAACCCTAAACCACTTGGTTGTGACAAAGTTAACCACTGCACTACAGATCTCCGTGTGTGTGTGTGTGTGTCTATGTGTGTGTGTGTGTGTGTGTGTGCACACGGTTTCGCGAGTTTTTTTTGAGTCATAGACACTATCCTCTCTTTCTCTTTCACTCCGGTGCCCTCAGTGAATATATACCAATCCTCGACCCACACCCAGACCGAGCATTTGACCCGCCTTTGTATACTTATTCTAGCACTGACTGTCCTAGTACTCCTGCCGGGTACCATAAAATGAAAAGCTAAAACCCCTTAATTTCATTAATTTAAAATGCGTGCTTTGCATAGAGATATTATATCAAGATTTTTAAAGTTTGAAGTTGATTAACATAAAATGTTTTCATAATGTTCTTATTTCCGAAATTTCTCCCCTCCCCCCCCAAAAAAAAGAGTTAAGGATATGAAGCATTGGGTGTTTGCTTATTGACCCTTCAGCAATATTCAAGGTTTGCATCTCCATCCAATCTTTAGCAATCCTTGCTTTGCCATTTGGTACAATACTTGTTCATCTTCTATCAGTTCTGCGCATGATATGCCGGAGTCAACTTTTTCATTGTCATTTGAATAAATTTTACCAATGTCTGATCGATAGTTTATTTTGATGAGGCATAACGCAGTAAGACTAACATGTCTGTTTTCTGTTTTTCCGTCCCCAAACATAATTTGCGCAAGGAAGCATAGCTTTAGATGACTCACGTGTTTGTTTTCCTCCCTTCATTGTATAGATACCTTTATTTGAAGGCTTAAAACATTGCGGAAAGAACTGTATAATAACATGTGATAAAATATGAGACATAATAGCTTGTCTAAACATAATGAAAATAACTTGTTTCCCATCTGGTAGGGGCATGTCTACCTGGATGAGTAACACAGCGCACTCAGCCACCGCGAGTTGTATCATTCCCTTAATTCTGATTAATCCTTCTCTCCAGTGGACGTGCCAAACTCTGAAAACGGGTTGGTGCACCCTTAACCTTAGTCCTCCAACATGTTTGCTGTGCGTGGCATCCCTGTAAGGCTGGAGGTTGAGCAATGCCGTAGTCGTGTGCTGCGGCTAGCAACACACCTCTTTGGTCCCGTATTCTGGTCAAGACGGGCGGCCACTCCTGGCTCGGAGAGGTCAATCGGCTAGTCTGCTTGACCATGAGCCAAACGGCCACCACTGTGTCATATAGTGGCAGCGTATACTCTCCTGTACCCCTGGAGCTGTTGGGCTTGGAGACCCAACGCTCAGCCTCCCCATTTTTTTTTTTTTTTTTTTTACGTTGTTGCCTATTGCGCCGGTAGGCATCTTCCCGGTGGGGCCTGATGGTCGGCCCAAGGCTTCTTCCAGGTGGGGCCTGATGGTCGCCCCAGCCCGTTCTGCCGCAGGCGAGTGTTTATAGTGGCTCCGTGATGGGTGGAGGCACAGGAGAGCGAACCTTCCAACATGAATATATGGCATCCAGTACTTTTGACAGGTCTGATCGGGGCAGGAAAGCTTCCCTGCCCCGAAGAGACCCACCCCCTTCTCTTGGGGACCGCCAGGATGGTGCAGAGCAGACGAGACACGAGGTTGTCGAGCCAGGTCCAGGGTTAATTTCCGGCGGTCTCCCCGTGTGTGTTCCCGGAACGTCCAGACCCTTTCGGATGATCAGCGACTACCTCATATGCCAGTGGAGCTCAGGAGGGTGAGAGTGAACCTAGTGAATCTCTTCGAGACAAAGAGACCTGGCATTGGATAGATCAGTAGAGAGGATTATGCCTACTACTGGTCACGCCAGAGCGATGGTGCTCGTCTCAAAGGAGTAGCTATAGCCATTACTAGCCAACTGTAGTCCTCTGTTGTTGAAATTACAGCACTGATGAGCGTAAGATGCTGGTGAGGTTGAAGCACACCTTGGGCTTCATATCTCTTATTGCAGTGTACGCCCCACTGAGATGAGGAGAAAGAGATGTTCTACGGCACACTTGACTTTATAGTTGACCAGTGCCCCTCATGTGACACACTCATTGTCTCGGGCGACTTCAATGCTGTTACTGGCACAGATTGGAATGGCTACGAGTTATGTGTTGGTCCCCACGGCTCTGCCACCAGAAACGTAAGCAGTTCACTCCTTCTGAAGTTTGCAAAGTCCAGAAGGCTTAGAATTGCTGGTTCCTGGTTCCGGAGACGTGAGCCTCACAGATGGACTTGATACAGCAATGTTTTGCGGTGTGGTAAAGGTGATCGATCACATCCTTATTAGAACTCGTTGGAACATCCTCCAGAACTGTAGTGTTTTCCGGAGTGCTGAATTCTTTAATACCGACCACAAACTTGTTTCAAAACTGAGGATACGCATCAGGTCAAAACAGTTCTCAATATGCAACTTCCCAGGGTTCCATCTTGAGAAACTGAGGAACCAGGTGTCCGCTCAGGAGTATGCAATGGCGGTCTTAAATCGGTTTGAAGTTCTTGGTACTTTGGAGGACCCTAGAGAGTTGTGGGAAACTCTCAAAGCTGACAAGGAGTGCATTGGAGAGCGCCCCAGGTCTAAGAGAGGCGTTGTCTCAAGGGAGACACTGGGGAACATAGAGGAGAGTCGTGATGCTAGGCTGGCTGGCGACTCTGAGCGATTCTGGACTCGGTCACAAAGGACTAGAACCCTTTTGAGGGGGAATAAGGAGACATACGTCAGGGATCTCGCTGAGGATGTCGAGGGTTGTCTAAATTCAAACAACCTTACCCCTGCCTTTCGAGCTCTGAAGATGCTTCGCTCCAAATCCACTTATCAGATGAGTACTATCCGAACGGTTGATGGGCAGATAGTATCAGATGCAGATGGGTACCGGGCTCGTTGGGCCAAGTCCATTGAGCAGTAGTGCATGGCAGAGCCCCGAAGCGGACAGTTTCCTCTTACTGGGTTGCAGACGGCGGCTGCTGATCCACCAATAGACGAAACTCCATCCTCTCTTGCGGAAGTGAGAGAGGCTGTGAGAAAGTTGAAGGGTGGAAAGGCAGCTGGGATCTGTAATATCAGAGCAGAGTTGTTGAAAGCTGGGTGTTAAGCCATAATCCGTGAGTTGCATGCGGTGCTGTCTGCCGTGTGGCTGTCCGGTGCCATTCCTCTTGACTGGAAGAGGGGGTTGTTTGTCACTATCTTGAAATGGAAAGGGGACCGACAAGACTTCAACAATTATCGTGGTATTACACAGCTCAGTGTACCGGGCAGGATGCTCGCTCATCTGTTGCTGATGCGAATTCAATCTCATCTGCTAATGTTTCAGAGACCTGAGCAATCTGGGTTCTCGCCTGGCAAGTCAACAATTGACCGGATCCTAGCAATTCGTGTCCTCGTGGAACGCCGACGGTAGTTTCGACAGGAGTTGCTCGCAGCCTATGTCAATCTCACGAGGACTTTTGACTTAGTGCATCGTAAGGTACTCTGGGCTATTCTGCGGATCCGTGGGA
>NC_066517.1:10405872-10445872 GCF_024679095.1 Eriocheir sinensis | reverse complement strand
ATCTGAAAGAGGGCAGTTTAGAAAGCAAAGACTGGTGCCAGACTCTATCGAAGGCTTTCGATATGTCTAGCGCAACAGAGAAAGTTTCACCGAAACTGCTAAGAGAGGATGACCAAGAGTCAGGTAAGAGAAGAAGATCGCCAGTAGAATGCCCCTTGCGGAATCCATACTGGCGATCAGATAGAAGATTAGAAGTGGAAAGGTGCTTTTGAATCTTCCGGTTAAGGATTGATTCAAAAGCTTTAGATAGACATGAAAGTAAAGCTATTGGGCGGTAGTTTGAGGGATTGGAGCGGTCAGCCTTCTTAGGCACAGGCTGTACAAAGGCATACTTCCAGCAGGAAGGAAAGATAGATGTTGATAGGCAGAGACGAAAGAGTTTGACCAGGCAGGGTGTCAGCACAGAAGCACAGTTTTTAAGGACAATAGGAGGCACTCCATCATGTCCATAAGCCTTCTGAGAGTTGAGGCCAGAGAGGGCATAGAAAACATCATTAGGAAGAATCTTAATAACAGGCATAAAGGAGTCAGAGGGGGGATGAGTAGGAGGAATATGCCCAGAATCGTCCAAGGTGGAGTTCTTACAAAAAGTTTGAGCGAAGAGTTCAGCCTTAGAGACAGATGAGATGGCAGTGCTGCCGTCAGGGTTAAGGAGAGGAGGGAAAGAGGAAGAAGTGAAATTGGAGGAGATATTTTTGGCTAGATGCCAGAAGTCACGGGAAGAATTAGAAGAAGCAAGGTGTTGACATTTTCTATTTATAAAAGAAGTTTTGGTAAGTCGGAGAATAGATTTGGCACGATTCCGGGCTGAAATGTATAGATCAAAGTTAGTGGGAGTTCTAAGGCTCTGGAACCTTTTGCGAGCTGCCTCTCTATCTTTAATAGCACGAGAACAAGCATGATTAAACCAAGGCTTTTTAGCATGAGGAGTAGAGAAAGTACGTGGAATGTATGCCTCCATTCCAGAGACAATCAGCTCTGTGATGCGCAGAGCACACACAGAGGGGTCTCTCTCCTGGAAGCAGTAATCATTCCACGGGAAATCGGAAAAGTACATCCTCAGGTCGTCCCACCGAGCTGGAGCAAAATGCCAGAAGCATCGCCTCCTCGGTGGGTCCAGAGGATGTACAGGAGCGATAGGACAGGATACAGATATAAGGTTATGATCAGAGGAGCCCAACGGAGATAACAGTTTGACAGAGTAAGCAGAAGGATTTGAGGTAAGGAAGAGGTCTAGAATGTTGGGCCTGTCTCCAAGACGGTCGGGAATACGAGTAGGGTGCTGAACCAACTGCTCTAGGTCGTTGAGGAGAGCAAAGTTGTAGGCTTGTTCACCAGGCTGGTCAGTGGAAGAGGATGAAAGCCAAAGCTGGTGGTGAACATTGAAATCTCCCAAGATGGAGATTTCAGCGAAGGGAGAGTGGGTCAAGATGCGCTCCACTTTAGAGTTCAAATAGTCAAAGAGTTTTACATAGTTAGTAGAGTTAGGTGAGAGATAAACAGCACAGATGTATTTAGTAATAGAATGACAATGAAGTCTTAGCCAGATGGTGGAAAATTCAGAAGAGTCAAGGTCGTGGGCACGAGGGCAAGTGATGTCGTTGCGCACGTAGGCGCAACATCCAGCTTTGGATTAAAATTTAGGATAGAGATAGTAGGAGGGAACAGAGTAGAGGTTGCTGTCAGTAGCCTCAGAAACCTGTGTTTCGGTGAGGAAGAGAAGGTGAGGTTTAGAGGAGGAGAGATGGTGTTCCACAGAATGAAAATTAGAACGGAGACCGCGAATGTTGCAGAAATTGATAAGGAGGAGGTTCGAGGAGTTATCAGGACACCTCTCAAGTCGGCAGCCAGAAGGGGAGTCCTCACTGGGGGAATTTATGGTCCCTCCCCCCAGGCGGGGACTCCGAGGCAGTTATTTTTTTCGCCATGTTGAATTTTGAATTTTGGGAAAAGGTGTGTGTGTTTTGTGAATGTAGTGTGGTGTAGAAAGAGAGAGGAACTGTCTTTAGAGAGCATGCTGAACTGCTCTCTGGTGTTGATGAGACAAAAGGGAAACGGTTAGTGAGGACATGGGAAGGGTCTTTGAAGGGCTTAAGCACCCTCCTCGCTTCCCATATATCCTCACCAGGAGTAGCTCATGCCCGTTCGGTAGGTGTCTTCCTACCTACTCCTACTACTCCTCTTCCTCTCTCTCCTCCTCCTCCTCCTCCTCCTACTTCATCTATTATTACTACTACTACTGTTGTTGCTGCTGCTACGACTACTACTACTACTACTACTACTACTACTACTACTACTACTACTACTACTATTATTACTACTGCTGCCGTTGCTACTGCTACTATTACTACTACTACTACTACTACTACTACTACTGCTGCTGCTGCTGCTGCTGCTGCTACTACTACTACTACTACTACTACTACTACTACTACTACTACTACTACTACTACTCTACTGTTACTCTAGGGGGCGGATATTCGAATTTCCCGTAACTTTAGCGCTTGCAAGTATTTACCACACCGGAACTTGCGATGGGCCTACGATGACCGCTACATATACTTGAAACAAATTTAAGAGACCGTAGACACCGCGTAGATTACGAGGATCGCAAATCCCTTTCATATCTTACGAGCCCCTCGGATCCTGCCATCCGATCACGACGTATTTTCTACACTATTTTGAGAGGAATAGTAACTTTGAACAACACTGATAACTATATACAATCGCTTATCGAAGAAAGTAAGACGCAGAAGACACCATATTGCATAACGGAGACCATGAGAGGTAGCTGTGTTAATTATATAACCATGATTCGAAAAAAACACTCGTTCAAGGCCGATTCTTCTCGTACAAGTACGTACTTCTGAGTACTTATGCGCATTTTTTTTTTACTCGCAAGCAGATCAAAGCAAAGAAAGCAGTTCAAGGGCGAAAACAAAACGAGAAAAAAGTCCCCTAATCACTGCTCTTGTATGAGAAGGAAAAAATGAATGGCCAAAAGAGAGGTCAATTTCGGGTGAAGAGCTGTTTTGACACTTTCCTCTAGAAAGAGGTCAAGTCGTAGGCAGTAGGAAATACAGACGAAAGGGGCTGTTCTAGAGTTTACTAGTAAAAGGGATGAAAGAATGAAAATGCTTCTGAACTCCTGCATAAGAAATTTGAACAGTCAGGTGCAGCGGGGCCGCGGGAGGAGGCGGAGTATACAGTTAGCAAGTTCTGAAGAGCAGTCAGCATGAAAATATCGATGGAAGATAGGAAGAGATGCAACAGTGCGGCGAAATTTAAGAGCTTGAAGCTTGTCAGTAGGTAGGAAGACACCTACCGAACGGGCGCAAGCCGCTCCCGGTGAGGTATATATGGGAGGTGAGAAGGGAGCTGAAGCCCTCCAAAGACCCTTCCCATGTCCTCACTAACCGTTTCCCTATTGTCTCACCAACACCGGAGAGTAGTTCAGCATGCTCTCTAAAGACAGATCATCTCTTTATCCACACCACACTACATTCACACAACATATACACCTTTTCCCAAAATTAAAATTTCAAAATGGCGCACCTACACCAAGCCTCGGAGTCCCCGCCTGGGGGGGGGACCACAAATTCCCCCAGGGAGGACTCCCCTTCTGGCTGCCGACCCGAGAGGTGTCTTGATAACTCCTCGAACCTCTTTCTTCTCAATTTCTGCAACATTCGCGGTCTTCGCTCTAATTTTCATTCTGTGGCAGGAAGGAAAGGGATATATTGAGAGGCAGAGACGAAAGAGTTTGACCAGGCAAGGTGTCAGCACAGAAGCACCGATTCTAAGGACAATATGAAGCACTCCATCAGGTTCATAAACATTCTGAGGATTGACACCAGAGAGGTCACAGAAAATATCATTCTTAGGATTAATAACAGGCACAGTGGAGTCATAGGGTGTGTGGGCGAGTAGGAGGAATATGCCTTGAATCGTCCAGAGCGGAGTTTTTAGAGAAAGGCTGAGCGAAAAGTTCATCTTTAGAGACAAATGTAACAGCGGTTTTGCCATCAGGACCAAGGAGAGGTGGTAAAGCTGAAGAAGTAAATTTAAACTATTTTGCCTTGGTGCCAGAAATCTCTGGAAAAAAATAGAGGAAGCAAGGTTGTAACATTTTCTATGGATATAAAAAATATGGTAAGTCGAAGAGTAGGTTAGGCGCGATTCTGGTCGGAAATGTAAAGATCATGGTTAGCAGGAATGCGAAGATTCAGGTACCTTTTGTGAGCTGCCTCTCTATCTTTTATAGCATGATAACAAGCGTGATTGATTTGTTGCCCTTGAACCGTGTCCTTTGATGTAAAAATAAATAAAAAAGGCTTTTTTTGCGTGAGGCGTAGAGAAAGTACATGGAATGTGTGCCTCCATTCCAGAGACAATCACCACCGTAATGCGCTGGGCACACACAGATGGGTCTCTCTTCTGGAAGCAGTAATCATTCCACGGGAAATTGGAATAGTACATCCTCAGGTCGTTCCATTGAGCTGAAGCGAAATGCCAGAAGCACCGCCTTTTCGGAGGGTCTAGAGCAGGGGTTCCCAACCTGGGGTACATGTACCCCCAGTGGTACATTTGCACTTTTCAGGGGGTACATTGGGTCCGAGAGAATAGCCATTACTGTACAATACATGGTGTTGTAACCTGCAGTCCAGTTGCACAATGTTGTTTTTTTAATTTCCTCATTTTAGTAAGCAAAACTGTTATTTAAATTGTATCATCAGTCTACACATTAAGATTTCATTATAAAATAATATAAAAATATTACAATTTCATCGTTATTTATCCTACATTTTTAGGGGTACACGGGAACCTATAAAAATGCCCAAAGGGTACAGAGGAACAAAAAAGCTGGGAACCCCTGGTCTAGAGGCTGTAGAGGAGCGATAGGACATACCGCGGAAATAAGGTTGTGATCGGAGGAGCCCGACGAAGAGAACAGTTTGAGAGAAATAGCTTAAGAATTAGCGTGTAGGATGCTGGACCAAGTGCTCTATAATAAGTCTAGATTATTGAGTAGAGCAAAGTTGTAGGCCTTTTCACCAGGCTGGCCAGTGAAGGAGAATGAGAGATAGAGCTGGTGGTGAGCATTGAAATCTTCTAAGATGGAGATTTCAGCAAAGGGAGAATGAGTCAAGATGTGCTCTACCTTAGAGTTCATATAGTTATATAATTTTACATAGTTAGTAGAGTTAGGTGAGAAATAAACAGCACATATTTATTTAGTATATAATGACAATTAAGTCCCAATCAGACAGTGGAAAATTCTGACATTGTGACGAATTAAGGTCGTGAGCACTAGATCAAGTGCTGCCGTTGCGTGTGTAGAGGCAACATCCAGCTTTGGAATGAAAGTTAGGATAGAGACAGTTGGAGGGAACAGAGTAGAGATTAGTCAGTAGCCTCTGAGACCTGGGTTTCGATGAGGAAGAGAACGTAAGGATTAGAGAAGGAAAAATGGTGTTTCACAAAATGGAAATTAGAGCGAAGACCGCAAATGTTGCAGAAGTTTATTTAGAAAATGCTAGAAGAGTTATCACGACACCTCTCACGTCTAGAACCAAAGGTGGAGTCCAAACTGGGGTATTTCTGCCCCTCCCCCCACCAGATGGGGACTCAGAGACTATATATCCTGAACTTTCCATAATGAATTTTGATATATTTTGAGGAACTGGTGTGTGTTGCGTGTATGTTGTGTGGCGTGGGAAATAGAAAGTTTGTCTTTAGAGAGCGTACTGAAATACTCTCTGGTGCAGGGTAGACAATAGGGAAACGGAAAGTGAGGACACGGGAATGGTCGTTGACAGCTTTGCAGCACCCTTTCGTCTCTCGTATATACTTCACTAACTGCTCTAGATCAATGAGGAGAGCAAAGTTGTAGGTTTCTTAACCAGGCTGGTGAACATTGAAGTCTCCTAAGATGGAGATTTCAGCGAAGGGAGAGTGAGTCAAGATGTGCTCCAGATTAATGTGCCCGTATCGGTAGGTGTTTTCCTACCTACTCCCGCAGACTCCCATAGACTCCCATAGACTGAAATATAGGTTGTATGATAAATATTCATGGTTTGAAAGATATTTATATTGAATATGTTATTGCAAGCGTATAGACTAATTTTGCTCATTAACCATGATGTCAGGCATGGCAGGCTGTGAGGACCTGTGCCGACCACTGCACCCATGTCATCATATTGCGCCAATCTCCTCTCCCCCCCCTCTCTCCTCCTTATGCCCTCTCTATGTAGTCTGTGCAACGCGACAACAATAAATAACAAGTACTATTTTTCACTGTTTAATCCAATTACATGAAATACCGCTCTGTTAATTAAATAGTCAGACTCAGCTAGGCAGCCTGATTGGGCTGGGCCCCTTTCAGGGGGGGCCAAATCTAGATTTCGAAACACAGAGTTACATGCTGGAGAGTGCACCTCCAACCTTGCCCCATGATGAGGGGTGAAGCCGTCGCTCGTGCCAGGCTGCCACCATAGTATGACGACTCGGTAGCATTACTGTGAATCGACATGGTTACGGTTATCCGGTATTATCAAGCTCCCATCATCATATGTATAGGAAAACTGAGCCTACCACCGTTTTGAAGAGACATTCCGGTGGCCCAGTGGTTAGTGTGCGTGTGTGGTGAGTCAGAGGAGGGATCGAATCCCACCGAAGGACGGTGACAATTTTCAACCATAGCTGAGTGGCGGAAGATAATCCGTATGCTGCCCAGGTCTTCAATCAACCCTAACTTCAGCGATTTTGTTCGATGGGGGGCAGCATGGGTCATTCAAGAGTCATATACCACGTAAGCCACTATAAATGAAATTCGCCAGCGCTACTAATGGCCTGGGGTCGTCCAAGAGGCCCTTCAAGAGACCCTACCGGCGCTGTAGGCGGCCCCACCACACAAAAAAATCAAGATAAAAAATCATTTACAATAAACTGTACCAATAATAAGATAATGATTGCAAATTAAAAGTGCATGAACATTTTTGTTCACATTTTTTGCCTCAACTCCCTAATTTCATGTAATTTTGTTTCCGTTGAATTTTCATTTACTGTCCCGGAATCTGAACATTTTCTATGTTCTGTCTATAAATGACAAATACACATATAAAACTACCCAGGTGGTAAACATTGACAAGAAGACAAGAATAACAGAGCTGTCCGTCTGACACGTATGTAAAACTTGTGCAATGACAACAACTGTGGTCGCTGCAGCTGTTGGATGGCTGCGAGAAAGCGACGCTCACCATGGCGCCAGTCTGTTCTGGCATAACTTTTACGTTCTCGTCAATATGAAGCCCATCTGCAAGAGAATCCTGCGAAGAGACTCTGCTTCAGCTGAAAGATATATTTTCCTTGACTTCTTGCTTAATTTTGTGCAATGTAGGGACTGCATGCCTTACATATATAGAATCCTAAGACAGTTCTTCTGACCACTCGCTTGTCGAAATCGTATGGATTCGTTATAGTTACACTGTGCTTATTTGTATGAGAATGCAGGTTGTTCTGGGAATATTTGTGTTATACAAATACAAGTTTTCTTCACTTCATAGCAGATTCTTTGGATTGTTTTCTCGCTAACGTTCGTCGTTTTCGCTGTGCGACCAACTGCTGTTGAATGTGTAATTATAAAGTCTCCAGAAGCCTTTTCTTCTAAAGAAAATTACTTAGTCACATCGCTCAGGAGAGCAATTCAGAGTAGCGCGAGGAAGTGACATGGTGTCTTTGATCGCTGACAAGACCGAAACGCATAAATGTCATATTTTATGGAATTTATATACTTCTTTCCTCTTATTATAAAAATTCTATTATACTAAAAAAGCGACACTTTTATAGTACTATACAGTCTTATTAATGTATACAGAACATGTAATACACAAATTTAAATGGTAAATAGGTGACGTATGAGAGAATGATGTATTGAGGGTGATGCGGTAGCGCTGTGGAGAGGCTCAGATCCCACCCAAACGGACATAATTAATGTGTTGGACTTATAGTGAGCTTGAACATGGTTACCGGGCCGCACAGACGATATCGCAAGGGAGTGACAAGGCCCCCCGCCCTTTCGTAAGTTCTGAGGGCTAGATACAGACAATATGGTGGCGTCTGTGTTTCCAGTAGATGTCATACATAATTACGACGGCGGACCTGTGAGTTATGAGAGCTTGTAGATAAGTATATTGCTTAAGTAAGGTACGGGAACGAATACTTTCTCTTACCATTGCTACACATGGTAAATGGCTGACAATATAATAACAACTCAGTGAAATAATGCAAAACAGTATGTTGAATAATTATCTTTTCTCTTCAGGTCCCACTATGCTCAGGACAACACATTTCATTGTGGTGGTGGCGGCGTCCTCGGTCTTCGTGGAATCCGCGAGCATAGTGAGTAAACTATGGTTAGCTTGAAGGCCTTGTGTATGTGTGTGTGTGTGTGTGTGTGTGTGTGTGTGTGTGTGTGTGTGTGTGTGTGTGTGATCTAACTATACTTTCATGGAATATATGAGGCAGTAATACGAAGTTAGAATAGAGTTAAGTGTAATGTTTATTGTTGAACTATGAAGTCGCCAGCCTTAATGAAGTAAAGACTGATCCTTCCATGCCCGTCCCAGGCTACTTTAGTTACAGGAGTACAACGAGGGTGTCAGCCCATCATGGAGGTACAGTTGTCCTTATTAAGAACAATATCTCGGATTCTGTTGCTGGAGTGGACACAAATATTGAAGATCAGTTGTGGATACGATTATGTTTTTCACCTAGAACTTTATTCGCTTTTAGTTATGGTTTCCCTTCTGATTCAGTATTATTCAAATCATTCATTTGCATTGAATCAAGAGAAATTAAAGATGTCAGTAAACGTGGACAGCTTCTTTCTAAACGGGGATTTATGTGCACGGGTCAGTGTTATGGCCAAAGAGATTCATACTTTGCAAAACTACCTTATTGTATACATATCCTCATGATATGATGATAGTTTTACATAATTTAAAGGCACGTAGTCGTCCTTCTGAGGAAAAAAAAAATCATCGGAAAGGTGATGAGTGGGTATCCGAGTTAGACATTTGCCAACTGAGTCCAAGCGTTTTCAATATAGTGAACAATATACAAATATTAAGTAGGATATGTTACCTGATCACGTCCCCTAATCGCTGTATCACTGTGATACAGCGCGATCATGCCCTGTTACACAGACATGTCCCAGGAAGCGGTGTATACGGTGAAACCCACAAGTGTCGAAAAACTAATGTAGAGTTGGCCGAGACTTAGATTCCTCATACTTATGCAAGTGTTGATAAGTGTGCTACACGAATAGCTGAGTCATTGTAGGAGTGACAAGAACATAAGACAGAAGCGTGAAAATGATGATGAAAGCAGTAAGAATTTCGGCCACAGTAGGTAGGAGAGAATATTACGTAATATGAAGCATGCCTATATATGGAAAGATGCGGATTAGCGTAGAGAATGTGTGGTGGTGATAGATGTAGATGTAAGGGTGGGTATGATTGTGGTGGGTGTGGTGGTGGTAAAGAAAGTAAAAGGTAAAAGAGAGAAGGAGAGTGTCAGTGTCAAGTGATAACGTAGCAAGTGAAGGAAAGAGAGTGGCAGTGAGTGGTGATGTGGGTGATGAGTTGTGGTGATGAGGGTGGAGTGAGTTGCATCAGGAAGAAGTAGCATCATGGATAGTGGCAGTGAAGGTAGAAGGTAAACGTGTGGCTATAAACTAAGCAAGGCCTCAGTGTTCAAATCCGCTATAATTTTGCCTGGCAGTGAGCCGTCAGACCATGGCTACAAAGTGTTCATAGAAATTGTACAAAATTCACCGAAACACGTACAGTTTTCCACGAATTACATAATGAGCGGGGCAGTGATGCAGGCGGCCCTGGCGGCCATGTTTGACGTTACATAGAGTCTTCGGTTCGGTAGCGATCTAGGTAACCTTGCGAATCCGTTAGGGTCCACCCACTTCATGTCAGATATTCATTATATTTGTCAATGCCGTCATCGAAATGGTAAAGCACAGGGTGGGGATAGACAGGTTCTTGTCCTGGCTTCACATTCTGCTCCTTATGGACGACACGGTGCTGGTGGCTACATCACGACCCAACGTGATTATATATATATATATATATATATAAATATATATATATATATATATATATATATATATATATATATATATATATATAGATAAATATATATATATATATATATATATATATATATATATATATATATATATATATATATATATATATATATATATATATATATATATATATATATATATATATATATATAAATATATATATATATATATATATTGGTTGATTGTCTGGTCTTAGTCCTCCATCGAAAAATATGGCATACCTCTATATCAAAATACCTTTCAACACGACTTCAGTGCCGGGCTAACTATTATGCCTTGCGAAAAAAAAAAAAAAAAAAACGTATACGTATTGCGGTAGCTCGGCCTTCATAATGGCCTCTTCCCTCTAGCTTAGATGTCGAATTTATACAGTATAAATATGGTCGCACTGGGTGTTTTAGTTTATTTTCCTTTGTTTTTTTTTTCTCTTTATTTATCATACTTCAGAATTTATACAAAATATTTATTTGTTCAATATGACATGCGGGAGCGCTACTCAAAGCTCCTTTGGTAACATTATTACTCTCACGTATGTGACGGAGTGAGGCGACGGAGTGACATCGCTGATGTTAAATGTCAAATGATATAAGCATAGAAAATGGCAATGATAACGAGGGTTTCTTTGATCAAACCTGATAGTCGAACTCATGCAAAATACAGAAGCAGGAGGAAAACGTAGAGGGGGGAAAGGAGAAGAAGAAAGAGAAGGAGGAGAAACAAGAAGAGCCTGAGGAGAGGGGTAAAAGAAAAAGAAGAAGAAGAAGAAGGAAACGAAGAAAAAGAAGAAAAAGAAGAAAAGAAAAAAAGTAAGACAGGAAGCGTATGCACAATAACAAATGTAACGTAGAGATGAGTCCCAAGAAAAACGAGACGCATGAAAGGAAGAGGGAGACCAAAGGAGACAATGCCTGTCGAAAGTCGCCAGCGGTGCGTGTGGTTGGAGATATTAACGACGCGTAAAGCCTGTTCGTGTTTGTTCAAATCGGCCACGGCTGTGTGGAAAGGCTTCTGTTAACCTTGTTCTACGCAAATGATAATCGGATTTGTATACATTTAAGTTAGTACGAGTTTTTCTTATCTTTAGGGCTTCGATGACTTACGACTTAAAAATATTTCATCATCCATATTTTTTGTTTTCATTATATTATATGCCTGTTGAGCTAATCATATATTACCTCACCCAATGAAGGACACGCAAATGGTAATGTTATACGTTTATTTCTGAAAGATACGCGATATTTTATACATTTTTAGTATATTTCCATGCTTAACGAAACTTCACCCTCTGTTAACAAGAGGTCAAAGAAACTGTGACAAAGTTGCGAAATGGAGAGGGAGCTGGTGTTTGTATCATCAGTGTGAGGTTGCTGAAACCTGGAGGTGTGGCCATCATCAGTGGGTCTCATGTTCTCTTGACGGCTGTACGGCAATATAGTTCAATTCCTCCTCACTGAGGGAGAGGACTGGAGGTTCCTATCCGAAAAGGGAAAGGGAACCGTCAGGCTTGTAACAGATGCCGCAGTATTACACAACTCAGCGTTCCAGGTAAGGTGCTTGCCTTTTTATTGCTCAAGCGGATTCAAAACTGCTGAAATATAGACATGAAGAGTTTGGATTTACACCAGATAAATCAACAACTGACCGTGTAGGCTACTGTTTGAGCGCACACTTATGTTTCGACAGGGGATTCTTGCAGCAAACGTCGGACTCAAGAGGGTGTTTGATAAAGTGCAGCATGATGAACTCTCAGTTTTCCTGTGACTACGTGGCATCCTTCCAAGGAGTTTTCTTGTATTGACAGGACTACATTATGACACTAAGAGCGACATAAAGGGTGCAGGTGAGGAAGAGCGGGTGGGTGTGTTTCAAGCTCTTTCATGCGAACATGGGAGCGTGAGAGAGCTGTGTCGTTGCCTCATCAGTTTTCCAAATCTCTCTCTCTCTCTCTCTCTCTCTCTCTCTCTCTCTCTCTCTCTCTCTCTCTCTCTCTCTCTCTCTCTCTCTCTCTCTCTCTCTCTCTCTCTCTGTATGTGTGTGTGTGTGTGTGTGTGTGTGTGTGTGTGTGTGTGTGTGTGTAATTCATCACGGCCTGATCACGTGTTGGACTCGTAATCGCCAGCAGGTACCCTCCCGACATGAGCAAGTGCTCTCTATCGTCGATCTATGGGTACTGCCAGGACCTCACACACCACACACCCCATCCCCCTTGCTCAAGGGGGGACAGTAACCACTCCTAGGCCGTGAAGCCTGAGAGCGCAGAGCTCTAACCGGTTGCGCCACGGAGTGTATGTGTGTGTGTGTGTGTGTGTCTTTGTGCGTGTGTGTTTGTGTGTATGTGTGTCACAGTGTGTGTGTGTGTGTGTGTGTGTGTGTGTGTGTGTGTGTGTTTTAGCGTCTATATATGTAACGTATTTGTTTTTTTGTTTGTAAGGTTGTTTGGTTGTGTTTGTTTGTTTGTTTGTGTGTGTGTGTGTGTGTGTGTGTGTGTGTGTGTGTGTGTGTGTGTGTGTGTGTGTGTGCTCGTGTGTAGAACGCCAAAATTGTGCAGTTTTAGAAAAAAAAGGAAATATTACGCTTCTCCATTTCTGCTTATATTTTAACGCAGTAAGAAAATTATGTATTTTTTTTTGGCGGCTTATAGATGGTTTGATCAACTAATTCGATATATTAAATACTTGTAAATGAATACTCATTTATGCATGTTTGTGTGAATTTATCTGTAGTACGGTTTTAAGCATTATAATCACGCGTCGGCAATCGCCTCTCTCATTTTATATTTCAGTTCTCGGCATTTGGACGCGGCTTTGAGCACCAAGAAGAGATCCAATACGTGGGGACGTCGTCTAGTCAGGTGGGTGTCAGTCCTCTGTTTCCGGGCTTTATAGTTCTGTTCTTAACAATAAGGGAAATACATGGAAATATCATCAACCCATGTACAGCATGCCGATCTCGCCGCCAAATCGATTCAGGTTATAATAGTCTCCATCAGTTAAGCGAAGTATTCATTACCTTGGTCACTAACCCTGACCAATGTGTAATTTGGGGCTGCACAAGTAAGCGTTAGCTTATTTCTAGTTGCACAGGTAAATTTTCACAGGTAAAGTTGCTGAAAAGTGAAAAAAAATGTATCGTAAGCTGCGGAGATGAGGTTGTGGTGGTTGTCATCTTAAACTTTTCATTAAGGTATTGTGGGTCTGTTAGGCTGTTCAATGGTTTGTGTAGTAAGGAGCAAAATTTAGTTGTGTGGTAACAGTACAAAAGAAGCACTCACATTACTATCATGTAAATGGCGTGGATATTGTGATGCGAGGTGATTACTCCTCCTGACCCTCCCAAGGCTGTGCAAGTGTAGTTATAGAGACAGAAAAACCTGAGCAAACCCTAGGATCTGTACACTACGTACAACTAGGTAAATAAAATTGGTATATATACACATTCACACCTGCGGACGTACACACACATAATTGTTATATTTGAGGTTGTTGTTGACAGAAAGTAAATCCAACGGCAATTATATTAGTGAGACGTCATCGCTTTGTTTCTGGCCAGAAAATGCTAATTACTGTAGTAGCTTTACTTTCTCTTGCATTATCCGTTACCTATAGACATATCTTATACTCCGACAATTATTCATGATGAGACAGTATTATTTGATATTTCGCTTCAAGGAGGCCACCTCGAGTTTGAACATAATTTGACTGAAAAATCGTTTTTCTGGTACTAGTGCTTTAGTGTGTAGAGTGCCGTACGTCTGATGACACAGCACCAGCACAATAACCAGCTACACACAACTGTAATGCCTAACTGCCTCCATCGAAAATATTTAGCAGACCTGAGTGGTTTATTTATGAAAAAAAAAAGTTCATTTCTGGTTAAAATATGAAGTATTTCTGCATAAGAGTTAGTTATCACACAAAAACAGCTACGAAAAAAAAGTGATGATAGCTCACTATTTCAGCAACGATAGATTACTATGCTTAACAGTAATGTTACCATCCGTTAGGTTACCGTGGAGTTCTGTTCTACTACTACTACTACTACTACTACTACTACTACTACCATTATTACTACTACTACTACTACTACTACTACTACTACTACTACTTTCACTAAAACAAATAATAGTAACAACAGCAACGGCAACAACCACAAAAAGAACAGTAATATTATTACTATTATAATTATTATTATCATTATTATTATTATTAATAACAATACTAACAATAATAATAGTAAATAATAATGACAATAGCCATAGAAAGACAGGTAAAGAAGTCAATCAGTTAGAACTCGAACCATAGGCGTGGCGCACGCCGTCACCCTCCCTATACCTCCGTGGCGCACACCGCCACCCTCCCTGTACCTCCGTGGCGCGCACCGCCACCCTCCCTGTACCTCCGTGGCGCACACCGCCACCCTCCCTGTACCTCCGTGGCGCACACCGCCACCCTCCCTGTACCTCCGTGGCGCACACCGCCACCCTCCCTGTACCTCCGTGGCGCACACCGCCACCCTCCCTGTACCTCCGTGGCGCACACCTCCACCCTCCCTGTTCCTCCGTGGCGCACACCGCCACCCTCCCTGTACCTCTGTGGCGCACACCCCCACCCTCCCTGTACCTCCGTGACGCACACCGCCACACTCCCTGTACCTCCGTGGCGCACGCCGCCACCCTCCCTGTACCTCCGTGGCGCACGCCGTCACCCTCCCTGTACCTCCGTGGCGCACACCGCCACCCTCCCTGTACCTCCGTGGCGCACACCACCACCCTCCCTGTACCTCCGTGGCGCACACCGCCACCCTCCCTGTACCTCCGTGGCGCACACCGTCACCCTCTCTGTACCTCCGTGGCGCACACCGCCACCCTCCCTGTACCTCCGTGGCGCACACCGCCACCCTCCCTGTACCTCCGTGGCGCACGCCGCCACCCTCCCTGTACCTCCGTGGCGCACGCCGCCACCCTCCCTGTACCTCCGTGGCGCACGCCGCCACCCTCCCTGTACCTCCGTGGCACACTCCACCACTCTCTGTACCTCCGTGGCGCACACCGCCACCCTCCCTGTACCTCCGTGGCGCACACCACCACCCTCCCTGTACCTCCGTGGCGCACACCGCCACCCTCCCTGTACCTCCGTGGCGCACACCGCCACCCTCCCTGTACCTCCGTGACGCACCGCCACCCTCCCTGTACCTCCGTGGCGCACACCGCCACCCTCCCTGTACCTCCGTGGCGCACACCGCCACCCTCCCTGTACCTCCGTGGCGCACACCGCCACCCTCCCTGTACCTCCGTGGCGCACACCGCCACCCTCCCTGTACCTCCGTGGCGCACACCACCACCCTCCCTGTACCTCCGTGGCGCACACCACCCCTCCCTGTACCTCCGTGGCGCACCACCACCCTCCCTGTACCTCCGTGGCGCACACCGCCACCCTCCCTGTACCTCCGCGGCGCACCACCACCCTCCCTGTACCTCCGTGACGCACACCGCCACACTCCCTGTACCTCCGTGGCGCACACCGCCACCCTCCCTGTACCTCCGTGGCGCACACCACCACCCTCCCTGTACCTCCGTGGCGCACACCGCCACCCTCCCTGTACCTCCGTGGCGCACACCACCACCCTCCCTGTACCTCCGTGGCGCACACCGCCACCCTCCCTGTACCTCCGTGGCGCACACCGCCACCCTCCCTGTACCTCCGTGGCGCACACCGCCACCCTCCCTGTACCTCCGTGGCACACGCCACCACACTCCTGTACCTCCGTGGCACACCTCCTCCCTCCCTGTACCTCCGTGGCGCACACCTCCACCCTCCCTGTACCTCCGTGGCGCACCACCACCCTCCCTGTACCTCCGTGGCGCACACCGCCACCCTCCCTGTACCTCCGTGGCGCACATCACCACCCTCCCTGTACCTCCGTGGCGAACACCACCACCCTCCCTGTACCTCCGTGGCGCACACCGCCACCCTCCCTGTACCTCCGTGGCACACCACCACCCTCCCTGTACCTCCGTGGCGCACACCACCACCCTCTCCTGTACCTCCGTGGCGCACCGTCACCCTCTCTGTACCTCCGTTGCACACCGCCACCCTCCCTGTACCTCCGTGGCGCACACCGTCACCCTCTCTGTACCTCCGTGGCGCACACCACCACCCTCCCTGTACCTCCGTGGCGCACACCGCCACCCTCCCTGTACCTCCGTGGCGCACACCGCCCCCCTCCCTGTACCTCCGTGGCGCACACCGACACCCTCCCTGTACCTCCGTGGCGCACACCACCACCCTCCTGTACCTCCGTCGCGCACACCACCACCCTCCCTGTACCTCCGTGGCGCACACCACCACCCTCCCTGTACCTTCGTGGCGCACACCGCCACCCTCCCTGTACCTCCGTGGCGCGCACCGCCACCCTCCCTGTACCTCCGTGGCGCACACCACCACCCTCCCTGTACCTCCGTGGCGCACACCGCCACCCTCCCTGTACCTCCGTGGCGCACACCGCCACCCTCCCTGTACCTCCGTGGCGCACACCGCCACCCTCCCTGTACCTCCGTGGCGCACACCCCCACCCTCCCTGTACCTCCGTGGCGCACACCGCCACACTCCCTGTACCTCCGTGGCGCACATCGCCACCCTCCCTGTACCTCCGTGGCGCACACCACCACCCTCCCTGTACCTCCGTGGCGCACACCGCCACCCTCCCTGTACCTCCGTGGCGCACACCGTCACCCTCCCTGTACCTCCGTGGCGCACACCACCACCCTCCCTGTACCTCCGTGGCGCACACCGCCACCCTCCCTGTACCTCCGTGGCGCACACCGTCACCCTCTCTGTACCTCCGTGGCGCACGCTGCCACGAATGTTGTTCGAGTACTAGCTGGGTATAATTATATATAATCAATAATGATAATGATAATAATAATCCTGATAATAATAATAATAATAATAATAATAATAATAATAATAATAATAATAATAATAATAATAATAATAACAATAGTAATTATAATATAATGATAATAATAATAATGATATTAAAAATAAAAATAGCAACAATAACAATAACAATAAAAATAACAATAACAATAATAATAATAATAACAATAATAATAATAATAATAATAATAATAATAATAATAATAATAGTACTACTACTACTTATACTACTACTACTACTACTATTACTACTACTACTACTACTACTACTACTACTACTACTACTACTACTAATAATAATAATAATAATAATAATAATAATAATAATAATAATAATATAGTAATTATAATAGTAATAATAATAGTAATAATAATAATAATAATAATAATAATAATAATAATAATAATAATAATAATAATAATAATAATAATAAAATAATAATAGTAATAACATATACAATAATAAATATCATATTAATTATATATATTCATAATAATAATGTTCTACTAATATTTTTTTCTTCATTTAAGTTTTTATCTTATTCTTCTACTCTACTACTACCACTACTACTCCTACTACTACTACTTTTTTTTTACAACAAAGGAGACAGCTCAAGGGCACATAAAAAGGAAACAATAATAAAAAAAGCCTGCTACTCGCTGCTCCCAAAAAGAGTCCAAAGAGGTGGCCGAAAGAAAGGTCAATTTCGGGAGGAGAGGTGTCCAGATACCCTTCTCTTGAAAGAGTTCAAGTCGTAGGCAGGAGGAAATACAGATGAAGGAAGATTGTTCCAGAATTTACCAGCGTGAGGGATGACAGTGAAGATGCTGGTTAACTCTTGCATAAGGGGTTTGGACAGTATAGGGATGAGCATGAGTGAAAAGTCGCGTGCAGCGGGGCCGCGAGAGGGGGGGAGTCATGCAGTTAGCAAGTTCAGAAGAGCAGTCAGCGTAAAAATATCGATAGAAGATAGAAAGAGAGGCAACATGGCGGGGGAAATTAAGAGGTAGAAGACTATCAGTATGAGGAGGAAAGCTGATGAGACGAAGAGCATTAGACTCCACTCTACCCATGGAGAGTCAGCTCACAAAAGGACGAAAAGGTACCAGAGCCTTTGCACTCCCGCTAACCATGATCTTTACATTTCTGCCCGGAATTGTGCCAAATCTATTATTCTTCGGACTACCAAAAGCTCTTTCATCCATAGCAAATGTCAAAACCTTGCTTTTTCTAATTCTTCCAGAGACTTCTGACACCTAGCCAAAAATATCTCCTCCAATTTCACTTCTTTATTTTTCCCTCTTCTCCTTAACCCTAACGGCAGCACCGCCGTCTCATCTATCTCTATTGTTGAACTCTTTTCTCAGACTTTCTGTTAAAACTACACTGGACGATTCTGGGCATATTTTTCTCCTACTCATCCCCCCTCTGACTCATTTGTGCCTGTTATTAAGATTCTTGAGAATGATGTTTTCTATGCCCTCTCTGGCCACAACTCTCAGTAGGCTTATGGACCTGGGCCCGGATTCATCAATCTTACCAACCACGCCTCCGGTATCTCTCACATTTACCGGAGCGCTACCAGAGCTGCGGCATCTTTCAAACACGGCATTCATCAACGGTATGGTAACGCTCCGGTAACTCGCACCCTAGCAACGATTGGTTGGGCTGGATAGCCAATCACGTGCGACCTTTGATGCTGTATTTCAGCTTTCACGTGTCGTTTGTTTACTAATACGCAGACTTCAAAATCAAGACATGTGTATTGTACAGGCGTAAATACTGCCTTAAAACAAATAATTAGCGTGGTGATCCCTCAATTAGATGCGTTTTTTACGAATGAATGCACGTTACTTGTATATTAAATATTTTATCCTTGAAATAAAAATATACTCGCTTATGTAGCCTAGCAATATTCTGAACATTTTTGTATGTCACCTTCATAGTTTTCCGTCGCCAACGCCAGCTGCGTGCCTCGCTATCACAAGATTGGGTATTATTCTAATGTTTGCCCATACTCGCCCCTCGCAACCAAATCTGGCTAGGGGCCATTGTCATCATGCCTCACTGGTGCAGCCAAGCAATGGACGTGAGAAGCTGTGGCTGCGGAGGTGAATGGCGTGAGTGGCTTCGTGAGTAGTGTGGAGGAGGTCAGAGCAAAATTTTACGACATTAAACTCCACAGCAAGAATATTGGAGACTTGAGACGGGAGGTGACTGTCACAGACAGAACATTATTCCCTCTGCAGTGTTTTAACAAGTAGGGAAAAGTCATGTGGGTGGACAGTTCCACAGACTTACATACTATAGAGTGCGGCCTGCAAGTGAAGCCGGCCTGAGGCCGTGCACGGGTCTGCCCAGTTCATCCCAAACCGACGACTTCACACACCGCACTCCCACCCCGCTTCCTGACCCCAACATTAATTTTTGAGAAAAATGGAAACCACCATCATCTTCCTGAGAAAATTCTGCATCACACTAGCATAAAATTGTAACAATAATGTGTAAATACACATACGAAAATCAAAGTTAAATGAATAGGGAGTAAACATTTTCTTGCATTTATTTCTCTTCAACTCCTTCGTACTCAGCTGGTTTTCGTCACATCGCTTCTATAAGCCCAGATCCTAAATCTGCATGCTTTTCTGCTTCTGATGGTGTAGGGCACGTTACGAGGTAAAAAATACATAGGCTCAAAATCGCCTCCGAACATGAGCCGCGGCAGTGTCTACCCACTTACCACGCCTGCGGTAACTCAGTTACGGGTGCTCGGAGCCGCGGTAACTTTTGGCCTTACCACAGCTCCGGTAAGTGGTTGATGAATGCCGATTTACCGGGTGGGCGGAGATACCGCGAGACTTACCAGACAGAGGTCCGGTAAATGGTTTGATGAATCCCGCCCCTGATGGAGTGCCTCTTATTGTCCTCAAGAACTGTGCTTCCGTGCTGACACCCTGCCTGGTCAAACTCTTTCGCCTCTGCCTATCAACATCTACCTTTACTTCCTGCTGAAAGTACGCCTTCATACAGCCTGTGCCTATGTGGGATGACCGTTCCAATCCCTTAAACTACCGCCCTATAGCTTTACTTTCCTGTCTATCTAAAGCTTTTGAATCAATCCTTTAACCGGAAGATTCAAAAGCACCTTTCCACTTCTGACCTTCTATCTGATCGCCAGTATGGGTTCCGCAAGGGGCGTTCTACTGGCGATCTTCTTGCTCTCTTAACTGACTCTTGATCATCCTCTCTTAGCCGTTTCACCAAGACCTTATTGTTGGTTATTTATTTATATAATTTTACACAATATATAGTATATGTTTTGATAAATGGATTGAAAAATAAAAATGACTGATTGAATGACTATCACCACTACTACTAAAGGGTGGAGGCCTGGTGGAGAAGACAGTGCCTTCCAAGATGTGGGTGTGCACGAAACAGCCCCCAGCCGGTGACCCTGAGAGTAGTCAATTGACTGTGTTCCTGCGGCTCTTCGACTACCTGGACGGCAAGAATAGCAGAGGTAAGAAATCCTCTTCATCTTCATACCGCCAATACCTCTTTCCGTGGAGCAGTGTTTAGCACGCCTATGTACACAGCTACGACTCCGCGGGAAAGGTAACAGTGGTAACATGAATGTCACATTTGCCCTTTATGCCGGAGTCTTTATCTTCCACAGGTCAAAGGTTAATGTTATTGAGATGAACACCGAGGCCACATGTTGCTTAGCGTATGCTTCCACGTTTACCTTCACCTTACTGCCACCATCATGACCACTATCACTGATGCAACTTCTTCCACTGATGCAACCATTATCACCCTCATCACCACAACTTTCATCTCTAACACTGCCACTTTCTTTCCGTCTGTGACTACCACTTGTACCGTCATCGCTGACACTCTCCTTCCCTCTTTATCTTTTACCACGACTCTTGCCAATACCACCATCACTACCATCCTTACTACTACCTCTTCCTTACCATCTATCACCACCACATTTTTTTTCAATAAGGACGCATCAAGTTATCTCTATAACTAAACTGACTTTTGTTACTCTTTAAAGCATCCTAACAATTTTTAAAATTAATTTTACATCTTATTGCAGCTGCTTTTTATATAACTGATACCATATTTATCTATCAAACTGGAGTAAATACTCCTTAAGGAATTTCAAGCAAAATATTCAGGAGAATAATGTTATTCTTATTTGGCATGGTTTCCTTTGGTACTTGGTCTATGCTTTTTCGTTACATGAAAATACTTGCCATCTCCACAACTACTGTTACTTCATAACATCAATACCATGCATGTTACCACCAATTCAACACCTTCATTCCTGCCGGCGCCTTCACTTAATGCCTCCTTTCTTTGCTGTCTCTCCATTCAACCCTCCTCGCCTCTCTCATACTTTCTTTTCTCATCTCGCCTCCAGTCCTGTTTCCTCATTAACTTCATTTATTATTTTTCTTTATCATCTTCCTTTATCATACATTATTTCTTAACCTCTTTCTACTCCCAAACCTTTCTCATTACTGTACAAACTTTCTTTCCGCCTCCTTCCCATCTTCTATTCTACACCTTTCCTTTCTGTTATTACTTGGTGGCTTGTAATCCCATTCAACTAACTTGTTATTTAATACGTCCCCATTCAATTACTCAGTGTTGTTAGATTCATGCGTTCACCCACCACTACTATCACAAATCTCTACCACCACAACAACACTCATATTCCCATCATTATCAGCTACCACATCATCATCACCACAACCCCGATCTCCAACACCCACCCTTACATCATCCACCACTGTTATCTCCCTCCCCCCACTAACAACCACCACTACCCATGCTTACCCGCCAGAGGAGCGCCTGCCAATGGGTGTCCCTGTGTCTATCAGCGCTGAGGGCACAAAGGCCTCCAGGAACCTCACCGCCTGTTTCTTCCTGCCCGAGAAAGTTCAGGCCAATCCGCCCACACCCACCAACCCAGAGGTTTCTCTCGTCAGCCGACCCAGCCTCACCATCATCACCAAGTACGTGTGTGCGTGTATGAGGGGTAGAGGGAGAGGGGTGTGGACAAGGATTCTTGACTCCGTTGGTGTAGGACTGTGAGGGAGAGGTGTGTGTGTGTGTGTGTGTGTGTGTGTGTGTGTGTGTGTGTGTGTGTGCTGTTTCTTTCCAAGTGTGCAGTAAAATCTAATGTTATGAGGGTGTAACCTTAGTGAATATAACCATCGTATACTAGGCCTTGCATATAGTGTAAACTGAAATCTGCAGATTGTTTATTCATATATCTACGTATTGATTAGTTTGTTGGATGATTAGTTAATTATAGTCCGACACAAATATGAAGTCAGTTTGGGTGGGGCCACAACCTCTTCACAGAGCTGCTGCATCACCCCAATACATTACGCTCTGCACTGATTTGTCATCTACGTACTATTTGAAGTTGTGTATCGTTTATTCTGTCTAAATAATATTAAATAATATTTGCCAGCACTATGGCCACGGAACTCCCCAAGCGGGTCCCGCCCAAACTGACTTAATAGCCAAGTCGGACTATAGTTGACTGGCTAGTTGGATGGTTGACTAGTTAATTTATATTTTTTGTTAGATTGCTATTTGGTTATATAATATGCAAGTCTACATTTTTTTCTGAGCAAAGAGAAAGCAAAGAGACCCACAGACCCACAAAAGGATACACAAATATATGAAAAGACCACACGAGGCCAGTCGCTCCACACACAGCAGCTTAGAACACATAAAAGATTGAACACATAAAAGATATGCCCTTGACACACATAGGGCCCTGACACACATAGGGCATACAACAAGCTACCTTTGTACTAAGATAAAAAGTAAAGGGTCCAATAATTAACAAAGACAATTTAATGTTCAAAGATGTCTTGAAATTGTTAAACTTAGTCAGGTAGAAAAGGTGGGAGAGTGTTCTGCAGCATCTTATCGAAAAATATAATGAAGGAAAAATACAAAATTAAGTAAGAACAGCATAGGGGCAGCTTCACTATAATATTTTAAGAGTATAATGATGAAGGGCGGATGGAGGCATGGAGCAAAAATTTCAGTGGAGCAATATCAGAAAAACAATCTTTTATGTGTTTTAAGCTGATGTGTGTGGAGCCTGGCCTCGTGTGGTCTTTTCCTATATTTGTGTATCCTTCTGTGGGGCTGTGTTGCTGCTGGGAAAAATATAAAACTTCTCAAGAATGGAGTATATTTCAAAGCATTCATTTCCCTTCATGCTTTAAAGACCTCCTATTTTATGGTTCTAAGCTGCATTGTTTTAATGCTTAGCTACCTTTTATTCATATAATATTCTTATATATGAGTTTATCTGTGTGTGTGTGTGTGTGTGTGTGTGTGTGTGTGTGTGTGTGTGTGTGTGTGTGTGTGTGTGTGTGTGTGTGTGTGTAATTCACCTCTTGGTATGCTGCGGGTCTCTCTCGAGACAAAAGCTGTTCCCCTACGGACCAGCCGTTCCCCTACGGTGTGTGTGTGTGTGTGTGTGTGTGTGTGTGTAAGGTGGTTATGTGACCGTGGAGGCGTTACTCACCCTCACGATTGTCCGTATAGTGAGGAGTCTGTATCTCTCAATGCGTGCTGTGATCAGGGAAAGTGTTGTGGTGTCGAGTGGGTCGGGTGAGGGTAGGGAGTGAGGGTGGCAGCAGGTGTTAATGTATTGTATTACAGAGGGACCTGCCTGTGTGTGTGTGTGTGTGTGTGTGTGTGTGTGTGTGTGTGTGTGTGTGTGTGTGTGTCAAAGAGAAATAAAATATGAATAAATATCCTCTTGAAATAAAATTTCAATTTTGTAGTTTTGCTTCAGTTTGGACATTCTACGTACTCCCAGAATTGTAGGAGATATGACACTATAGCTGCAGGAGTTACTCCGGATGCACTGATTTGTGTAAGGAATACGCTGGGCACTCAGTTTTTTATATAGGAATTGTGCCGGATTCATGTTTTTTGTGTAGGGAATATGACGGACTATGTGTAGGAAATGTGACATTATTCCATATTCTGTACTTGTGTAGATGTGACTACGCCCCGTGTGTGTGTGTGTGTGTGTGTGTGTGTGTGTGTGTGTGTGTGTGTGTGTGTGTGTGTGTGTGTGTGTGTGTGTGTGTGTGTGTGTGTGTGTGTGTGTGTGTGTGTGTGTGTGTGTGTGTGTGTGTGTGTGTGTGTGTGTGTGTGTGTGTGTGTGTGTGTGTGTGTGTGTGTGTGTGTGTGTGTGTGTGTGTGTGTGTGTGTGTGTGTGTGTGTGTGTGTGTGTGTGTGTGTGTGTGTGTGTGTGTGTGTGTGTGTGTGTGTGTGTGTGTGTGTGTGTGTGTGTGTGTGTGTGTGTGTGTGTGTGTGTGTGTGTGTGTGTGTGTGTGTGTGTGTGTGTGTGTGTGTGTGTGTGTGTGTGTGTGTGTGTGTGTGTGTGTATGCAGGTTGCTCATATTTCCAAAAGCAAAGGAGGAGGAAGATTATATTCGTGGGTAGGTTTTCCAGACATTATTATTTTTTCTTGTTTTTTTTTAGAAATAGCGATGTAGGTTTCCTCTCAATAAACATAGTAACTTACAACACGAGTCTTATAAACATGGTAATTTGGCAAGTTATATAGATTGATGGATTTTACAGGTCGTTCGGAGGCTACGCCAATTCCGAGGAAACCTGGGACGCAGAGACGGACAAGTTAAGGAAGCTGGTAACCGCTTCTGGGCTGTCCTTTGACCCCAACGTTGTATATTGGTGAGCTGCCCTTTTTTCTTGCTGCTACTTATGGGGAAACAAACACCAGTAATAGCAACAATGCTAAAGCAAATAACACTATCACCACAACTATTATTAACATTACTATCATACTGATCCCTACAAATATCATTAATGTAATTATTATTGCAACATTTACTCTTCCTCTTCATCATCACTGTCACAGTACTTGTCTTCATTATCATCCCAGTCATTATCTTCATTATAATCAGAGAGTAGGGCGGTCAGATACCTGCCGTAACGGGTGCAAGCCACTGCCAGTGAGTAATATATTGGTGCTGAGGGGGTGTTGCAAGCCCATGAAAGACCCTCCAGTGTCCTTGCTTTTCGTCTCCGCTTTGTCTCCAATGAGAGCCGAGAGTATGTTAGCATGTTCTCTCAGGATAAATTCTCATACTATCTACACCAAACTACATGCACTTGACACATCATTTCAAAAAAATAATTATCTCAAAGTAAAGAAAAGTCAATCAGCCTTGGAATATCTATCTGGGGAATGGACCAGCAATGTCCCAAGGTAGGACCCCACTTCCGGTGACGACCCAAACAGGTGTCTTAATAGCACCTCCAACTTTCTCTACTCTGACCTGCAAATTTCGGGGTCTCTCTTTACTTTCTCTTCCTAACCGAAACGTAGGTCTCTGAGGTAGTTAACAGTAAAAAAGAAAATATCAATTCCTATTTTATCTTAAATTTCAGCTGGATGTTGCAACGATATCACATGTTCTAGTACTTACAACCTTAACTCTTCCTTTTTTTTTACCATCTGACAAACATTTATTGTCATTCTGTCACTCAATCCATTTGCTATTTATCTCTTACCTAACTCCACCATCTATGTAAAAATTCCTTGAATGCTTGAATTCGAAAGTGAAGCACATCGTGGCTTACACTCACTTCGCAAAAATTGCAGTCTTTGGATATTTCAGTGTTCACCACTAGCTTTGGCTTTCATTTGTTGACCAATCCAGTGACTGATCAGTGGCTGACCAGTCTAGTTAAAAAGTTAACAAAGATTGTTCAGAATCTTACAAGTATCCCGGACCACATTGGAGGCACGCCCAACACTCTAGACCTTTTTCTAACTTCTAATCATTTAATTTAATCTGTAAAACGAGCATCTTAGATTAATTCCTCTGATGACAACACTATTTCCGCATTGTTCTATCGCTCCTGTACAACCTATAAATCCACCGAAGAGGCGGTGCTTCTGACATTACGCATCTGCTCGATGGGATTACCTGAGGATGTACTTTCCCGATTTCCCGTGATATGATTCATGTTTCAAGGTGCATGTTTAGTGCATTCCGGAACCGATTATCTCTGGGATATATTAGATATACTCCACGTACTTTCTCTACTCCTTATGCTAAAAAGCCGTGGTTCAATCACACTTCTTCTCGTGCTAGCAGAGAGAGAGAGAGAGAGAGAGGTAAATAGAGAGAGAGATACACACAAATATATATATATATATATATATATATATATATATATATATATATATATATATATATATATATATATCCCATGTCCTCACTAACCGTTTCCCTTTTGTCTCATCAACACCAGAGAGCAGTTCAGCATGCTCTCTAAAGACAGTTCCTCTCTCTTTCTACACCACACTACATTCACACAACACACACCTTTTCCCAAAATTCAAAATTCAAAATGGCGAAAAACAACACTGCCTCGGAGTCCCCGCCTGGGGGGGGACCATAAATTCCCCCAGGGAGGACTCCCCTTCTGGCTGCCGACTTGAGAGGTGTCCTGATAACTCCTCGAACCTCCTCCTTATCAATTTCTGCAACATTCGTGGTCTTCGTTCTAATTTTCATTCTGTGGAACATCATCTCTACTCCTCTAAACCTCATCTTCTCTTCCTCACCGAAACACAGGTTTCTGAGGCTACTGACAGCAACCTCTACTCTGTTCCCTCCTACTATCTCTATCCTAAATTTCAATCCAAAGCTGGATGTTGCGCCTACGTGCGCAACGACATCACTTGCTCTCGTGCCCACGACCTTGACTCTTCTGAATTTTCCACCATCTGGCTAAGACTTCATTGTCATTCTATTACTAAATACATCTGTGCTGTTTATCCCTCACCTAACTCTACCAACTATGTAAAATTCTTTGACTATTCATTTGACTATTCATTTATCCATTTTTAAATGTCTATCTGATCGCCAGTACAGGTTCCTCAAGGGTAGTTCTGCTGGTTATCTTTTTTCCTAACTGACTCTTTCTCATCCTTTCTCAACCGTTTCGGTGAAACTTTTGCCGTTGCGATTGACTCATCAAAAGCTTTTGAGAAAGTCTGGCATACGTCTTTACTTTCTAATCTTCCCTTCTACTGTTTTTGTTCCTTTCTCAGTACTTTTATCTCCAGCTTCCTTTCTCGCCGTTCTATGGAGTGCCTTCTATTGTCCTTAAAAACTGTCCTTCCGTGCTGACACCCTGGCGGGTCAAACTATTTTCTCTCCTGCTGGAAGTACGCCTTCATGCTGCTTGTGGCTAAAAAGGGTCACCTGTATGGGGATCCCACGCCCACAGCCCTTTTGGAAAGACTCAAAGGTTTTTCGCCTGGTCAGCTCCCTTTCTTTCACTAACTCTTTTACCTCTTAAATTCTGCCGTAATACTACTTCTATATCTGTTTTCTACTAATACTTTCATGTTAGTTGCTCTTCTGAACTTGCTAACTGCATGTGTCCACTTCTATTGCCTCGCTGCACATTTTTTTTTTCCTCTAGTACACCCCTAGATTTTCCAAGCAATTTACGGAAGAGTTAACCAGCGTCTTCATTCTCTTATCCCTTTCGCCAGGGAACATTGGAATTCTTTCATGAATTTTTTTTTTATAATCTTTTGGAACTCTATAATTTTCCTTCTGGGGAGCAGCAGTATTGCGTTTTCCACCGCTTTTGTTTCTCCTTGACTGTTTTATGTAAAAAAAAAAAAATAACGTCAATATTTTCATAATTTTCTTTATACTGTCACTATTGCCAGTATGAGCAAGTCAATGGAAGGCTGTTTTAATCACACTATCAAAAATAATGAGGCAGCTCACAAAAGGTATCTGAGCCATTCATCTACTAACAGTTACACTATATTTATGCCTGAAATCGTGCCTGAGCTTTTCTTCTACTCATGAAAGCTTCCGTTAATATAATATGCTAATCTTGGTAAATTTAATTATTCTAGGGATTCCTAGCACCTAGCCAAAAATATGTCCTACAACTTTACTTCGTCTTTTTCACACCATTTCATCCTGGTGGCACTACTGTCACATTTAACTGTAAAGCTGAACTCCTCACTCAGACTTTCCATGAAAGTTCCATTCCACTTTGGACAATACAGGAAATTTTCCTCATACTCATCCCTCCTCCAGCTTAATTGTGTGTGATAATAAACTTGTTAATAATAAAGTTTTATATGCCCTTTCTACTACTACTACTACTACTACTACTACATTACTATTACTACAACTCCTCCTCCTCCTCCTACTCCTCCTCCTCCGCCTCTTCCTCCTCCTCCACCTCCTCCTCTTCCTCCTTCTCCTGCTCCTCCACCTCCTCCTCTTCCTCCTTCTCCTGCTCCTCCTCCTCCTACTACTACTCCTCCTCCTCCTCCTACTACTACTACTACTGTTGCTTAAATTACAGGTTCACGGAATAGAGGGTAAAAGGGTCAAAGCGTGGCTTTTGCAATAGGAAGCAAAGAGTGCAAATTAATGGTAGAAGATCTGACTGGGGCTGTGTTACGAGTGGGGTCCCACAAGGTTCGGTATTAGGTCCACTTTTGTTTATCATTTACATCAATGACTTAGATACAGGAATTAGTAGTGATGTCAGTAAGTTTGCTGATGATACCAAGATCGATAGAGTAATTGAGTCGGATTAGGAAGCTAATATTCTCCAAGATGAACTAAACAGATTGCATGACTGGGCGGATAAATGGCAGATAGAGTTCAATGTAGGGAAGTGCAGTATTCTGAGTGTAGGTAGGAACGACCCCTCACATAACTATTGCTTAAATGACACTCCCATAAGCAGGTCTGGGTGTGAGGGGGATTTAGGGGTCTAGTGAGCTCTGATCTCCGTCCAAGGGCACAATGCATTCATGTTAGAAATCGAGCAAACAGGGTACTGGGTTTTATTTCAAGGACCGTAAGTAACAGAAGCCCCGAAGTCTTCCTCAAATTATATTTAGCATTAGTTACACCTCATCTTGATTATGCAGTTCAGTTCTGGTCACCTTACTATAGAATGGATATCAAAATGTTAGAATCGGTGTAGAGGAGGATGACTAAGATGATTCAAGGGTTACGAAAAGTTAAAACTTGCTTTCTCTAGAAAGGCGATAAGGGGGATATTTATAAGGTTCTGTTGGAAGAGAACCTGGTAGGACACGTAGTAATGGGTTTAAACTGGATAAATTCAGATTCAACAGGGCAGAAACATCTCCAGTAATGGATGTCTTTCTCTTTTGATTTTGCGGCGCCCTTGTCATTAAACCGCGAATTTTGAAAAATCTACCGCTTTGGTGAGAATCGCCATAACTCCCTTATTTCTGAGGTTACAGAAAAGTTATTGGTATCAATCGACGGCACAATGCAAGGGCTATATTTGTTAATTAGCTACCAGGTTTGAAAACCGACTCGAAATGGTCGAAAATCGAATAAATTCGTAAAAAACGACTAAAAAAAACCGTATTTTTGAGTTCCCAACCTTGAGACCCACTCATGTTTTGAAAATTTCAAAACACTTATTTAACAAATGATTTATCCCTGCCAATGTGCTTTCCAAAATGGTGCATAACATTTACCTACCTCCAGTAGTATCGTCGCTAGAGCTCGAAACGTAAACTCAGTCGAGAGCGATTTTGACGAACTCCAGACATTTTGCCGTTTTTGCCTAGTGTGGCCTTACTATTGCCTCTAGAAGGCTGTATAGTTGCTTGTAGCCCCTCTTGGCAATGTCGTTTGACCTAATCGAAGGAGGTTTCGATAGCTCGATTCTAAGTTCGTCGTCGAGCCGTCACAAAATAGCCTTTTTTCGGCCCTTTTCAAAGTCGCTCTCGACATGGTTTACGTTTTGAGCTCCAGCGAAGAAACTACTGGGAATAGGGAAACATTATGCACCATTTTGGAAAGCACATTGGCAGGGCTAAATCATTTGTTAAATAAGTTTTTTGAAATTCTAAAACAATGAGTGGGTCTCAAGGTTGGGAATTCAACAATACGGTTTTTTTCGAGTCGGTTTTTTTTTGTGTTAAATTATTCGATTTTCGACCCTTTCGAGTCGCTGTTCGAGCTCTGTCGCTAATTAACAAATATAGCCCTTGCATTTTGCCGTTGAATGACACCAATACCTTTTCTGTACCCCCAGAAATAAGGGAATTATGGCGATTCGCACCAAAGCGGTTGATTTTTCAAATTTCGACGCTTAATGACAAGACTGGGGCAAGTGTCCGTTCCATATGTAGCCCATAGGTTTCACTGAACAGGGACATAAGCAAAAATTGGTTTACTAACAGAGTGATAGATGAGTGGAACAGGCTGAGCAGTCATGTGGTGAGTGCCAATACAATTGTCACATTCAAAAATAGATTAGATAAATTCATGGACAGTGATATCCGGCGGGGTTAGATTCACGGGAGCTTAGGTTCAAAAGAGCTACCTCGTACAGGCCTACCGGCCTCTTGCAGGCTCTTAAGTTCCTATGTTCTTATTTTCTTATGTAATACTGCCGTTACTTCTACTACTACGACTACTACTACTACTATTGCTGCTGCTACTACTACTAGTATACTACTACTACTACTACTACCATTACTACTACTACTACTACTACTACTACTACTACTACTGCTGCTGCTGCTGCTGCTGCTGCTGCTTCTACTACTATAGTTTTTTTTTTTTTTCAGGAACGCCTACGACCCGCCCCTGAAATTTTGGGGGCGCAGAAACGAGGTGTGGCTGGTCAGAGTTTGAATCTTATAAAGACAAACGTTTTGGGCCGTGTGGCTGCAACCTGTGATGCATATATACATAACTTGTGTCATGAGAATGTTACGGATCAACAGTATTTTTGAAATATGAAAACTAGGACTTAAAAGCAGTAATGCACTATGTCTTGTAATACTAGCGGCATTATTTGAAAGAAGCAATATATTTTTTATTCTGATGTTTTCAGTAATGAATTTGCATTGCTGCAATCTTCCAGAGATATTTTGTAATAAATTGAGTCTTTGCAATACAATAAATAATTGTTTACATATATGCATATTTTTACTTGAAATTACCCTTTATGTAAGTAATAATAATGAAAAAAATGAGTGTGGTCAAGTTATTTATTACCATAGTAATAATCACAAGCGACAGACATGTAGAATTGTTTTTCGTGGAATGGTCTGATGAGAAAGCTCTGACTAGCAGACCCAGCTATGAAGCATAGCTATATGTGCATGGTCCAGCGAGAAGATTTGAAGACTAAATATCACTTAGAAGTAACTATTACATCACGCTATTAAACAAAACTCAAGTCAAATGCTCATAAGTAAAGGTTACAAATGTATGTTCAAGGTGAAAAGTAATGTAATGGCTAACATGAATTATTTTTTGATGAGATAAGTTTTTCAGAGATTGTAAGTGAATTACTAGCTTCTTTGTTTTGTACTTAAAAAAAACAGTCTAAAGTACATAGATTGACATCTTTAAATACACTGTAGGTAATTAATTCCCTATCTAAGGACCAAAACACACGATGGAATTTTGATAGCGTACTTCTGGATGGAGGGTATAATAAATTATATTTTTGGGTATGGGCATGTTGCTGTAGTCGAAATATAATGATTTTTCTTAAGTAATTAATAAATTAATTAGATTAAACTGTTTGTGTAGATAATGAGCTTTTAATAAATGTAAAGATGAAAATATCTCCTCAGTCGAGTCTTATTTCTCTTTACACTTAGATGCTTTCAAAATTGTTTTTTTGAGCCTTAGTGAAACTATTTAGAAACGATGGCCGGGAACAGCCTCATATGGATATACGACACATCATTTAGGAATAACAAGTGTGTAGTACAAGGTTGACAGTGAATCGTAGGTGAGTTTGTCGGATGTGATACAAGATGCCACAAATTGTACATAAAGTAGTAAAAACATGACATATGTTTCTTCCAGTTCATATGCTCATGAACTTCAGCACTTGAATGTCAGCTGGTCACGATGAAAAATTTAATTTTTGTTTATTCTCACACGAGCCATATGGTGTACAAAGGATTATATTGGAATAACCTAAGGTGCGTTTTATTCTTTTTTTTTTTTTTTTTTTTTTTTTGCGTGCCAGCATATAGCGCCGGTAGGCTTTCTTGAGGGGCCTAGATGGTAGGCGGCCCCAGCCCGTCATGAAGCAGGCAAGTATTTTATAGTGGCGCCATCTTTTTTTGGCTCATGTTGCCCCCCCGAAGCTCGTTCTTGATTCACTTGGACGGCTTCCTCTAGAGTCCGTGTTGATGGGTGGTCTTCAGGACAGCATGTAGGTAGTCTTAAGCCACTCGGCGGTGACTGAAAAATCCCAGGTGGTAGCGGTGGATTCGAACCCGCGTCGTCCATCACGCGGTGAATGCGGGGCCTGCACGCTAACCACTCAGCCCCAGTGACTTGTTGATATGTAATTTCCTTAGAGCTTATTATTATAGTTTTTACGTTTCGGCCTATGGTTCCGGTAGGCTTTCTTGGTGAGGCCTGAAGGTCGGCCCCGACCCGTTATGGCACAGACAAATGTTTATAGTGGCGCCATCTTGCTTGGCTCATGCTGCCCCCGTAGCTCATCTTTGAGCCTCTCTTTTACAGACAGAATCTAGAGTCACGGTTGATAGATGGTCTTCATGACAACATGTGGGTAGTCTTAGGCCACTCGGCGGTGACTGAGAAATCCAAGCGTGTGGTGGCGGGCGGGACACGTGAGGAAGGATACTTTGGGCTTTAATTATATCACTTATGGCAGTGGGCGCCCCTACCGAGATGAGTGAACTTGAAGAGAAAGAGATGCTCTATACAAAGCTCGACTCTATGAGCTGCTGATCCACCAATAGACGAAACTCCATCCTCTCTTGCGGAGGTGAGAGGTGCGGAAATTGAAGAGTGGATAGGCAGTTGGGGTCTGCAATATCAGTGCGCAGATGTTAAAAACCGGGGGTAAAGTCATCCATGGGTTGCGTGCAGTACTATCTGGCTTGTGGCAGTCCAGTTCCATTCCTCTTGACTAGAAAAGGATCAGTTGTCCGTATCCAGAAAGGGCAAGGGAACCGGCAGGACTGCAACAATTGTAATGTGTATATTATAATGTACATGTGTATGTATGACTGTACGTGTGGCGACACCCGGTCGGTGTCGCACAACAGGATGTCTAACAACACGTCGTGTTTTTGGCCGTGGGAAGCTGTGATGAACTGACACTAGGATCAGCAAATGATGACTTTCATCAACAGTCATCAACCGGAACCCACACCCTTCCGGACGAACTACAAGCAAATAAAACGGGCGAACAACGCGGAGTTACTGTTACTGTTACTGTTTAACAGTGTTGCAAGTAATGGTACAATTGTACCAAAATGATACATTTTGACAATGCTCGTACATTCTTACGCCGCTCAGCAAAATTGGTACAAAATAGAATTGTCAGACAAAATTTGATACTTTTTACCGTTTTGGGAACAAATTTGATACTTTTTGGCTGTCCTAGGACAGCATTTTTTTTTATAAGCAGCCAAAAAAAAAAAAAAAAATATATATATATATATATATATATATATATATATATATATATATATATATATATATATATATATATATATATATATATATATGTGTGTGTGTGTGTGTGTGTGTGTGTGTGTGTGTGTGTGTGTGTTTTACAAGATTGGCCAGCCAAAATAATTAAAAGTATCTACCATTGAAAAACTCCGGCTAAGCTTCCCGTCCAGTTGCGGTGTCCTGTTAAAACGGTGGACGACCGTCGACATCAACAATCAAGTTTCAACAAGACAAGACTCGGAGTCGGAGAGTCATAGATGCTGCCGCTCCGTGCCAGGGACTGCGACGCTGGTCAGCTGTGATGTGAATGCCCTGCGGGCTGCGGCTAGCCTGGATGGAATTGCCTTGTGGCACAGCAAAAAATGTAAGTTTAATGATAGTTGCTAGTTACCAAAGGTGAATTTGGCGAAAGTTCTCCACTTGATGGTTATACAGGCTGCGTAGGGGAAGAGGGATTTGGGGGTGATAACATCGCTACATTCAGTGAAATGCGATTATTACATTATCATGTGCATAATTTATAGTACGAACAAACTTATTTTTCCCATTATGTAAACTTTGTCAGTGGTGGTGATGCACAATTCTGTTAGTACCTACCTAAACCTAATGTCATTACTCAATACCTGGTCACACGTCAGTAAATTGTATCTACTACTTATTTGGTCCTGTGTCACACGTCAATGATAGACATTTATCATTCATGAATAAGTGTCATGGCCCAGAATAGCAGATAAACACACTCACAGCCCTTGAAACGTGTGTTGTGGGCATGCCTTTAGCTTGATGCGCAGAGTGTCTGCCTGTGATTCTGGAGGCCCGAGTTCGATCTCCGAAGGGGACAAAGTTCTTTCGGGCCTGCTTCTCGCCCAGTACATTCTAGATGGATTCCTCATGAGTTTCCGAGGTAGGCAACACGCCAAATATGCATAGGCGTAGGAGGCGGGGGGGCAGGGGGGGCAGTTGCCCTCCCTGGATTCAGGATTCGGGCAGATGGGTAGTGATATTCGGGCAGTTTGGGGAAAGATAAAAATGCATGTCTACATGTCTACATGTCTATGTATAATAAAAATACCCATCATGACATAAGTGCTATTGATCACAATGACCATACTTTTAATTTTAATAAATTGTCAATACGGGCCAGGACAAGATATTTTTCCTTCAAAATGCATTGTGAAAATATATGTGCTTGGTATTAAAAGTTGTACTTCAACTCATTTAACAATTAAAAAAGCACTGCATACTTATAAATTTACTAATGGAATGATTTTTTATTCAGTATTATATACAACTGTTATAAATAAATCAGTGCTCAGATACACTAGATTTACCAATATTACTAAGATAATAATTCACATTTGCAGATTTGACTCGTGATCCACTCCAGGTCCAGGCCCCAGGGTGAGGGAACGGTTAGAAGAACATAAGCTATGTCGCTTTTAAAATGGCTTAAAAAGGGCAAAGGTAAGACTTGCGATGTTCTTGTAGGCATAATATGCTCATTCTAAGTACTTATTATGATTATTCATAATAAAACTTGCCTGAAGAAATTATCCAGTAGGAGATAGTATGATTCCATAAGTAGATTGTAGGACAGTATGAATCCTGTAGGAGATTGTATGAATCCAGTAGGAGACTGAATGCTGCACCTAACAGGGGCTAGTGCTAGTTAGGCCTGGGATGGGTAGGTTTAGGAATCCTCACAGAGGAGTACAAACATACCAGGCATTGTGTCCAGCGATTACCGAAACATTTATAATGAGCGAAATGTTCAGGTATCGAAACCGCTCGGTGACAAATTGAGCCCCTGTTAGGTAACAAAACCTCGTGCGCGAGTGCTACGGTTAGCGAAACCTCTGTAATTCCGAAAGGGTCACTAAAGCTGATGTTGATAAAGGAGGCTCTAGGTGATTGTAATTGAGAGGCAATGCTTATGAAACCTAATTGAAAGACATTTGTCTGATTTTTAATCTTTAAGTATATTCATATAATATTTTTAAACCGTTATAATTAGCTTATGTGTTTTACTATTACTTATACTCAGTAATTTTTTTCAGGTGGAAATGATGATGCAAAAAAACAATCAGCTGCTACAGAAGATCCTGATGATCCACAACCATCAACCTCTGGTTTCAGTAAACAGTCCACGTCAACTTCATCAGGACCTACTCTATCTATTGGTTCGTTTATCTGTATTTTCTTTGAAAGTCAGTTGAGCTCATGTGAAAAGTGGAACCATGTGGAGAAAAGGTTTAATTTGTAGCTAAAACATCACCACTATAATTAGCTTATTATGTGTTCATTTACTATTACTTATACTCAGCAAATTTTTTTTTCAGGTGGAAATGATGATGCAAAAGACCAATCAGCTGCTACAGAAGATCCTGATGATCCACAACCATCAACCTCTGGTTTCAGTAAACAGTCCACATCAACCTCATCAGGATCTACTCTATCTATTGGTTCGTTTATCTGTACTATTTTCTTTGATAGTCAATCGAGCTCTCTCTCTCTCTCTCTCTCTCTCTCTCTCTCAGTGGCGCCTGCAGAAAATTTCATAGGAGTGGCCATGGGAGGGGGCACTTAAAATCTTGGGGTGGCACACCAGAATTAACAAGTAATAAATTAAGGAATTTTATTTTATTAGTACTATTATTACAACTTCATTCTCTGGCAATCGATATTTGTGACTGGCCAGTGGGGTGTCCAGTGGGCTGGCCAGCAGATTTGAAGGGGTGCCGCAGCCACCCAGGCCACCTGGTGGCGCCTCTCTCTCTCTCTCTCTCTCTCTCTCTCTCTCTCTCTCTCTCTCTCTCTCTCTCTCTCTCTCTCTCTCTCTCTCTCTCTCTCTCTCTCTCTCTCTCTCTCTCTCTCTCTCTCTCTCTCTCTCTCTCTAATATATATATATATATATATATATATATATATATATATATATATATATATATATATATATTTGAAACAGGAACAGATGATGATGACACAACAACGAGTGAGTCAGCTTCTGAAGAGACAGGTGAAGAAGGAGAATCGATTACACCATCTACTTCAGTGAAAGGCAAAACTGGACATGAACATTCCAAGTCAACTCCCCCCAAGCGTAAAGCATCCTCAGAGTCTGTTCCTCCAGGTGGTAAAGCAAAAAAGGTAAGGAGGACATATGCTTTAAAATGGTCTAAAGATTCAACACTTGCCTGTTTCTCTAGATATGAAGGAGATAAAGAGGAAGTTAAAGGCAAAGCATATTGTGAGATTTGCTTTAAATTTATTGAAGGATCAGTCTCTCACTTGCGTAGGCATCTAAAATCTCGGTATCATCTGACCAGAGCAAAGAATGTAAAATCAACACCATCAGTTAAGTCCCAGTTCAGAAAGATAGTTAAACCTTCTAGAGATGCTGAGAGATTCAAACTAATACTGTTGAAATTTATATGTGACCACAATATTTCATTCAATGTCATGGATCATCTTGTTAAAGTTTTGAAAAATGGTGCCCCTGATTCGAAGATCTTAAAGGCTCTTAAGTCAGGAAGAGAAACATCCAGACAAGTCATTATAAAATGCATTGGTAGTGAGAGTCTGAAGGAGATCGTGGAACTTTTACAAACTAACAAATATGCAATACTTGTTGATGAAAGTACAGATATATCAACAACAAAGCAGTTAGCCATTGTTGTTAGAGTATTGAACTTTAAAAAAAGAACTGTTGATGATAAATTTCTACAACTGTTGGATGTAGAAGATTCCAGCGCTGAAGGTTTATTTCAGCTTTTAAATAAATTTTTTGAAACAAATGGTATCCCATTTTCAAATATGCTGGGTTTTGCTGCAGACAATGCATCAGTCATGATGGGTGAAATGGGAGGGTTAAAGGCAAAACTCCTTCAGAAAGTACCTGATTTATTTGTAATTGGATGTATTTGTCACTCCTTACATCTGTGTTCCTCAGCAGCTTGCAAAAAGCTACCCAAAGCAGTTGAGGAATTGTGTAGAGACATACATGTCTACATAAATCATAGCCCAAAGCGGCTCATCAAGTTTCAAGAATTTCAGGAATTTGTTGATGTTGTATCACACAGAATTCTGACTGCTAGCCAAACAAGATGGCTTTCTCTAGAATCAGTAGTTAATAGAATTTTAGAACAATGGCCGGCACTCATCCTTTTCTTCCAAGCAGAAGCCTTGGAAGCTAGTGTAAAGTCTGCTGCAGCAATACTTGATGCCCTTAACAATCCTATTTACAAACTTTATTTCTCTTTTTTAAGTTATGTTTTGCCTATCATCAACAAGATGAACAGAGAATTTCAGAGTGAAACTGTTATGATTCATCTTGCTTACTCCAACATTTGTGCATTTTACAGGACCATTCTAGGTAATTTCATTAAAAGGAATTATATGAAAAGCAAGTCAGATCCTTTTGATATTAACTTCCAGGATCCAAATAATTTTTTGCCTGAAAGTGAATGGAATTTGGGCAGTAAAGTTGAAACCCTAATGAATGACCAAAATATACAAAAGAGAATAGGATCAGATTTTAACACTTTCAGAGTTTGTTGTCTGAATTTTTACATTGAACTGTCAGGACAAATTAGTAAGAGGTTCAAAGGCCTAGGTGGTGTATTCCCTCTACTAAAAGCGTGTGACCCTGCTGTTGCTCGCGTAACTGGAGTTAAAAGTTTGGTACCACTCTTTAGTAAATTTCAACAATTGATAAAAGAGTCAGAATATGATCAATGTAATGATGAGTGGAGATCCCTCACTTTTCATGAAGCAGTGGCACCCATCACTTCAAATAACCCAGCTGAGTTTTGGTGTTCTGTCAAGGAAATCAAGAGCAGTGATGGAACACCTATATTTTCAAAGCTTGCAAATTTCATGTTAAATTTACTTGTTCTTCCACACTCCTCAGCTGCAGTTGAAAGAATATTTTCTCAGGTCAAACTTATAAAAACAGATCACAGAAATAGACTAAATACCACAACAATGAATGGTCTTTTACTGACCAAAGGAAGTGGCGGTTCTGTGAACTGCTATGAGTGGGAGCCAAGCAGTGCCATGGTAAAGAGTTCTGAAACTGTATTCAGAGAAAAGTGAGATGTAATGTGAAATACGCTCCTCTTCACCACACTCATCACTGATTGACTGCATGGTGAGTTCAACTACTCTTTTATTTCCAGTTACCCAGTTGCCGCAGTAGTTGTCATGCTCTAATGGTGAATTGATTTCTTATGTAAAGCTCAAATTCTACATGTAATAAGAAGTTAACATGCATTTTTATTTTTGGTGTAGTAATGAGAAAATATTTTTTTTATATAGTATGTAAGAACTGCAACTCTCCTAAGCAATGATACTTTCTTTTTCTTATTAAAGTATGTACTGTATTACTGTAATTATTCATACTGATGTTGATATTATTGTGATATATTTACCTACTATATGATCTCATGATTACTCTAGTGATATATTTACATATGTGATGCTTCACCAAAGGTAGATGCACCTATGTATGGGTTAGTGTTATTGATGTGAAGTTGCAAGAAATGACTGCAAAACTTCTATACTATGACAGTATTTTTTCTTGTCATTACTGTAAGATTGATCTCTTATTGATGCTTGAATTATTGTAATGGTATACCATACAGTGTGTGATACGAGTATCTTATTGGTATTCTTGTGAGTAACTTATGTTCTGTGTGCTGATTTTATATCTAAGTCTATGGTGATACAGTATATCTATATGCTCATATTATGGTAGTGCTATATTTACATAGAGTGTATGATGTCTTTTTGATATTCTAGGATAAGTGATTAACTTACAGGCTGTGAGCCTGTGATAATGATTTTTTTTATAGCAAAGTGATGTGAATCTACATGCTCAATATGCTCATATTTTGGTGGTGATATATTTACATACAGTGCATGATATCTTATTAATATTCTAGTGATTAACTTACAGGCTGTTATAATAATGTATATTTCATAGCAAATTGATATTATGAAATGTCTACATAGATTTACTGCATCATACTGGTGTTCCTGCAAATGTTCCTATTTTCTTATATATGATGGATAGATAGGCTGGTAATTACCACACAGTGCTTGAATCTTAAGTGTCTTCATTATATTTCAATATATATTCTATACAATTCTAGTGAAGTTGAAAGATTTAAGTTGAATATATTGTTTCTCATATTTTTTTACTCTATATATAAAGATTCCATGTATATTTTGAATAGAATCATGACTGTATTACTTCTAGTGATAGCTATATTTACATACAGCGCATGATATCTTATTGATATTCCAG
>NC_066517.1:10360724-10405772 GCF_024679095.1 Eriocheir sinensis | reverse complement strand
ACACACACACACACACACATCCTCTTTGCTTAAGTGAGACCGTAACCGCCCCTATCAGCGAAACTAGTCGTACAGCCTCAGCCTAACGGGTAACAGGCAGAGGTGTTATCCTCTGCGTTATGGAACGGTAGAGGGATATAGGTTGCAAATTATGAACAGCATTTAGCAAGAAAAACTGCAAAAAAATAACGACGGAATCAACACTGCGGAGGTAAGGTAGAAATTAGTTGGTAAGACAGTTTAATTAAATCTGTCATGGATGCAACGCTAGAAGTAGGAGGAATGGTATCAATGGGCGCTGCCAGTAAACTAACAGAGGAAACAAAAATATCCGAGAAACTAAAAAATATAAAAGTTAAAGCCAGAAAGGATGATACAGAGTTGGCGTAACTGACAAAACTTTTCAACAACAGGAAAGTTAACGATATCCGTAAATTTAACAAGGACAAATTTGAAAAACTCTAAAGCATGACAAAAAGTTTGACAACAATCAGGAAAAGACAGGGCATTGGCAGACACCAGTTATTTACTTTTAAAGATTCAAATAACAACGTCAAGGTGTATATGAAGGAGGTACTTGGGTTTCAGTAAAAAAAATACACCAAATTTCCGTGATAAGGAGCATGGCGGTGAGGAGAATGATTAGCTGAACTGGGTATAACCACAGATGTAGTGAGGAAGGAGTAGAGGCAAAATAGGAGATAGCCTAGCTATAGATCTGAACAGAGATTCGGATGATATCATACTTAGAAAAATAGTTCAAATATATACAAATTGTGTGAAAAGTCAGAGTCCCTAGAGACCGAAAAAAATATGATTAAAGATAGACAAAAAAATTAAGGAACCACCGTTCAAATAGTCTAATAACTTTAATATTCGCCATACAGCCAGCCACGACTTACAGCGTTACAATAATTCTTAGTTTATTGTGCGCATATGTTGGTACCTAAGTTTCATTCCCATCATATCCATGGTGCAGTGGGTAGCAAGACTGGCTACGTATCTGCAGGCCCGGGTTCAAATCCCGGCCCCATCAGTCGACGTGCAGTTCACCCAGCTGTTCATCTTTGCAGGCTGGTTGATAAATGGGTACCTGGGGAAACCAAAAGAAAGTAAACTGTGGTGCTTGGTTGTTATACTAGCCCTGTATCCCGGGAAAAATGAGTTCTTACCCAACACAGGCTTAGAGGGCCAGAACGACGGGAAAGAACAGTGCAACTATACGTGTGCCTACAGCGTATCCCCCAACTTTACTTTATATCCTACTTGAACTTTCATTATATTCATAGCTCATCACGACTTATAACTACTTCAGCATCTGCATTACACGCGTGCTCTTCAGCGGTACGGTAATTCTTAGCTCATAAAATGGAGATGTTATGGGAAAATCGCTGCCCTTACCCACACCGACCATCACTCAATTAAGGCAAGAATTTTGTCTTTAAGGTCAATCGCACTCCCTTGGCCTGCTGATATTGGCGTCAAGGTGAACCAGCATATCGCCGGCCGCAAAAAAAAACACAAAAAAAAACACTACCTGATGTAAGGCGACGGGGCAAATACTGGAATTGTGTGTGTGTGTGTGTGTGTGTGTGTGTGTGTGTGTGTGTGTGTCTAGGCATTTGAATTTCACAGATCAAGCAGTGTCATGTCCCTAATTATATTCTACCAGGTTTCCTTTAATTAGTGCATATATTTTGCAGCCGCAGTGCGATTTATTGTGCGTGTGTGTGTGTGTGGGGTGTATGTGTGTGTGTGTGTGTGTGTTTGCGCGCGCGCGTGTGTGTGTGTGTGTGTGTGTGTGTGTGTGTGTTGCTGCTAGTGAAGGGAAGAGGGAGAGGAGTGTTTAAATTGTAAGGTTTCTTTGACCTTGATAGCGGCGGCGTTGAGTAGGTTTGAGGCATTCCTCTCCAACCTTTCTCCCATAACCTACTATTGAGTCCCTTTCCCTCCGCCGACTCCTCTCGTTCCCGTCCTTCAAGGGTGGCAACAACAGAGTTATGACCTACTTGCTGTGAAGAGCCTGTAAAAAGAGACAAGGAGACAAGTGAATGATTCAAAATAAAGGGTTCTTAGAGTGATGGTTGCGGTAATGTTGACGTTGGCTGCCGTGATATATGACTCTTCTTTGGCTCATACTGCCCCCCGTTGCTCCAATTGAACAAAGTCGCTGAAGTTAGGGTTGAGTGAAAATCTGGGCAGCATGTGGGTAATCTTCCGCCACTCGGCGATGGTTTGAAATATCAGCGTGTTTCGGTTTGACTCAAACTAAGATCCACAGGCTCTCCAGCAACTGAAAACTCGACCACCGCCCTCCGTACAGCTACTACTACTACTACTACTACTACTACTTCTACTACTACTGCTACTACTGCTACTGCTACTACTACTACTACTACTACTACTACTACTACTACTACTACTACTACTACTACTACTACTACTACTACTACTACTACTACTACTACTACTACTACTACTACTACTACTACTACTACTACTACTACTACTACTACTACTACTTCCACTACTACTACTACTAATAAATGATACCTCCACCCATGTTTATTTTCCCGACACATAATCATGGAGGGCTCCATAGCTTGGAGGTCATTAGCCCCAACTCTGTTCGCTAATGACTGTGGCATCCAACCATATCACTAATACTACCTAGCACTAAATCACCTATCATCTATTACGTCCAGATCCCCCTTTCCTTCCCTACTCAAGTCACTCCCGACCCACCCTAATGTCACTCTCCACCACTGTAGCTTCATAGTCCATATTGAAGATGTTGGTGGCTTTTGGGCCAGAGTGTCTGGTGCCCCTGAGACATAGGATGGCCGACCTGAGCAGGGAGAACGAGAGGCGACACCTCATCCAGGCGACAACGTGGCTCCTTGGCTGATGCTTCTTTTCTGATATTAGTTCCGCGAGGCGTGCGTAGGAGCATTGGGCCCTGGGACCCATCCCGCCGGATGTGGTGAAGACGAGGGGGGTGAAGCTGCCCTGATCCACATGTTGGATTCTTTCACCGTATGCCCTTGTCTTCTCCTGCTCGTTCCTGTGGTGGGCGGCTTCCAGGGGCAGCTCAAGGTGACAGGCAGCCATCAGGTCGAATATACGGATGTCCATGAACGCCCGCTGTCCGCGCACCCAAAATCCGCGGGCACTTACATCAACCCGTGCTTCCTGTGAGGTATTGGCCGTCCTGTACCGAAGGTGTTCGCCGTCCAGGGGAAGCAGTGCCGGCTCGGTAGTGACGTTTTGGCATACCTCCTCGAGCATGCTGGCTGTCAGATCCCTCACTTCATTGTGTCGAATACAGACGAAGCCTCCCTTTTTACATGTCATGGTGTGGGTGACATCATTCGATGATCCACATGCGCAGAGATCAGGCAGTCCCTCAATCGGCCAGCCATATCTCAGAGCAACGGCGTCGACAAATTCTTGTTTGTTGAGGCTGAAGCCATTTGCTCTGATTGGTAATGACGTTAGCCAGTTAGAGGCGCCTGCCTCCTGTGCTGTGTGTATTTTTCTACCCATTTCTGTGGACAGGTGGTGTGTAAGACGGTCCAGCTCGTCTTTTTGGGCCTGTTGCCTTTCTTCTGAAAATTTTCTTTTAATTTCTCTTATTTATGTTTGGTCTATCTCGCCCTCTGCCTCCTGAGCGATGATCCTGTTGATGAGTGACCTGGTAAGGCTGATGGAGTTTTGGTTCTCCTTATCAGCCAGCTTCTCAGGGTTGGTGATCCCCATCCCACCCAGTCTTGGGGGAAGTGCTAGCATATCTCTCTCATCCTCCCCCAAAGCATGAGATTTCACTAGCGCCGGCAAGAATACATTTTTGACGGCATTTTCCAGTGGTCGGAGGAGTGGATTGATGCTGGGGATGGTGTGCACCAGGAACGTCCACCGAAGTTGGATGCCGAGGGTGTACGCTGAATAGGCAGCGTGTGGCTCAGTCTTGGCAATGGCAGACAAAGCTTCTATTTCCTTCACCCATTCAGCTACTTTGTCTCCTACGTACTCCTTCTTATATACCTCTGTCCCGATCACTGCACCTAAGTGTCGTTGTCCGTCCTTTGTCACAATGACTCCACTTCCTCTAAAAGTCTCTGCGGCACGGTCACAATGTTCAGATTTGACAATAAGGACAGACTTGGTGGCGTTAGGGATGTATCCTATCTCAGGGCCGGCGGTGTTCACAGTGTCCCACCACCCTTTTAAGTCTGAGATTTTACCAGCACCTGAGAGGTCATCCGCATAAGCCACCTGTTTCACCCGTGTTTCCGCGAACGCGATTTCACTTTGGAGGACTGATTGTCCCAGGGCGTACATAGCCATGGCTATTGGGTCACCTTGTGTTGTTCCCTCAGATGATTTTAACACTTTCACTTTTCCACTGTGGCTATTTATGTATAAGTCGTTCGGGTATGTATAGGTATTTTCGACATACATAGCTAAGCTAGGGCACTTGGTTTTAATGTTGTGTATCATAGTCTTTCTATTTATTGTACTACTACTACTACTACTACTACTGCTGCTACTGCTACTACTTCTACTACTACTACTACTACTACTACTAATTCCACTACTACTTCTACTACTACAACTAATATTAATAATAATATTGCTACTACTACTACTACTTCTACCACAGTCATCTACCATCGTTTTTTTTACTTCTAGAAGTAGCAAACACTCATGTGGTTGCAAAGCAGCGGCCACGTTCTTATCCCTCTGATTTCGTACTCAAGGTCGTCAGGGTAATTTTACGCCTCAGCCTGTTAAAATAATCTGCAGTCTTTCCCCGGATTTTGTGCCTGTGCAGGATCTAGGATGTCCTTGTGCAGCCGAGTGTTTTGCAGTCTATCTCAGTAAAGTTTCTAACCTCGGTCTCTGTCTGCCCCAAGGACACTATAATATTGAATACTGACTCCTTGCCCTACCATGACTACCTTCAATTCTGGGTTGACATTAATCTATTTTGGTTCTCTATCTTATCAATTTTACCTATCATTTAAGCCTTTTTTTCTATTCGATATTAGAATATCTCTATTTTTTAAATGAGTTCGACAAAATGCATCTTGCACCAAACCTAGCATGGTGGCGTGATCAAGCTATGTGTGTTTGTCAGAAATGTAAATGAGGTGCGCATGGGTCGTGTGTGTGTGTGTATATTTTCCGTGTCCTTGGTGTGTTTGTTTGTTGGTTGTTGTTTTTGTCTGTTTATTTATAGGTCTTAGGTCAGTGCAGGTGGATGGAGGTTTGCTCGAGAGGACTTTTAGGGGTGGAGGCGGCGAGGGATGCAACGTACCCCCGGATGTGTGCTTTAGTTTGTTATTAAGTTAGTTAGTTAGTTAGTTAGTTAGTTAGTTAGTTAGTTAGTGTGTGTGTGTGTGTGTGTGTGTGTGTGTGTGTGTGTGTGTGTGTGTGTGTGTGTGTGTGTGTGTGTGTGTGTGTGTGTGTGTGTGTGTGTGTGTGTGTGTGTGTGTGTGTGTAGTGTGTGTGTGGGGAGGAGGGGGGTGTCATAACGCCTTTCATATTGATAGCATTATGATATCTATAAATCCTGTAAAGATTAAGGGCCGCTTTCACAGTCGTTTCGTTTGTTTTGATCGTTACCAATGGCGGCGATCGACGCTATAGTTTTCCACGTGAAACTGGCCTATGGGGTAGTGGCGGCTGCAGAGGAAGCGAGAGGAATTGAATGTGTGTGGCAAGGCGCGGGGCAAGGCTAACCCCGCAGCCGCCACTACCCCATCGGCCAGTTTTATGTGGAAATACTATAGCGGCGATAACAGCCATTGGTAACGATCAAAACAAACAAAACGACTGTGCAAGCGGCCCTAAGTTATGCACAGCCTAGGTCGAAGCATATTTATTAACTGTGTTTTGTTTGGAAACAAGTCAAGGTGGTCACGGCTGTAGCTTGTTAGTTGTGTAGTAGCAACATAATGATCTCCGATTGGAGCCGCATCACACCGCAAGTATTGGCTCCAAGCAAACCTCTTGATACACGAGTCGTTCCGCTCTAAGTACGGCAGATCCTATGTAGTAGATAACAACTTATTAAATACGCAGTGCAGATGGTGATTGATTCATGAAACCTTGTCGGTGGCTGGTAACCACAACTGTTTTCAGAGCACAACCACTCAGCATATACAGCCTACACGCCACTGAACACAATCAACATTTGGTGTGTGTTTGGGGATTAGCACACTTTCTCAATTTAAGGCCCCTTACATCACTGCATAACAGTATATACATTCAACACAGGCAGACTTCTCAAAGTTTTATAAGCAGAATTGTAACGCAATGGCTTAAATCACTTAGATTACTATGGCACACTGTAACGCATCGGTTCTTCTGGAACTGTGGCTTTCAAACGCAAATGGCCTGTACTACTTATTTTAGTGCTGATCACACCCGTAATGAGTAATACGTATAGCCTTAAAACAAGGATGAAATAATAATAAAAATGGTGCACGTTTCACCACAAAAAAAAACATGAAAAGAAATCCTTCTGCCTCACTAATTGGTTGGAGCAAGGCCGTCCCCATGTAAAGAAGGAGAATCATGACATCACACCTTGAAACAGCTCCGCCTTCTCTCGCTCCACGATACATTATTTTATTCGTTCATTCTTCCTAACTTTATGAACGACTTACCTCCCTCATTTGCCAAGGATTTCTTAATACTCTCTCTCTCTCTCTGTGTGTGCGCGTGTGTGTGTGTGTTTGTGTGTGTGTGTGTGTGTGTGTGTGTGTGTGTGTGTCCCTTCCATCAGTTTAGGTCGTAGCCAAATCACTTCACGTAGTGTATCTTGATTTCCCGAAAACGTTTGATACAAGTTCCACACCATAGATTACTTTATAAAGTCAAGTATCTAGGTATTGACGGTAAAGTATACTATAGTCTATCGATTTTAGCTTGAGCCCTTGGGCGCGACTCACACAATGGACAACTCAAATAGATCTCACTCTCTCGCCCTGCACAGCCATGCAAGAGAGAGAGAGAGAGAGAGAGAGGTAGCGACCCTCTCTGAGAAGAGTAATGGAGTGATGTGGCGCCACACCAGCGCGGTCTCGTGGGGAATCTCTGAGTCGCGCCCAAGGACTCAAGTTAAAATCGATAGACTATAATGGATCGATAATTGGATAACCAGCAGACCTCCAGTGGTCCAGTGCAACACGATTGACTCATTTTTATATCAAGCTTGACCGATACTTCCTTTAACTTAATATTCACTAAAATAGAAATGCAAAGTGTGTGTGGTCTAAATATCAAAGTAAATCTATGAAAATCTCGAGTTTCATCTAAGGTTTCTTCTCTGTCCGATCTATCTCTTATGTAGTGCAGATAGTGTGTGTGTGTGTGTGTGTGTGTGTGTGTGTGTGTGTGTGTGTGTGTGTACTACTACTACTACTACTACTAATACTACTACTACTACTAATAATAATAATACGGTTTATTTAGTTTTGGCACCCGTAAGTCTAAAAATATACAAGTTAGATACATTTGAATGCAAATTCGTTAAAAAGAACAAGCGCAAAAAAGGAGAAGGGGAACGGGGCCTGACAGATATGTGGGGGGGTTGGGAGATGGTGCTTGGAGGGTGGGGATGTGGGTTGGTGGAGTGCAGTGGTGGTGGTGCCGGTGTCGTGTTCCGCCGCGTCCTCCTATTCTCGCTCGTCTGTTTTGTTTACAAACAAAATGACGGTTTTCATCTCTGAAAAACCTATTTTTGGGAACCCGGAATGACTAGTGCACGATAGCTTTAATGTGAGAGGGATACTCGCTCTCGCGATAAAGCCTAGATAAAAACGGCAAATATCCCAACTTCTAGACTATAACGAGTCTAGGCTGCACTAGAAAAAAACAAATAATAACGTGTGAAACAGTCGAGTGAAGAATTCGAGCAGAGTGCTGGCAGCGCCACCTGGACACAGACAAAGATTGGTGCCGCAAGCTCCATTCTTTCAAGGTGCTTCGACGGAGGCTGGAGGAACCTTCTGTGGGGAAGGAGGGGGGGGGGGGGATAAGGAATGTGCACTAGTCATTCCGGGTTCCCAAAAATAGGTTTTTCAGAGATCAAAACCGTCATTTTGGGAACCCTCCATGACTAGTGCACGATAGCTAACTCCCACTTGGAGCAGGGGAGAAGGCGACTCCATCGAAGTGCCACAAACCTGAGTCTACTTTTGCGTCCCAAGTCGGTATGCGTAGAGACGGCCTGAGTCACCCGAACTTAGTATAGTGTACAATCTTGAAGAATCCTCTCCGTGACCCAAGACGGGGAAAACCAGCTCAACAAATCCAAAGGAGCACTGGGCCAATTCATTTAAGCCCAAATGTAATCACAATAGCAAAGGACCACGACTGATAAGGAAGCATACTTCCAGCACAAGTATTCCTTTTATGGGCAAAGAGAAGGAAAATCTAAACAGAGGAAAGAGGTTGGAGTGCCCCTAGCCCCCTCCAACTGCTTTCGCGGCTGACGTAATGTCAACACGCTTTCCTGATGTATCTTCCTCAACGCAGGAAGTCCCAGTACAACGCAGGGGCGTCGTCCGTGGAGAGGAAGAGATAGCTGGCCATAAAACAGGAAGCCATGCTCTACTGGCCGCTCTCCTTGACGCGGTACAGAGAATGGGTCCGAGCATGTAGGGTTCACTGGTCCGAGCGAAGGTCAGGGATGACGCGGCACCCCGGACACGTGAGCACGGGGTGCGTGGCCCAGACATCCTTCCGCATTCATTATCATCAGAAGGTCTGCAGTCCTCCTGGTGGACAAAGGTATTGCAGATGTGAGGTCACAGAACAAGCGATGCTGATCGCGACCCGTAGAGGATGCTATGCGTATCCTCAAGGCCGACACAGGGCAGAGTGGATAAGCTTTCCTTTGTAGGTACTAAGCTGGTAAGACCAATGTTTTGGGGACGGTGGACGAGGCGCTCATTCTTAGCTAGCGGATTATTAAGAGGCAGAGCTAAGGAAACTGCGGAGCCAAATGCCGTGGATGCAATGAACCCGGGGAACGCATTCGCGCCCTGAGCTGCGAGGACCTGAAGCCGGAGGTGCGCGCTACAAGGAACAGGGTGCATTTTAAAAAAGGTCCTTTACTGAAGGTTCGTCGTGGTACTTGGAGGAAGAGAGGGACGTTATAACCTTTTCTACAGAGGTGGGCGCGGTACTGAAAAATCAGTAGTGCAGTTGCGGTAGTGCGGTCACATTTTTTTTCTTTCCCAGTGCGGTACGCGGTGTGCGGTACTGCAGTAGCGGTAGTCACTAGTCAATATAAAAAGAAATACTTCAGTGACTATCCTGGCTATCAATTGACTAATTAATAACTTGATACAAATTTTTTTTTTAAAGGACTGGGGGAGGGAGGGAAGGAGGTAAGGGAGGAGGAAGGGGGGACATGGGAGTAGAGGACGGGAAGGGGAGGAAGGGAAGGGGAGGGAATGCAACTTTCCGAGGGAAGAGGGAGAGGACAGGAAAGGGGGAGGAGGAAATAAGTGTCATGTGAGAGAGGAGGAAGTGGGGGGTGGGAAGGAAGGAAGGAAGGAAGGAAGGGTGGTACAGCTGCAGGGATATGAGGGAGTGAAGGGGGAGGGGAGGAAGGGGAGGAATATTCTCCATCGTTTGAGCGAAAACGAAAGATTACTAATATAGGAAAGTCATGACTTCCAGGAAGAGTGAAACATTTTTCAAATTGTCCAACATATTAAGACAAAACACATCAACTGCAACTGTTAATAGCTGCTCCCGTGGGAAAACTTAAGCCCTGAGGTATCAGGCTCATCGAAGAAACCACGTGGAAATTTCAACGAGGAGATAATTATAATAATGATAATAATATAAATAATAGTAATAATTATATATATATATATATAGAGAGAGAGAGAGAGAGAGAGAGAGAGAGAGAGAGACAGAGACAGAGACAGAGACAGAGACAGAGACAGAGAGAGAGAGAGAGAGAGAGAGTTGCAATGAAGTTAAAAAAACAGATATAGTATGTACTATGTACATGAGATTGAGCGGCGATCATGTTAGTGCTTGCTTGTACTGTTGTTCACTGCCATGTACAGTCATCGTCAGAGGCAGTCATGGCGCGCCGTATTGGGTTGAGTGACGAACAGATTTACTCCGAGTTATTCATTTAGTATTTCATTTTGAACAATAACTGAAAATTCAGAATGATTGGATCACTGATTTTGATGACTGATACCGATTGATTGAGTCCGATTCACTGTAAAAAAAAAAAAAAAAAAAAAACATTGTGAGCATGCCGAGCTGCAAATGTCTTCGATAGTTTTCTAAGTATCGCAAAAAGTACCGCAGGATTTTTCAGTGCGGTAGTGCGGTACTTTTTTTGTAATGCGGTAGTGCGGTACTTTTTTTGTAATGCGGTACTACCAAACTAAGTACCGCACTTGCCCACCTCTGCTTTTCTAGGGGGAAGGATTTTGATGAAAGAGCTACGCTTAAGCAGCTGAACTGAGAGAGGTTCTCGGACAAGTCCCCAGCCATGCTTAAGGGGGACAGCCAGGGGCCGGATTCATCAAACCATTTACCAGACCTGTTTGGTAAGTTTCGCGGTATCTCCGCCCACCCGGTAAATCGGTATTCATCAACCACTTACCGCACCTCTGGTAAGGCCAAAAGTTACAGAGGCTCCGAGCACCCGTAACTGAGTTACCGGAGGCGTGGTAAGTGGGTAAATACTGCCGCCTCAGGTTTATTTTCCCGTCTGACTGCTTGTATCGGTGGTTCCTGAACATGGCAATGCAATTGCGATAATCTCGGTAGTTGCAGGAGTATGAAAACGTATAATAGTGACGGAAATAAGTGGAGAGAGACGTGAAAAAGACGAAGTGAGTGACACGTAGCCGCATCGGCGATGAGTTATCCTCAGTTTTCACTCTCTACTTATTATGTTCCATGGTTTTATACGCAAATATTCGACTGACATGCTTAGTAGTGAATGGAAGTGACAAACATGAGCGAGTACAGCCGTGTAAATACCGCTGAGTAAATCAAAATGAACGGCACATTAGCGGGTCAATTGGCAGCTCTGCACGAATCAAAAGTGGTGTTTTTTTTTACTTGAATTTCCATGATTTTGATCTGCAACGTTAAAGACTCAAAGCAAATAGTTAGCATATGAAAAGAAATGCAGTTCATAAGACTTGTGGGAAGAGTGCACTTGGAACTCTGTTGATGAAGAGTAATCAGTCAAATCATGGGACTATTATTATTACCTGTTGTTGTTTAGCAGTATGTCTCACAATCATATTCATTGATTATTGTAATTGTGTTTTGAAATATTTAGATGTCTAGCTGGACATAATTAGTGTCAGAGGAGATACCATGATCATGAAGGCAGTTTTTCCAGCTATAATTATAATCAGCCCCTCAAGCCTCACATTATTCTCGGCCACCCTTGGACACTAATGTGGTGGGGAGGCTTCTCCCATCTCAGACTCTGACTTTGGTTGTTCAGATGTTAGTCGACATAGCTCTACGTACTGAGTTCTTCCTTACGTGTAAGCAAATATTAACAAATGTGTGGAAATCATTCACTTCATTTACACATCCAATATTTCCAATAGATTAATAAAATAATGGTCAAAGCACATGAGTGATGTATTATTTATTGAAATTTTTTTTTTGGGGGGGGGAGTGTTCTGTGTCCCTCTAACAAATGTTATTGATATGCTGGTAAAATGATTGTTAATAACAAAGTAATAATGGAGGGAGAATTTGGAATGCAGGGGCCAAGGTGTAAAGTAATGCTGGTGATAATTATATTTTCAGCTGTTAGTTTTATCGGATAATATTAGGTTAGTTTGGGTTTTCAGGACTCCTAACCCAAGCAAAATATAATGCACTGTGGTGTTTATCACCTATGGACTATGTTGATTTTGCCAAGTTGGAAACAATTTTGTAAAACATTTTACCAGAATGTCAGTAGGAATTAGGGAGCAAGAGACCTGTTGCTTGACAAGCTACCGTGACATTTCATCCGAAGCAATAGAGACACCGTTTTAGATCTGAATGGAACTTTTGATAATAAGTAGTTATTTACTTAGGTTCTATATAATTATATTAGCTGATCACTGGACTTTTTTTATGTAACTGGAACAAAAAGAATCCAATTCTAGCATATGAGATTATTACCCTATATAAATTCTTTTTTTGAAGGGGACATGGCGCTGCTCTGGGCACTGGAACATGACAGGCTACGACGGGAAAGAGTTTTCAGAGACCGTCTCAATCCTTTAGAGGTCAGCGATGATCTCCTCCTACATTATTATCGGCTGCCCCACCATGAAATCCTTCAGCTGTGTGAGGAGATTGGACCACATATCCACAGGCCCACAAGTAGGACAAGAGCAATTCCAATCCACACACAGATCTTGGTTACCCTGCGTTTTTATGGCAGTGGGACATTTCAGAATGTGGTGGGTGATGTAGCTGGTATCAGTCAGTCATCAATATCAAGAATATTGAATGATGTTACTGAGGCTTTGTTGAACAAAGCAAAACGAGAAATAAATAAGCCCCAAAATCTGCAGGAGCTCATGCTTATCAAGCAAGATTTTTATGGCCTCAGTGGATTCTCTTCTGTCATAGGGGCAATAGACTGCACTCTTATACCCATCAAAGCACCTGCAAATGCAGTTATTTATCTGAACAGGAAGAGGAAGTACAGCCTTAATGTACAAGTTGTGGCAGACTCAAAGATGAGGATCATCAGCTTCTGTGCAAGCTTTCCCGGGAGTGTTCATGACTCTTACATATGGCGTCAAAGCGTTCTGCGCCAGCAGTTTGTGGAGGGCCAGTACGGAGACTCACTACTTCTTGGTAATTACCCAAACCTTTGCTGTATTTTGTAAAATTTAGCAGCTGTAAGAAAAACAGCACAAGTTAATGTGCCTCCATGGTGCTGTGGTTAGTACACATTTCCAGAACTGTGTGCCTGAGTTCGAATCCTTCTTTTCCGGATGATTAGTAAATTGTTACCTGGGGAAGGTGAACCGGTAACCTGGATGCTGCACTGGGCCTGTGTCCCAAGTTAATGGATTGTTACCCACCACAGGCTGAAGGGCCAATGGTATGGAGATGAGCATCGCGACCATTCAAAGCTAATAGCATATGCTCCCAACTTAACCTGTATGTTAATGTTTGGCTTTGGTATCTTCTTGACTTGTCAGATGCATTATCCTGGTTATCCTTTCGAGGAATTAATATGGATGAGTATTTACAAAAAGGTTATGGAAATGCTGTCCATTCACAGTCACAGCATGTATTCTGACCCTCTTAGAACAATTTTGCTATCTACCAACTGCTTTCCAACTTCCACGCTCATGCTTTTCCAGGATCTAATAACTTTCCTCAATGTTAAGCCCTTTTAAACTTTGTTTTTTGTAATGCTTACAAAATTCATTTATATACATAAGTGCCTCTGAAGTGTATTTACTAGCAAATATATTTTTTATGCAGTAAATAGGACAACCCGTTTCATTAGGGAAAAATAAGGAACAAACAACAAGGAATGGACTGGGTGTCATAAGAATAAAAGACAGGGTAGTATATGTTCTATTTTTATAAAATGGCCACTCATATTTTTTAGAGCAATGGAAATGTAGTTAAGGAATGGAAAGAGACAAAGAGTAAGGAACATTATGAAATGTATACTCCATAATAGGGCAGACAAGGCCCCTGTATATAGATATCATTTGGGAGGATAAAAAGAACTGGCAGAGATGATACAGAAAGCCCAACCTCAAGGAAGCTGATTAAGTAAGAGAGGAGATGTGAAGTTTCCAGTTGAGATTTTGAGTTAAGGATAGACCGAGGATGTTTATTGAAGGAGGTGACAGCTGAGTGTTATTGAAAAATGGGGGATAAGTGTTTGGAAGATTGTGTCGAGTTGACGGGTTAAAAAATTTAATTTTAGAGGCGTTGAAGGACTTAGCTTAAGGACTTGGCTTAATTGGAAGTGATAGTAAGGTATGAAGTTGAGCATTCTGCAGCCTCCATCCTGGAATCGTGTAGTTTCTGTTGGGAGGGTCTTTTGTAGTCTGAAGGATTGGAACGGTCACCCGTCTTAGGCACAGGCTGCATGTTGGCATACTTCCAGTAGGAAGTAAAACTTAGATGTTAAAAGACTGTGGTGCTGGGCGGAGTGGTTGGCCATGTTGGTGGTGCTGGGTGTGGAGGTCTGCTGGATGGTCCTAAGGGAGGGCTGAGGAGGCATCTGTGGAGGGATCCTTTAAGGTGCAGTGGCTGTTCATCCTCGCTTTTGGGCTGGACGATAAATGAGTACCTGAGGAAGATTGGGGAAGGTAAACTGATGTAAACTGGATGTCACCCTAGCACAGTGCCTTGGAAGTAATGGGATCCTTTTCACCGCAGGCTCAAGGGCTAATGTGCTGTAAATGAACTTTGAGACCACACGCAGCTATAGCGTATGGCCCCATTGTAGATAAGAGGGTCTTAATACTACCCTCTTGAAAGAGCTTAAGAAGTAGACAGGAAGATATACAAACAGAAAAAGGCTGTTCCAGAATTCACCAGCTTAAGGGATGAAAGCATTAAGGAGCTGGTTAACTTTCCCTTAACAAAAACAACCACTGCAAAGGTGATGTTAGATGAAAAATTAGTTTATATTCTGATCCTTGGAGGTGATTCTGGTTATCCTCTAGAGCCCTTCCTAATGACACCAGTGAGCCAACCAACAACTGATGTTCATTATGCTTATAACCGCAGCCACTCTAGGACACGTGTTGTGGTGGAACAGACTTTTGGGGTATTAAAATCTCGGTTCCGTTGCTTGCATGGGTCAGGTGGCAGCCTTCAGTATGACCCAGCCAAGTGTGCCAAAATTGCAATTGCATGTATGCTATTGCATAATATTTGTATCAGTAGAAGAATTCAATTAAATGAACCTTTACTAGAGATTGAAAACATGGAAAATGATGCCTACAGGGGAAATGAAGACACAGGGCAGGCTCGACGAAGGGATCTGATTGACAATGTCTTTTCATAGACAGTGTTGTTGGTTGGAATGTGCATGTATGCTATTGCATAATATTTGTGTCAGTAGAAGAATTCAATTAAATGAACCTTTACTAGAGATTGAAAACATGGAAAATGATGCCTACAGGGGAAATGAAGACACAGGGCAGGCTCGACGAAAGGGTCTGATTGACAATGTCTTTTTATAGACAGTGTTGTTGGTTGGTTCCTGTGTCTTCATTTCCCCTGTAGGCATCATTTTCCATGTTTTCAATCTCTTTTACTAAAGGCTCATTTAATTGAATTCTTCTACTGACACAAATGTTATGCAATAGCATACATGCATACTTTGTCTTCTCATAACTTGTTTGGTGATGGTATGTAAGGTACTAATATGCAGGTATCATGTATACTGAGGTGTATGTAATATATGGTGCAATTGCTGCTCTGTTTAGTGTCACAATGTTTGGACAAGGTCAGGTTGTTTAGGGTGGAGACAGCATGATGAATGTTGCTGATGACGACACCACCGCCCTGACAGCCACCAGTGAGAGAGAAGAACAAACCGGGAGACTGAGGTGGCAGGGTTTCTGTTTTGGGTGCTCAGGATTTGTGGGGACTCTTCACTCATGTCACTGAAACTGTATATACATGTAAGTTTGTATATTATAATTCTTACCTACATGTACCTAAAAGACAGTTGAAAATATATTATACAAACTTGCATGTATATACATCTCGGTGAAAAGTGCGAGTCGCCACAAAGCCCAACCACTTAAAACAGAAGCCCTGCCATCTCAAGACACCCGGTTTGTTTTTCTCTCTCGCTGGTGGCTCTCAGGGCGGTGGTGGCGTCATCAGCAACATTCCTCATGCTGTCTCCACCCTGAACAACCTCCTGGCTTGTTTTGCTCCGAGGGTGGTGGCATTGCTGTCAGCAATGTTCCTCATGCTGTCTCCTCAGCCAAAACAACCTGACCTCAACTAAACATTCTGACACTATATAGAACAGCAATTGCAACACACACACACACACACACACACACACACACACACACACACACACACACACACACACACACACACACACACACACACACACACACACACACACACACACACAGACAGACAGACAGACAGACAGACAGACAGACAGACAGACAGACAGAGAGAGAGAGAGAGAGAGAGAGAGAGAGAGAGAGAGAGAGAGAGAGAGAGAGAGAGAGAGAGAGAGAGAGAGAGAGAGAGAGAGAGAGAGAGAGAGAGAGAGAGAGATGGATAGAGAATAGATGATACCTGTACATTAGGGCAACACCTAGACTTAATTTACACCTCGCCTGAGTCTTCTGTCTCTTGTACCCACGGCTTGGCACCTTTGGTGTTTCTATGTATTTTTTTGTAATGCTTTTAATTTTAACATTTCTTCTAAGTCACTTTATACAAACTACAAATTCATACCACTGCGATTTTCGGATGATTGGACTTTTACTGTATTGGTGTCTTTTTGCATACACATGTGTGCAAAATAATTGCTGCATTAACAAAAGGAAAGACTTTTTTATTCAAAAGGAATATTAATACTTGAGAAATGGAAGGGCAGCCACTTTGACTGATTGATTTAGAATGTTTTTATACCTATAGTCCATTCACTTCAGCTGTGAATCCACGATGGCTGGAAATATTGATAAAAAATGAAAGTATATATTATCATTAAATGTTGTTCTCTGACTTCTACTCACCGTAATTATTAACAATTGAGGATGGAAAATTGTGTTAATAGTTGTGGAATCACTGCTTATTCCAATGTTCTCAACAAAATAAACTTATCTATATCAGATGAGCTAAGTAAAGGAATACTAATATTTCTTGATTATAGGATAGTGTTTTAGATGCCAAAATTGTCAGATACCCTCCCTGCCAACAGCCAGTCAGCAGTGTCTTAATATACTAAGGTAAGATCTAGGGATCCACCTTAACAGAATAGATTATGGTATAATTCATGTTATGCTACAAATGCAAAATAATAAAAGTCCATAGTACCACTCAGCCTCCTCACTTCAAGAAGGATATCTTCTTGAATTTCCACCATTTTTGGCCCAACTGGTGGATTAACCCTCTTGTGTCTTCTGGTGGAGGCGTGAGGTGCCGCTCCTACATCAGGGGGAGATTGAGTTTCTGGGGCACGGTGGACACGTGCCAATTCAGGGGCCAGCTGGTGAGTAGGAGTAGGGCAGGGATGGTGAGGAGGGGGCTGTGATGGGCCTTGCAGAAGTGCGGGTGTCATAGAATCCTCCGAAAGGAAGATTCTACACACTTCTGTGTCTGCAGCAGCTGTACGTAAGAAATCATTATGATAAGAGTAATTCAACATGGTATGATATCTTATTTTGTGCTTTGATTATGAGTAGCGAGGAATTTTAGGAAAACCTAAACAAATATGTCTGCTCAACTTAAGATATATATGTTCAGACCACACAGACTATGCAGAATGGTGGTCTCTCCTTAAACCCAATTGAAACTATGTAAAACCTCTGCAACTTCTGCCTTAGCAAACATGAAGGTGAAAAGGTCAAGTTGATTTTTAAATCAGCTGTGTTGCACTGAACCACTGAAGGTGGAAGTTTATTTCAATTAAGTTTCTCTGGAAATCAAGAGTTAGTTGGCAAAACAATAAAATAATGATCTATACCAAATAAAACAAATGAATGTGTAAAAAAATCAAGATAAACAACAAAAGTTATGGGAAATTGAACCCATGCCTTTAGAGCAACAGATGAGTGGGGTCACTTTTCCTTCATACGGAGTCCACAGTGTGGGCTGGGGTTTTACGGCAAGTGCCGCAAAAGTGGCCCCTGGCATAGTGACTTTTTAGCTCATCACTGGCTCAGTTGGGTTGCTGCCCTGCTGACTACTATTATGAAGGCCTGAGTTCGATTCCCAGCACTTAATGACAAACATTTCAAGATTTTTCACTACATTATTGAATTTTTTTATGGTGAAATATATCAAGTTAGTAGCACTTGTCATAAAGACTAATGTTACGTAGGTTACCAAATACAAAGATTACCATGAAGTACATTTCATAACATAATTTACCTGCAGACACAGAAGGTGTTGGACGAGGATCTGATTCTAAACCAGATCTCACACCCGCTACAACTGCAGGGTCCAGCACCTGCGCCATGCATCAGCATCGGTAAGGGTGTCTGTTTGTACAGAGCCGCCACCTGTACAATTTTGTTAAAAAAATAGTACATGGCAATGCAGTTATGCATAAACTTATTCTGAATCATTACCTGAATAACTACCCCAACACTGTTATACCTGTCTTTGCCAAAATAGACAGCTATTTCCACCAAAGTTCCGCAAAAGTGGCCCCTGGCATAGTGACGGCACTAACTTAAATATTAACTTATTACCTCTTTATGCATTATTCTAATATTTGAAAAACAATAATTAGTGATATAAACAGTTATCTGTGTTTGTTAACATATAAACCCTATAAGTTAGATGTTTTTAATAGAGGGATGAGGGACTGCAAAGACAGCGATGAAAACCATCATGACCCATGATAGAATTAATGTCTAGAGAAAATAGTCTTTGCCTTACCACTTCAAAGGAAATAGTTATGTTAGTGACAGAAGAGTCAGACAGTTGATAGGAGAAAGGGGTATTTAATTCATGGGTAATATAAACAAGAAAATTTTCTAGTGAATGTCTGCCATTACTCACATTCAGCGGTTGCATAACCTTTAGCTAGTCTAAGAGGACCCACGGAATGAGTGCTAAGTTTTTTATTCTAATATAATGATTAAAGGATTTTGGGGAACTTTTCATCTTATTGATGAGGGATCTATCAAGGGCCAACTGAAAATACAAAAAAGTAGTTTCAGTACCTGTCCTTAGGGTACTTGAAATGTTCCAAGGCAAGGACGACTTGTTGAGAGCTTCAGTCTAGATAATGTGGCATAACACAGCTGTTGCAGATTTCATAATCAATCACTATCATGCCATAAGAAGCTAATTATGTTGAATTTACCACTATACCATTCATATTTAGCCAATTAGAGCTAACTTCCCTACTGACTGGTCTGGAAATATTACTGGAAGATTAGCAGACAGTGACCAAATTTGGTAAAATTGCCCAATATATCTAGGTACATCTCCTACTCTAGCCCCATCCAAATCCAGTATGTTACAAGATGAAACATAGGTCGGGGCAGAGATCCACCAGTGAAGACCCTAAGAAGTGAAGCAGTCCACAAATTGTTCATGAAGTGGAGTATTTTTTTACTGACAGGTGTTCTCTCTGGTACCAAGGAATTCGAGGTAAAGTCACCCATGATGGCTACTTCTATTGAAGGACATAAAGAATATAAAAAACTACATTAAATTTGAGTTATCGGAAAAGCTACCAAGAGGAAAATATACTATTATTATATACAGATTAAATTCAATGAAATGTATAACACCAACATTATTGCAGTTAACTTCAACAAAGTTAATAAGTTTGTTAACACCGAGACACTCCAATATGCCTCCCAATGTTGCCAGGAGCATCAGAACGAGCTTTGTTGTATAGCATAATATACAAATGAATCAGGAACATCAGATAATAAAAGTTAATAAGGTAATAAGGAACCAAATTTCAAAAATGTGAAATCTATTACAGGCTGGAGAACTGTTCCTCCATGACTGTTCACTGTTTTTTAAAACACTACAGAGGATATATTCTCACTTGTGCAAGTCGCCTCACGTCTTAATTCTCCCAACTTCTTGGTGTGGCGCTTGAAATCGGAGAACTTCATGCGCACCTCCTCCACGCTGCGCCCAACCCCACTCACGGCGTTGACCTCCTCCACCACAGCTTCCCAAGCTCGATGCTTGGCTGCAGCGGTGGAGGACAGAGGCCCTGTGAGGATTTCCCATCTTTGCCTCACCCCTGTGATGAGGGCTAAAATTTCCTAGTTTGAGAAATTGGGCCGCCTTCTTTTCACAGCTGGCGCCATGTTTTGAAAGTGAGGCGCGCCTCTGGCGTTAGCGTCGCCGAACCTTCATTATTATTATCCATATGCAACAGAATGCTCACCAAATGACGGAAACTATGAAGGTAACATACAGAAACGTGCAGAATATTGTATAAGCGATTATATTTTTATTTCCAAGATAAATATACAAGTAATGTGCCTTCATTCGTGAAAAACACATCTTATTGAGGGATTACAACGCTAATTATTTGTTTTAAGGCAGTATTTCCCTCTGTACAATACACATGTCTTGATTTTGAAGTCTGTGTATTAGTAAACAAACGACACGTGAAAGCCCAAATACATTATGAAAGGTCGCACGTGATTGGCTATCCAGCCCAACCAATCGTTGCTAGGGTGCGAGTTACCGGAGCGTTACCATGCCGTTGATGAATCCCGCGGTTGAAAGATGCCGCAGCTCTGGTAGCGCTCCGGTAAATGCGAGAGATACCAGAGGCGTGGTTGGTAAGATTGATCGATGAATCCGGGTCCAGGACGGCAAGGTGAGTTGCAATTGAAGATGAAGTCTTCCCTTAATGTGGGAAAGACAAAAAAGAAATTCCAAGACTTACCTCAGTGATTATTTATTTATGTCATACCCTCACGAAGGATCGGAAACCCTTCCAATGAGATTCGTAATGTCTTAAGAGAAGAGAAAGGACGAAAAGAGGAAAGCATGTCCTATACGGCCTTTGAGGGAACGATGCGTGCTTGACAGGCCTGAGAAACTCTATGCGTGAAGTGCCAGCGTGGAAAAAAGTGTCTGCCGGGACGAATCTCCTCGATAGCATGAGCTTCTGGCGGGGGAGGAGGACATGCACCACTGGTTAAGTACCGTGAACCATGGTTGTGATGACCACCACTACGCTATCAATAACAACTAACCCGCCCCTGAAGGATTTCGGGCTATGCAACACTTTCCATTCTAGGCTGGTGCCTGGAGGAGGGGACAAAAAAAAAAGTCCCACCTGTTTCATTGTTCGGTAAAAGCGTCTGGACCGCCCTCCGTTTTCCGAACACCTCTGACGAGGAACTCGGGAAGCCTGGACGGTGACTTGCAGGCAAAGAGATCGATCTGCGGTGTCCCCCCCTCAATGCATAGTTTCTCGAAACACTCCCATTTTAAGGTCCGTACCACTGAGGACCTCTTGAAGCGGGAGAGAGCATCTGCTCACCCGTTGTTTTCCCCTGGAGCTGGTGGATTGACAGTGAAATGCGACGTAATGCCGCCAGGGCAGATATTTGTTCCGACAGTGACAGCAGGTTTTCATGAACAGGAGATGCCATGCTTGGCGCGGCATTGGATCGCTGTCATGTTATAGTTGTCGAAGCAGATAGTCTTGCCCTCCAGGTTGGGGTACTCCTAAAGAAAAAAGGGAGGAACCCGGAATCGAAGAAGCCCAACAGGGATTCGCATCGTCTGCGAGACATGGTGAGGAACTGAAGCACTTAAGAGTTTGAAGCCAAGGTTTATAACCTCAGATAGCCTTACCGTGGGCAACCTCGAGTCCCAGTGGAAACCTGGCAAACTGAAAGTTACCTCTCCAACCTGGAAAGCGAGAAACCAACGGGACGAGGGTGGATGGGACTGTGCCAGTAAGTGTCCTGCGGATCAAGTGCTGACAACCAGTAATGTTGTCGGAGCAGTAACCTCACTTGTTGGAGCGATAGCAATCGAAATTTGAAGGTTTTGATGTATGACTTCGATTAGCTTAGGTCTTTCTTTGGCACAGTGAAAACACGGGAGAGAAAAACTTTCCCAACCGTTCTCTTTACGCCTCTTTGTAAGGAAAACGTTCATGGGAACCTTCGTAAACTTTGGAGGAAACTCGTCCCGTGATCAGAGGCTCAAGGCCAGGTCAGCCTTTGTCTGACGACCGCGGGTGCCCATCCTTTCCCTGCCCATGCGTCCTGCCTGGGAACGGAGAGTCACTGAGTTGTCTCCTCTATTCTGGCTTTCCCCCGGTGGTAGTGCTCTTGCATGGAATCCTGCTTCCTGCGAGAGACGCAAACGGGGTCAACCCTCCCCTTCAATAGGCGGATTGTTAGCACGTCTTATTGTGGCTTGGCTGACCGCTGCTGGAGAGGAGCTGACGCTTGGGGCACCATTATCTTGATTGGTGGTGTATCAGCTGCCAGGCATCTTTGCACAGGGTCCTGAGAGTGGGGAAAAGATTTGGAGCCTCACGGAGTAATTTGAGGTGCTCCCCCACTCAGTCGACCAGAGCTAAGCATGTCGACAGAAGGAGAGAGGGGCCAAATCCTTTCTCTGTAGTCGCCAGAGCCTGAGAATGGGTAGCGAACGACAAGTGTGACAAAGAGGAACATGAGAGGTTGAGGGCTCCGACACTCCCTTCGCCTTTAAAGTGGGGCGTCGATAGGTATGGGCTCCTAGAGCGGCGTCGGCGGACGCTCTAAGTCCTCCTTGGTAGGATCTGAAGGAGGGCTGTAAAGGGCCGACACAGAGTTGTGTCTCCTGACGGCCGAAAAACTTTAGAAAGGACTGGAACATGTCCGCAAGTTGAAAGAATTAAAGTTGAAGGCCTCTGCACTAGCCGCCAGCTCCTGCCTTCAACTCATACGTTTAAGGACAGACCACCCAGTCTGGACCATAGGGTCTGTGTGGTCTTAATATCTATGTATATCAAAGTACCTGGCCCAACGAATTCTATTTCGTAGGCTGCCGCAAATGTACTGCAGTGCTGCCCACAAATAAATGTTTGCCTCCGGAAATATCCGTAAACTGCCGCAAATGGACTATGCCATTGATTGATTGATTGATTGATTTAAATTAGGCGCCGCAACAGCCAGGGTCATATGGCGCCGCATTCAATGAGTTAAAAACTAAAAAAAGGAAAACAAAACTAAACTAAAAGGGCTAAAAAAGGAACCTAAAAAAGTAAACTAAGAGCAAAGCCAAACAAAACGAGACGAAACAAATCACACAGAAAACGGTCATAACTTATGGAGAAGGCCAGCCTTCTCCAAAAAGAGAAGTACCTCATGTCCCGGGGAAAGGCATCTCCCTCCCAGCATTAGCGAGAGGCGGAATGATCCGTCTTCTCCCCGACACTGCGACAGGTATCGCACTCGCAGGTCCCCCAAACTGGGGCACTCGACCAGCAAGTTCCGCACGGTCAGGGGATCCAAGCAGTCATCACAATAAGGCTGCACTCCCCGGGACATGAGGTAACCATGTGTTAGACGCGTATGACCCGTCCGAAGACGGGTCAAGGCTGTCTGCGAGCGACGGTCACGGACACTTTCGTATGACCAAGGACGAGACACAGTCCTGGTAATCTCTCCCATTTTGGAAGTCGCACCCCGAGCATTCCACCTCTCCTGCCAACTGGCAAGAATTGCCTTGCGAATCTCTGGAAACATCTGTACATGGGACAGCACTAGGAGGGGCAGCTCTAGCTGCTGCCTCCCTTGCAAGTCCATCAGCTCGTTCGTTCCCGTGTACGCCAACGTGTCCTGGAACCCAACAAAACCCAACGCGATATCCCCTGTTGCTGAGCAAATACAGCCACTCGAGAGCAGATAAAACTAGGGGATTAACAGAGGGAGTAAAGGAGCCCAGCTCAGAAAGCGCTACGAGAATCACTAAAAATCATAAAAGAGTCCACAGAAAGCGTAAAAATAATCTGTAAAGAGAGGACTATTGCAGACAGCTCTGCAGTAAATACAGAAGCAACAGAAGAAAGACTACCTCCCCGACAGAAGGAGGGGAACACAACACCAAAGGCAACTCCAGCATCCAATTTAGAGCCATCAGTAAAGACAGGGATGGAGTCCGAGTGTTCAGTGAAATGCTCTAAAAATAAGGCTCGGGACGCATATGGCGGTAAATCCCTCTTACTATCTATAGTGTGAGAACACACGGATACACCGGGCAACTGCCAGTATCCAACCCTAGGTACTCGATAAGGGCAGATAGGAATGGGAGGGAAAGACAGCGGTGTCATGGCAGACGCTACCCGAAACCCAAAAGGTTTAGGGAGACTAGGTCGCTCATCATATGCAGGCGAACGGGAATCCCGCAAAATTGACACACAAGGAACTGATTCTGGAATACGTTGGACGCTGAACCAGCAACGGAATAGAGAGGACTGGCGTCTCAAATCCAGAGGCAGGACGCCAGCATCCACGAGGAGGCTAGGTATCGGTGAAGACCGGAATGCACCAGTAGCCAAGCGGACCCCGGCGTGATGTACTGAGTCCAACACGCGTAGGTGAGCCTCCTTGGCGGAGGAGTATACCTCGCAGCCATATTCCAACTTGGAAAGGAGGAGTGTTCTGTGGAGGAGGAGTAGCGTGTCCCTGTCTGCACCCCAAGAGGTATGAGGTAAAACACGAAGGAGGGACAGGGCTTTCTGACAAACCGCCTTAACGTAACGTAAATTGGGTACCCAGGTTAGGCGGCTATCAAATAAAAGACCGAGGTAACGAGTCCTCTCTACACAGGACAGTCGCCTATTACCAAGATATAAGTCAGGGTCCGGATGAACGCCTCGAAGACGACAGAAATGCATAGCTACTGTCTTTGAGGACGAAAATCGAAAACCGCGCGTATTTGCCCAATTGGCGACTATCAATAGTCAATTGCATTTTTCGTTCAATCAACGACATCCTTGCCGTAGAAAACGAAATGGATAAATCATCTACATATAAGGAGCTATGAACTCCATCAGGCAGGACACCAACGACTCCATTAATAGCCACAGCAAATAGCGTAACACTGAGAATACTTCCCTGTGGTACACCATCCTCAAGTGGACAAACCTCGGAAAGAGTACTCCCCACTCTAACCCGTAAAAGACGATGAGATAAAAACTCCTGAAGAAAAACAGGGAGACGGCCACGAAGACCAAACTCAAACAGGTTAAGTAAAATTCCATGACACCAAGCGGCGTCATAGGCCTTCTCCAGATCAAAAAACACGGTCACCTGGTGGTGATTATTGGCAAACGCCTCACAAACTGAGGACTCCAAGGATAAAAGAGCATCCGAAGTGGAGCGCATCTTTCGGAAACCATATTGCACCGGGGTCAATAAATTCCGGCTCTCCAAGTACCACATAAGCCTGACATTCACCACCTTCATCACTTTACAAATGCAGGATGTTAAAGAAATAGGACGATAGTTAGTTGCTTGGAGATGATCTTTCCCAGGCTTCAGAATGGGGAGAATTACAGCCACACTCCAGAGATGGAAAATCACCGGTACGCCAAATGAAATTGTAAAGATCCAATAAAAATGTAAAACCACAGTCAGACATGTGGCGTAAGAAAGCATAAGGGATGTCGTCTGGACCTGGCGAGGAATCATGACACTGGGATAAAGCCGTCTTCAACTCGGAGAGAGAAAATGGGATATTATGAGATTCCCCTCCGGTGGAAGCGAAGTTAACGCCGAGTGATTCCAAATCCCGGCGATGACGAGCCCCTGGTGTAGTAGGATATTTCCTAGAGACACTGGCAAAGTGCTTGGCGAATAGTTCAGCAACAGTCTTAGGGTCCGCCACCGTTTCCCCTGCATGCGATAACACTGGAGGGGAAGGGGGGGCAAACTTCCCAGAGATCTTACGAACTCTGTTAAAGACTTCTGTGAGTGTAGTTCTGGTAGTGATGGAAGAGACATAAGCCTTCCAAGAAATTCGTTGAGCCTCCTTGAAAGTGTGTCGTGCTCGAGCACGCGCTCGCCGAAAAGCATCCAAACACTGGGGGTCCCCACGGTGACGACGGAGTCGAGAGAATGCAGCACGCTTCTCTTGCACAGTAGTAGTGCAAGCGGCGTTCCACCAGGGAACAGGACGTTTAGGGAACTGGCCAGACGTCCTGGGGACGGATTGAAGGGCTGCAGAATGTAAGGCATCAGTGAAATAGGATGCAGCCTCGTCAGAAGTTCCAAAGTCAGCCAACGGACGAAGAGAGGAGCTAAGTTCCGTAAAACGCTGCCAGTCTGCTTTATCTAGATGCCAGCGAGAAAGGCGTGACTGTGGTACAGAATCAATGCGTTCCAAAAAAATTGGAAAGTGGTCACTGCCATACAAGTCCGGTAAGACCCACCAACGAAAATCAGGAAGAGAATTAGAAGTGCAAAGTGAAAGATCTATAGAGGCAGCACATACACGTAGTCTACAGGAAAATTACGTAGCTGGCCACCCATAAACGTAGGCGACAGCAAATATGCGTAGCTAGCCGCACAAAAACGTAGGCGACAGGAAAAATAAGTATCTGGCCATCAATAAACGTAGAAAGGAAAAATACGTAGCTGGCCGCCTATAAACGTAGACGACAGGAAAAATACGTAGTTGGCCACCCATAAACGTAGGCGACAGCAAATATGCGTAGCTGGCCACACATAAACGTAGATGACAGGAAATGTGCGTAGCTGGCAGCACATAAACGTAGGTGACAGGAAATGTGCGTAGCTGGCCGCACATAAACGTAGATGACAGGAAATGTGCGTAGCTGGCAGCACATAAACGTAGGTGACAGGAAATGTGCGTAGCTGGCAGCATATAAACGTAGGTGACAGGAAATGTGCGTAGCTGGCAGCATATAAACGTAGGTGACAGCAAAGATGCGTGAGGGTGGTCGTGAACCCGCGCCTTCGGAGACGAAAGCAAACCAAATGGACGCAGGTCAAGCGAACCATATGGACGAAGGTCATTCGTCACAAACACGGCCGCTCTTCTCGTCCGTAACACGGAGAAAGAACGCCGGTCCGGGAGGGGATTGAAATCCGGGCCTCCAAGGACGACAGCGAACCAAATGGATGCAAGTCAAGCGAACCATATGGACGCAGGTCATTTGTCACAAACACTGCCGCTCCTCTCGTCCGTAACATGGAGAGAGAGAACGCCGGTCCGGGAGGGATATATCGTCACAAACACGGCCGCTCTTCTCGCCCGGCGGTGGCACGGGGAGACAAAGCGCCGGTGCGGGAAGGGGGTCAGAAAACCACCGCTTCCAAGGACGAGGAACTTAAGCAAGGCACGGGGAAACCAGGCCAAGCAAAAGTGGCCAGAGTTCACTGTGGCAGCAGAGCGGGGAAGATCGTCTTGACGGAGCGAGGCGGCTTGAAAGAATGGAGCTTGCGGCACCTCTCTCTGCCTGTGTCCAGGTGACGCTTCCAGCACTCTGCTCGATTGCTTCACTCGACTGTTTCACACGTTATCATTTGTTTTTTTCTAGTGCAGCCTAGACTCGTTATAGTCTAGAAGTTGGGATATTTGCCGTTTTTCTCTAGGCTTTATCGCGAGAGCGAGTATCCCTCTCACATTATAGCTATCGTGTACTAGTCATTCCGGGTTCCCAAAAAGGAGGGCTGTAAGGTTCACGGATCCGTGTACGCAGCTGGTCGATTGTACTTATCTGTCCTCCCAGTGTTTTCCATCACGGGATGGCACATTGTTGTATTCTTTCACAGGAAAACATCAGTGAATACAGTCTGTTTTGTAATAGGTGAGGTGAAGGACCAATAAATAGCCCTCATGCAGTGATTCATCTGTAAATTTACGGAAAATAGCATCTTGCTATATTATAAAAAAATTTAAAAAAATGTTTTGATATGCATAGCCTATGGGACCCGTATTTTTTTTTATTTTTTTTTTGGGGGGGGGGGCTATGGGGCATCATCGTTCCTGAGGGGGGGGGGGTGATGACGAGCGAATTAGAAGAGTTCTGCCCCCCCAAAATTGCCAGTGATCGCTAGCTACTTTAACTAAAACTGAGTCAACTCCTGTTGAAGCTATGAGGACTCGCACACTTTAAAATCTCTCACGTGATAAATCATGATGCACTGTGCCTATAGTCGACAAGACATTGATCCCAAGTGTTTATGCTAACATTTTTCAGGTGAAGTGGTGAGAAACACTCTACCATTCAGTTATTACAAGCTAAATACTCGCACCTAAGCTTACACCATTCTCGCATTTTTTTCTAATCTCCTGCCGCATGTATAGCTTGAACCATTTTTCTAATAGATTCCACGAAGACTAATGTTTAATCTGGAAAGTACCGAACAGAATCTAGCCAGTAGAATTTGTGGTAAAGAGATATTTAAAAGGCCGAAACCCGCACAGTACCGAAAGGAGCCGCTGAGGGGCCGAACTCACTCTCACCAACTTACCAACACAAAGGGCTGTAGCTGTTTAGGACACTGGGGAGAAAGAAACAGTGGAACACCTAATTGAAGAATGTAGCAACTACGAGAGGCAGAGAGTGGAGTTAATACCAGAAGTGATAGTGATGAGCCGATGGAAAGCGATACAGGTCAAAAGAAGAAGAAGAAGGTTTGTTTTGGTTTGGAATGCCAACTCGTATAAATCTATCTCCAAGGGTTTTTTTTATTTTTTTTTTTACGTTGTGGCCTATTGCGCCGGTAGGCTTAAATAAATAAATAAATACATAATGAACAAGTAAAGCCTGTGTTCGTGATTTATTAATTACTTTAGTGTATCAAGTGCCTAAAACTGATAGTACAGAAGTTTTTTGTAGACCATAAAACAACGAACAACAGGTCTTAAATTCTACAGCGGTGCAACCGAAGATTCATAATTTCATTTACCATAATACCGCTAGTGAGTCAAAGATTACTGAAGAAAAATGTTCTTAATATTCATAACTTTGTTTTGAATTACATTGGGATAAGCCAAAATTTTTTTTTTTATAGTAGGGCCACTTTTCTGTATCAAATTATGCTTTCCAGATAATCTGGCATTTTTTTCGAGGGCCAGAGAACTCCTCGAATTGAGCATGCATATGTGCATTTTTGTTCTTTAAATAAGCCCTTTTAGGAGCATTTTGAAGTTGATATAGAAAACATTTGGGGGGATATATATATAGTTCCCTTTACCCCCCGAAATTACGGCCCTGATATGATAATTGCTTGAAGCACATTACATTCTTTTATTCAGGTCCATCTCCTGGCCACAGGACATTCTGAATCGAAACTGAAGGATTGATAAATATATCTTAAGCTCAAAACTGCCACATAAGGATATTTTTTTGTTAATTACATTTTGATTGGTTAAAGACAAATCCATTTGTAGTTTTAAGAAAATTGACACTGTAAGGTTATTAACCCTCTCCCAGAGGAACTGCTAAGCTTTTGTATAATAATATGGTTCGCATTTATTTAGATTACATGCCCCATTAGTGTAACAACTCAGGGTAATCAGAATGGGTGGGGTTTGATTATCTTCAGGAAGTCTCTTACTGGAAAATAGCAATTTAAGAATATATTAGGTCCCAGGGAACTTTCCATTTGTAATTTTTTTCTTCCCTACTAAAGGCATCAAGTTAGTTTGCAATAATGAATGCTGTAAGATCCTTCCTGGTACATCTTTTCACTTAATTCTTCCCCTCCCAAGGGCTTGTGTGTTGTAGTGATGTCCAGGTGTTGAAGTAAACACGTGAGAGTCCGTAAGTCCGTTTACTGCTACTTAAACTAGAGTACAGAGGCACAGAGATGGGAGGGTACGGAGGCCTCCCGTTGAGTCGAGCGCTACCCGGCAACTAACTGTCCCTTGTTGCTACCCGCCTGAGGGCGGCGTTGTTGCCACGTAGTGTGATATTTCGACATACCACAGGGCTCAGAGGAAGTCTCCAGTTCATGTCGCATGATTTCCTTACCTTGGTACATGTCTTTCCCCTTCCTCCCCTCCCAAGGGCACAAGGAAATCCCCAGTTCTTCATGTTGCAAGATTCATGTCTTTCCCCTTCCTCCCCTCCCATGGGTACAAGGAAGTCCCCAGTTCTTCATGTTGCAAGATTCATGTCTTTCCCCTTCCTCCCCTCCCATGGGTACAAGGAAGTCCCCAGTTCTTCATGTTGCAAGTTTTCCCTACCTTGATACATGTCTTTCCCCTTCCTCCCCTCCCATGACCACAAGGAAGTCCCCAGTTCTTCATGTTGCAAGATTTCCTTACCTTGGTACATGTCTTTCCCCTTCCTCCCCTCCCATGGCCACAAGGAAGTCCCCAGTTCTTCATGTTGCAAGATTTCCTTACCTTGGTACATGTCTTTCCCCTTCCTCCCCTCCCATGGCCACAACGAAGTCTCCAGTTCTTCATGTTGCAAGATCTTCCTTCGGGAAATATTAGTCTAACAATCATATACTTTTCCCATCAAAAATTGAGTTCAGGGTCAAAGAAGACTCCGAAATTTCTTGCATATATATATATATATATATATATATATATATATATATATATATATATATATATATATATATATATATATATATATATATATATATATATATATATATATATATATATATATATATATATATATATATATATATATATATATATATATATATATATATATATATATATATATATATATATATATATATATATATATATATATATATATATATATATATATATATATATATATATATATATATATATATATATATATATATATATATATATATATATATATATATATATATATATATATATATATATATATATATATATATATGGTTAATTACATATAGATTTTTTACTAAATTATGCGTAGCATTTTAGTACCTAATACTGTAATGTGTATATTATAATGTGCGACACCCGGTCGGTGTCGCACAACAGGATGTTTAACAACACGTCGTGCTTTTGGCCGTGGGAAGCTGTGATGAACTGACACTAGGATCAGCAAATGATGACTTTCATCAACTGTCATCAACCGGAACCCATACCCTTCGGTGACGGGGGAGAAGACGAGAGAAGACAGCGGGCAGCGGGCGGGCGAGTGATGCTGGCCGGCCCCGGGCACCTTGGTGTGGCTGGCTCTGGTGTGCGTGCGACTCGCTCACGTAAACTGTAAACCTTTTGTAGTACAACTGCTAATATAGTTAAAATTACATTTTGTCTTGGTATTGCCCTGTGAGAGAGAACTAAAGTGAACTAAAGTGAACTTATAACGGCTACCGCTCGGCCACACATCACTTAAGTAAAGGCTATTGTGTTGTCTCAACCACTTCAATCAATTGGAGAACGCAGGCAACGGTACACCGGACCTGACGTGAGACAGCAGTTCGCGCCTTAAATATTTAACTATAACACTCAACGCAACCACGTTAAAAATAAAAACCGCTAACAAAAAGGCTAACAATACTACTACAAAAAAAAGCATTTAAGGAAAGAAGATAACAGAGAAATGGGGGAGGAAAGAGTGACATTTTTAGCATGAAAAGGAGAGATGGGGTGCTTGTGAGAGTGAGTGAGGAGATAACTGGAACAACCTGAAACTCCCTGCACACACACCACAATTAACAGACACATACCACAAAAAATACTTTCTAGTAGGTACCCACTTCCCTAGTTTTCCAAGGATCTTAACAGACACATACCACAAAAAGAAGTTTCTAGTAGGTACACACTTCCCTAGTTTTCCAGGGATCTACGCAGACAGCATCACAAGAAACATAGACTCTACAGACGCGCACAGACATACAACACAACAGATAATTGCACCGCCTAAAAAAAAAGAACCACCAAAAGACACTTGGCAAAAACATTAAATTAGCGGAACACAAATTCATAGCAACTTACCTCGCAGACAATGTAAGAAATAACAAACTTTTTCAAATTCTTTAAGGCGCGCAGACATATGGCACTAACACTATTACATCACTGAAAGACAACAATAACACAGTAGTAGCCAGCCCACAACACAAAGCACACACCTCTCCTGACCCTCACGGGGTCAAGACGTGTCACATGGCGCTCCCCATAGCAGCCACAGGGTCAGTCTGTTGACCCTTTTCCTTTTCCTTCGCTCCCCATTCCCCGCCCCTTCTCATTCTTTCGAGGAACTCATTACTCTAAAGAACTTTTTTGTGAAATGTTGTAACGTATAAACACACAGTGAGTGCAGTGTGTTAGTAGTGCTGGAAGGATAGTGAGCTGTGTGTCGCCAACGCTTCGTCATCCACAGCGTCCCAGTCGACACCCTCAAGATCCGAAGGATACCATCATCTAGGTCACCCAGCAGCAGGGGTAGGTCAGTTCAGGCGGCAGGCAGTGTGGCAGCCTCGTCACTCAGGTTCGGAGCAAGATGTACAGGAACTATATCAACGCTGTGCACTTGCTCCCTCGGCTACATCTACCAGCCGGGCAGCACCCACCACCTGTGTCTTGCCGCCCCAGGAGCTTAGCACCTCCCTACTAAGCCTGGGTTTACCTGAGTGACCCCCCCCCCCCCAATAAACTGCCCACCTGCACCATAACCATCGTCTGTCACCTGAACCCAGCGTCTGACCTGAGGATTAACACGTGACCTGACCTCATCGTCATCTGAAGAGATCGCACTTCCCCCCCCCCCCTCTCGACACCACCGCACTGCACTCCCCCCACCACCCCTCCTCCCCACCTCAAGCTCCGTCGCCCCAACCCCCCACACATATCAGACCACCATTCCCCGTCCCTCTTCTTTTTGTACTTGTTTAATTAGCGAAGAAAAATTGTATTTATATGTAAATTTTCAGCCTGACGGCTGCTGCAACCAAATAAACCGTTTATTATTGTTATTATTTATTATTATACTCAATACACAGTTCCAATCGGTGTACACACAAGAATACAATTTAACACCAAACATGCCACACAGCCCCCCTTCAAATTACCACTAACGGTATACAAAAATTTATGGAAGGACTTGACACTAGTAAATCCACAGGCCCCGAGAACATCCTCGCCTTCGACCTTAAATCATTTGCCCTCATCGTCCAGGCGCTCCTTCACCCAATACATATCATCCATCGCATTACTTTCTGACTGGCATTTGGCAAACATCAATCCTTAAGACAGGTGACCGGACTGACCCAGCCAATTATCGCCCCATCTCACTAACACTGATTCCATGTAGAACTTTTGAACACAATACATAAATACATTATGAATCTCCTTGACACAAACAACATCCTTTTTGACTCACAACATGGGTTTCGACCTAAACGCTCATGTGAATTGCAACTCATTACTACATGGCTGGAGTAGGTAGGAAGACACCTACCGAACGGGCGCAAGCCACTCCCGGTGAGGTATATATGGGAGGTGAGAAGGGAGCTGAAGCCCTCCAAAGACCCTTCCCATGTCCTCACTAACCGTTTCCCTATTGTCTCACCAACACCGGAGAGTAGTTCAGCATGCTCTCTAAAGACAGATCCTCTCTTTATCCACACCACACTACATTCACATAACATATACACCTTTTTCCAAAATTCAAAATTCAAAATGGCTCAATTAAGCAATGCCTCGGAGTCCCCGCCTGGGGGGGGGACCACAAATTCCCCCAGGGAGGACTCCCCTTCTGGCTGCCGACCCGAGAGGTGTCTTGATAACTCCTCGAACCTCTTTCTTCTCAATTTCTGCAACATTCGCGGTCTTCGCTCTAATTTTCATTCTGTGGAACATCATCTCTCCTCCTCTAAACCTCACCTTCTCTTCCTTACCGAAACACAGGTTTCTGAGGCTACTGACAGCAATCTCTACTCTGTTCCCTCCTACTATCTCTATCCTAAATTTCAATCCAAAGCTGGATGTTGCGCCTACGTGCGCAACGACATGCTCTCGTGCCCACGACCTTGACTCTTCTGAATTTTCCACCATCTGGTTAAGACTTCACTGTCATTCTATTACTAAATACATCTGTGCTGTTTATCTCTCACCTAACTCTACCAACTATGTAAAATTCTTTGACTATTTGAATTCTAAAGTGGAGCACATCTTGACCCACTCTCCCTTCGCTGAAATCTCCATCCTAGGAGATTTCAATGTTCCCAGCTTTGGCTTTCATCCTCTTTCACTGACCATCCTGGTGAACAAGCCTACAACTTTGCTATCCTCAACGACCTAGAGCAGTTGGTCCAGCACCCTACACGTATTCCTGACCGTCTTGGAGATCGGCCCAACATTCTAGACCTCTTCCTTACCTCAAACCCTTCTGCTTATTCTGTCAAACTGTTCTCTCCGTTGGGCTCCTCCGATCACAATCTTATTTCTGCATCCTGTCCTATCGCTCCTGTACATCCTCTGGACCCACCGAAGAGGCGATGCTTCTGGCATTTTGCTTCAGCTCGGTGGGACGACCTGAGGATGTACTTTTTCCAGTGGAATGATTATTGCTTCCAGGATAGAGACCCGTCTGTGTGTGCTCAGCGCATCACAGAGGTGATTGTCTCTGGAATGGAGGCATACATTCCTCGTTCTTTCTCTACTCCTCACGCTAAAAAGCCTTGGTTTAATCACGCTTGTTCTCGTGCTGTCAATGATAGAAAGGTAGCTCACAAAAGATACCAGAGCCTTCAAACTAATGCTAATTATGAACTTTACATTTCTGCCCGAAATCGTGCCAAATCTATTCTCCGACTAACCAAAAATTCTTTCATTAATAGAAAATGTCAAAACCTTGCTTTCTCTAACTCTTCCCGTGACTTCTGGCATCTAGCCAAAAACATCTCCTCCAACTTCACTTCTTCATCTGTCCCTCCACTCCTCAGTCCTGACGGCAACACTGCCGTCTCATCTATCTCTAAGGCTGAACTCTTCTCTCAAACATTTTCTAAAAACTCCACTCTGGACGATTCTGGGCATATTCCTCCTACTCATCCCCCCTCTGACTCCTTTATGCCTATTATAAAGATTCTTCAAAATGATGTTTTCTATGCCCTCTCTGGCCTCAATCCTCGGAAGGCTTATGGACCTGATGGAGTGCCTCCTATTGTCCTATAAAACTGTGCCTCCGTGCTGTCACCCTACCTGGTCAAACTCTTTCGCCTCTGCCTGTCAACATCTACCTTTCCTTCTTGCTGGAAGTATGCCTTCACACAGCCTGTACCTAAGAAGGGTGACCGCTCCAATCCCTCAAACTACCGTCCTATTGCTTTACTTTCTTGTCTATCTAAAGCTTTTGAATCAATCCTTAACCGTAAGATTCAAAAGCACCTTTCCACTTCTGACCTTCTATCTGATCGCCAGTATGGGTTCCGCAAGGGGCGTTCTACTGGTGATCTCCTAGCCTTCTTAACTGACTCTTGGTCATCCTCTCTTAGCCGTTTCGGTGAAACTTTTGCTATTGCGCTGGACATATCAAAAGCTTTTGATAGGGTCTGGCACAAATCTTTCTTTTCTAAACTACCCTCATACGGTTTCTATCCTTCTCTCTGTACCTTTATCTCCAGTTTCCTTTCTGACCGTTCTATTTCTGCCGTGGTAGACGGTCACTGTTCTTCTTCTAAATCTATTAACAGTGGTGTCCCACAGGGTTCTGTCCTATCTCCACTCTTTTCTGTTGTTCATTGATGATCTTCTTTCCAAAACGAACTGTCCTATCCATTCCTACGCCGATGATTCCACTCTGCATTATTCAACTTCTTTTAATAGAAGACCCACCCTTCAGGAACTTAACGACTCAAGGCTGGAGGCTGCAGAACGCTTAGCCTCAGACCTTACTATTATTTCCGATTGGGGCAAGAAGAACCTGGTGTCCTTCAACGCCTCAAAACACAGTTTCTCCACCTATCCACTCGACACAATCTTCCAAACAACTATCCCCTATTCTTTGACAACACCCAGCTATCACCTTCCTCAACACTAAACATCCTCGGTCTATCCTTAACTCAAAATCTCAACTGGAAACTTCATATCTCATCTCTTACTAAATCAGCTTCCTCGAGGCTGGGCGTTCTGTACCGTCTCCGCCAGTTCTTCTCCCCTGCACAGTTGCTGTCCATATACAGGGGCCTTGTCCGCCCTCGTATGGAGTATGCATCTCATGTGTGGGGGCTCCCTGACACAGCTCTTCTGGACAGAGTGGAGGCAAAGGCTCTTCGTCTCATCAGCTCTCCTCCTCATACTGATAGTCTTCTACCTCTTAAATTCCGCCGCAATGTTGCCTCTCTTTCTATCTTCTATCGATATTTCCACGCTGACTGCTCTTCTGAACTTGCTAACTGCATGCCTCCCCCCCTCCCGCGGCCCCGCTGCACTCGACTTTCTACTCATGCTCATCCCTATACTGTCCAAACCCCTTATGCAAGAGTTAACCAGCATCTTCACTCTTTCATCCCTCACGCTGGTAAACTCTGGAACAATCTTCCTTCATCTGTATTTCCTCCTGCCTACGACTTGAACTCTTTCAAGAGGAGGGTATCAGGACACCTCTCCTCCCGAAACTGACTTATCTTTCGGCCACCTCTTTGGATTCTTTTTAGGAGCAGCGAGTAGCGGGCTTTTTTTATTAATGTTTACTTTTTTGTGCCCTTGAGCTGTCTCCTTTGCTGTAAAAAAAAAAAAAAAAAAAAAATATTCATGACATTATGAGGCTACTTGACTGACGTGACATTAAACAAGTTGACACTATTTTTTTATGATTTTGCCAGAGCCTTCGACGAAGTCCCGCACAAAAGACTGACATTAAAACTGAAATACTGCGGTATTTCAGGACCTATTCTCACTGGATCAATGTATTTCTCAGTAGCAGGACAATATTTTCTTATTGGATCTTCATCTGACACTGTCCCTGTTTCTTCAGGTGTACCACAAGGCATTGTTCTAGGTCCCCTTCCTCCTGTATATTAACGATCTCCCACTCTCAACGCCTAACTCTTTCACAAGACGGTTTGTCGACGATAGTTTACAGTTTAGAGCGGTAAAGACTAATGACAACTGCAGACTTCTACAAAAATACTTGGACTTCCTCCAGCGGTGGGAGCGCACCTAGCTTATGGATTCCCGCCCTGACAAATGTAAACTGTTAAGATTCACCAGAGCTCACAACCCCATCCAGCACATGTACACACTCCACAATATATACCTTGAATTTGTACACACACACAAATACCTCAGTGTCTATCTCTCCATTAACTTAAAATTCAACACTTACATAGAACACATCAGTGCCAGAGCCAACTGAACACTTAGGTTCCTGAGGAGAAATTTACATAACTGTTCACCTGACAAAAAACACTTATACATTGTATAACACACTTGTGAGATCAACACTAGAATACTGCACCACGGTGTGGCATCCGTATACACACAGAAACATTGATAGGTTAGAGCAAATCAACACCAATGGGGGATTTAGGAAAGGGAGGAATTGTGTAGATTAAGTAGTCTCACTGAAAATACTATATGGATAATACTCTGAGAATGACTACCTGAAGACGTCATACACGTGTGATATCATACCATATCACCAGTAGATTTTATTAATGCCAAGCTGTGTTCAGCTGCTTAAAACCCTGCTGAGGTCTCATGGTACACCATTTTGACGCGGCATCTGCGCAAAATAAGTTATTGCAGGCGACTTATTTTTTTCAGAGTTTTCAAATAAATAGTTTTTTGCAGAATTGTTTCATTATCTCTTAATACCTTATAAAATAATGTTTGAAGTGTAGGATGCAAGAAACTAAACTCCTCTAGGTAGTTTAGTTCCAGAGATATAGCCCTTTAAACTTTTTGTCACGATTAAGATACTTCAGCAGGTTTAAAGAACTAAAAGGTGGAGCTAAGATACTAATGAGGCAACGTATGTCACTAGGGAAGAACATTGCAATATTTCAGTTACAAACAGAATACACCGAAACAAGTTTACAAAGTAAACATTTCAAAAATAGTTAATTTCAAAAGCTCCAGTACTATATCATTCTGAATAATCCATACCTTATTACAAAACTCCTTCCCTTGGTCAGAGATGAGGCGTCTTGGTGCTCCCAATCTGTGGGTAATCATAACCACACATCATATATGGTACAGTGTGGTTACACATACTCCTTCATGGACTTTACAGTGCCATAAATATTTTACATAAATATGTTCTGTGTATGCTTATGCATAAGTGAAACACTGATAACCCACATAACTAAGTAGGTAAATAAGTGTATGTACATAAAATGTATATATAAGAGAATTGTGCTTTAATAGCACAACTTATTCCACCTAAGAATACTGTAATGAAATTCTGACCTCTTTTTAAACTATGGATTGTCCCACTGGAGTACAAAGACCTACAAAACGAGTATCAGTGAAATTCATCTTACATGCTTATATACTGCTTGATTTAATTGTTGACCCTTGTCCCGTCCTTTCTTGGAAGAGGGAACAAGAGCACATATTAGGTGAAATAGTCCACAATTGTCAATATGTACTGAGTACCACTTTTTGTCATCGGCAGTGGTCCTGTAATACAGTAAAAACTAGACGCATAGCACTCGGAGAGTGCACACCTCCGCCAAAGATCGTCCTGAAAATTGGCATGGGCATCAACTGTGATCCTATGCATCATATGGAAGCATTTGTTTCGAAATCTGATAAAATTATATTTTGGGGGGAAACTTTGACCTTGGGCGAACTTTTCGAGGTCAAGGTCAAAGGTCAAGGTCAAGGCCATGCAAGGTGCATCATATGGAAGCATTTGTTTCGAAATGTGATTGAATTCTATTTTTTGGAAACATTGACATTTGGCGAACCTTTCGAGGTCAAGGTTAAAAGGTCAAGGTCAAGGCCATGCAAGGTGCGTCTTTCCATGAGCTATATATAAACCAAGTCTGAAGTCTCTATGATGACTAGAACCGAAGTTATGACCAAAATTACGTTTTGTACGACCTTGACCTTGGCCTTTGACCTTTGACATCAGTTCATGCAAGGTGCATCATTTAGAAGCATTTGTTTCGAAATCTGATGAAATTAAAAAAAAATTGAAACTTTGACCTTGGGCGAACTTTTCGAGATCAAGGTCAAAGTTCAAAGTCAAGGCCCTCAAGGTGCATCATATGGAAGCATTTGTTTCGAGATTTGATGAAATTCTATTTTTTTGGAAACTTTGACCTTGAGCGAACTTTTTCGAGGTCAAGGTCAAGGTCAAGACAATGCAAGGTGCGTCTTTCCATGAGCTAAAATATGAACAAGATCTGAAGGCTCTACGATGATTAGAACCGAAGTTATGGCCAAAATGACGTTTTGTGCGACCTTGACCCTGACCTTTGACCTTTGACATCAAGCCATGCAAGGTGCATCATATGGAAGCATTTGTTTCGAAATTTGATGAGAATTTATTTTTTTGGAAATTTTGACCTTGGGCGAACTTTTCGAGGTCAAGGTCAAGGTCAAGGAAATGCAAGGTGCGTCTTTCCATGAGCTAAATATGAACCAAGTCTGAAGGCTCTACGATGACGAGAACCGAAGTTATGGCCAAAATGACGTTTTGTGCGACCTTGACCTTGACCTTGACCTTTGACATAAAATATTTAATGGGTTTTATTCTGGATGGACACGAAGCTTCCCTGAAAATTTGGTTGAGATATCCGCAAAATTATGCACAGGAGACTGTGACCTTGACCTTGACCTTTGACCTTTGACATCAAAAATTTATTTTTTTCTATTCTGGATGGACACAAAGCTTCCCTGAAAAATTGGTTGAGATATCCGTAAAAGTGTGCACAGGAGACTGCTCACGAACAAACAAACAAACAAATAAATAAATAAATAAATAAACATACCGACCCGACCGAAAGTAAACCTCCTCCAACCTCGTTGGCGGAGGTAATAATATCAATATACATATAGTGGTATGCTTTTTGATAGTGTCTGTAAAAGGAGAAAGCTGAAAGTAAATGTCAACAAAAGTAAAGTGATGGTTTGTGAGCGAAGTAGAAGTGAGGTTGTAGATTTTTGAGTGGGAATTGAATGTGAAAAAGAATGCAAAATAATTTTGAATGGTGAAGAAATGGAGGAGGTCAATGAGTTTAAGTAGCTTGGATCAGTTATGTGTAAGCATGGTGGTATGGAGGGAGAGATAAGAGAAAGGGCATTCATTGCAAGGAAGAAAGGTGGTATGGTCTTTGGGACGAATCATGAATGACAGAAGTGTGAGCATGGAGGTAAAGAGGGATTTGAGAAATACAATAATAGTACCAACCCTCACATATGCAAGTGAAACGTGGGCCTGGAATGAAAGTCAGAGGTCTAGAGTGCAGGCAGTGGAAATGAGTTATTTGAGGAGTGCTAGTGGTGTGAGTAGAATGGATGGAATGAATAATGAAAGTGTGTACGAGCGTTTTGGAATGTGTCACAGGGGTGAAGGGAAGAAGTGTGGAGTGGTGGAAGAAGTGAAGCGACAAACTTTAAAGTGGTATGGCCACATGGAGCGAATGGAGGAGAGTAAGATGACCAGAAGGGTGTATGTGAGTGAAATAGAGGGAGGGAATGCTAGAGGACGACCTCCAGTGAAATGGAGAGAGAGGGTGCAAGAGTACGTTAGGGAGAGGGGGGAAAGATCTTTGATAAACTTTGAGCAGGCAAGGAGGGAGTGTCTGGATAGAGAAAGTTGGAAACTCTTCTGCCATGGCTATCCCCTGGTGGGAGCTCCTAGGAGCAGGCGTCGATAAGATGATGATGATGATATAGTGGTATATTTCCTCCCCACGATGGATATCATTTAGCTAAAAAATATCAGGAAAATATCAGGAGAACCACTGTAATGACTTACTATGTACTGGTAAAAGAAAGATAATAAATGTGTCATTACAATTTAACAATGAATGCTAAGTCGTTTTGTTTGAAAATATTGTGAAAAAATTAATTCTGCCAAATGTAAAATTAACAGTATTTATTACATTCTCGCATCATCATCCCTTAACTCATCGTTTCTGCATCACTTAAGTCAATTGAGAAATCGGTCATAGAGCAACACTCCATCATTTGTGAGATCTCTTAACAGATACGAAATTCCACATGCAAAAAACATTATCTTATCTGGTGTGAGGATTGTAAGGTTTTTAGTAACGTAAATAAGGCATACAGAACCAACTGAACCGAGATTCTAAGTGCAGGGGATGTGAGGAATACTAGGCAGAGCATGAATCAGCAGGAGGTTAACACCTAAAGGGCGGGTGACAGTTTTTATCTGGTTGCCACATAGAGGGAGGGTGATAGGTTTTTTCTGGTCTGCCTTTTTCCGCCGTAATTTTGAAGTTTGTGCGGGGATTTATGGATTTCACCGTACATCCCCACCCTTTAGGGTTTAATACATGTCAGAAAAAGGTAACAGTTGAAGCTAATTAAGTGCATCTGCTATTTCTTATAACCTAAAAACAGTAAGCAAAGGGGCCCTACTGCTAATGTCAACCACATAACCAAAACAAGTACGTGAGAAAGCACTGAATGTGATACAGAGGTCATTGGGGGGAACATGCCATCGTAGAGTGAGCACATAGCCAACATAGATAAGTGTGAGAAAGTAATGTGTTTCTGTATTCACAGTAATAAAGAAGAGTAAGAAAGAGACCATAGTAGCTTATGTGAAACCTTAGCCAAAGTAAATAAATGAGTTACATGTTTACAGATAAATATATAATGTATTTCACGAATTTCACCTAAAATTCTTAAGATAATATTAAACATGCAAGGGTTCATCATGCATCATAGACTGTCATATGCATTCTAATAAACTAGAAACTGATTGCTCTTCATAATACTGGATGAGGTGCTGGACAAGATAAGCCTATAATGTCGCCCAACTGTATCTGTCACTGCCTGCTTGAAACACTACCCAAGATCTTCCTGTAATAAACATGTAAATCCTGGAATACTTGTCTCTCACATCTTTCACACACACACACACACACACACACACACACACACACACACACACACACACATACACACACACTGTAGAAACTACATCTTTGAAGGGACATGAGAAAAGATTAGGAGGGAAGATGCCTGAACAACACGAGAAAATATAGGATATTTTCCCACAGATGTAGAGAAATGTGTAATGGACTGAAGGAGGAAGTGGCCACTGCAAAACAGTGTGCATTAATCACCGGAAGGGGGAAAAGGTGGCCTCTTCCCGATGACAGAATGGTGTAAATCTTCAGGTCAGAACGCTGGGTCAGGTGACAGCTGATGGCGGGATGTAGGTAGAGCGGTATCGAGAGGTCACTCAGGTTACCGGCTTAGCTTTGAGGTGCTAAGTATTTGGCCGGTGAGACAAAGGAGATGGTGGTTGGTGCCCAGCTGGTGTTCACGCTGACTTCTGTGGGAACAACCGCATCAGTCAAGATGGAGTTGGCGTGCATATTTCTCCACCTGAGTGACGATGCTCCAACACTGCACTGTTATCTGAAGTGACCTTCCCCAGCAGCAGGGAGGGCGGGCTGCGGTATTTCGGGGCCTGGGAATGTTGGTGGCGACGGTGATGACGGGCGTCTGCGACACACTCACCCTTCCCTACCTTTAGCGACACCGCTAACACACTGCACTCGCACTGTCCGTCTCTAGAATTCCAGTGCATTGCACCAAATGTTCTTCAAAGTTCCTTCAAGAAATAGGAAGGGGAGGGAACGGGGAAGGGGCGGGAGAAGGTCAACAGGCTGACCGGTGGCTGCTAAAGAGCGCCGAGGCTGCTACACGGAGAGCGCTGACACATGTCTTGATGTAATTCACCACCACCACCACGGCCTCATCACGTGTTGGACTCGTAATCGCCAGCAGGTACCCTCCCGACATGAGCAAGTGCTCTTTATCGTCGATCTATGGGTACCGCCGGGACCTCACACACCACACACCCCTACCCCCTTGCTCAAAAGGGAACAGTAACCACTTATGCCATATGGCGATAGACAGTGAGTATGAGGTTTCCTTATCTGTATGAGGTTTCCTTATCTGAAGAAGACGTGGGAGCACTCTCAGACTCTGGTTCGGACATGGATTATGTGCCAGATAAGGAGGATATAGGCTATATTGAGCCGCCTTTGTAACACGAGATTCTACTGTCCTGATCCCACACTTATACCCCATGAAATGGTGCTCTCTGGAGTATTCTACACCTGTGTGCAACAAAAATGGGCTACCTGGCCTCTATCACTTGTCAAATCCTCCATAAGCCATCGATCAGGTACAGGGGCCGTTTTCAGCCACACCGTGGTAACACGTCATGGAGTTCTCCTGCGAAAAGTAGGTCTATGACATAAGTTTTTTTCTTATTTTTTCCACTTTTCCCATCACATGGAACATATTTAAGCCCCCCCCAAAAAAGTAAAAAATTGGCTGGTACTGGGCAAGCCAAAAATATTTAAATCGGCCGGTACTGTACGGGTTAAGTAAACACAGACAAATATACTGACTTTTCCCCACGAAATATAAGTGTAAAACTATCTCTTCATCATCATCCCACGAAATAGGTTGATGGCTGGATAAAACATTTTTATAAATATTGTATAAGTTAATGATCAGACAAACTACAATGGTGTATATTTTTTTCTACAGATATTAAGCTTAAGCAAAAAATGAAAGGATCGCATCCCAAGAAATTAAGTGGGGCAGAAGGAAGAAAGCGAAAGAAAGAACAGGATGAAGAAGCCAAGAAATCTAGCAAGGTCGTGGCAGCTTTTCTGCAAAAAGGAAAAGACCCTGGATCTTCAAAATTTGTGGAGGATAATAGCAGTCCAAGCACTGGCACACCCATTACTGATACTCTTCAATTCCAAGAAGAGAGGACCAGCAGTGAATCCAGTGATGGTAGTGAGGGAGGACAGAGAGACTGTGGAGAGCGAGAGCATGTTGAGCATCCTGAGACAAACAAGCAAAAATCTTCAGTTCCCTCCCAAGTGGATGTACCATTAGGTGTGATCCAACAGGACGAATTGGGTGTGGCAATGAAGAAAACAATACCAGAAGTTATTGAGCATCAAGATGTTGGATATCTCAAATTTGACATCTCTAGGAAAATGACTATATCAGATGCATTGCGGACAGAAATTTTAATGAGAGGTTCAATTTTTTTTCCAAAAAATTTCAGGGCCGTTTGCAGTTAAGAACAAGCGGTCAATGACAACAGCATGGTTCAAAAAACGCCTTGGCAACAAAGGAAAAGGAGAAGTGCTTCGGTCTTGGTTAGTCTATTCACCTGTCAAAAGTGTAGTGTTTTGCTTCTCGTGCCTACTTTTTCCCTCAACAGAAACTGTCAGCCACTGTTCTTCACTAGAGCTAGAGGGAGGTTTTAGCTGTTGGAAAAAGCCAGAAAAAATCATTGCACATGAAAATAGTCAGAGACATCGTGATTCTTTCACAAGATGGAAGGAAATGGAAAGGCGCCTTGTTGAAAAGGAAGGACTAATTGACAAGCAGCTTCAAGAGCAGATTGCCACAGAGAAGGAACAGTGGCGACAAACCCTCAAGAGAATTCTGCACTGTATTAGATATCTGTCCAAACTAAATTTAGCACTGAGAGGTAACAGAGAGAATATAACCTGCACTGAAACAGATGAAAATAATATTTGAAATTTCAGAGGCCTTTTAAAACTAATTGCAGAGTTCGATCCTGTCATGAAAAACCATCTGGACTAAGTCTGTCAAAATCCAAGGTCCCCTTCATATTTGTCTGCTGAAGTCCAAAATGAATTCATCCAGATTATTGCATCTACTGTTAGAAGCACTTTACTGAATGACATCCGAAGAGCTAGTATTACGGTATAATGCTTGATTCAACTCCAGATACTGCACACAGGAAACAAATGTCAGAGATCATAAGATATGTAGAGATAAACTATGAAGAAAAACAATGTGTGTAAAAGAAAGTTTCCTTATATTTGATTGGATTTATTCAAATACACCAAAAGGATGCAGCAGGTACTGTAAATGTAATAATGCAGCAGCTGGAGAAAGATCATTTGCCTTTTGAAGACTGTCGTTCTCAGTGTTATGATATAATGCTGCTGTCATGTCTGGACACAAATTAGGAGTACAACAAAGACTTGCTACAGTGAACCCTAAGGCAATATATGTGAACTGTGACAACCACTCATTAAATTTGGCTGGGGTTCATTCTGCTAGCCATGAGGTGGTGATGGTCACATTTTTTGGAACTGTGCAGGCAGTGTATGTTTTCTTTTCAAGGTCGACTTATCGATGGGAGAGACTGAAGAAGAATTTGCCCATATCTGTGAAAGCTGAATCTGA
>NC_066517.1:10310724-10355724 GCF_024679095.1 Eriocheir sinensis | reverse complement strand
ATAGTACTACTTCTACAAATACTACTACTACTACTACTTCTATTACGATCACCACTACAACGACGACAACTGATATTACCACTGCTACAGCTAACCACTATTACTTCAATAACTAATAATCCACCTTTTATTGCTTCATTTACTAATAATTCTTCTACAACACCAACACCATCCTCATCATCACTAACCACCAAAACAACTTCAACTACCACCGCAGCCTATACCACCACCATTACTACCAGTAGTAAGGCATAAGAAAGAGCTTAATAAAACCTTTTCCCAAGGCTTTACTCCACAATAATTCAAAGCTGCGTGCAGGTTCAGTAGCTGGAGCCAACTGATACCAGCGTTAGGCACTAGCCAACTTTACAGTTCATATTCGGGATTATGAAGCCTCATGAAACATTTATACAAAGTGTAACCCTACGCATGAACCACTGAAACAGGTAACAGCCACAACTAGTGAAGCTATTTATACCACACTACCATTATCATTACTCCGCCATGTACCTTAGTCTGTAGTCCACGACGCTGCCTGGGTCAGTTTCTGGCGCCATCTTGCAGGTGCCCACGGGGTGGTAAGTGGTTTGCGCCATGTGCCTCACGAAGCAACTCCAGTAATCGTCAGAGCCGTACACGTGGTGTTCACATCCCGGCAGAGTCTGTAGTAGTAGGCAAACTGTTATATAAAGCCAAATATCCGTGATGCAGTGGTGCAGTGTGCCAAACTAAGAATCCGCGCATTCATGTTCGAATTCTGCCCCGGGGTGTCGGCGTGCAGCTCACCCAACCTCTCATCCTCGGACTACTTGATAAATGGATTTGTGGGGAAACCCAGGGCCGAGAGAATACAGGGTCCACGCACGCGCACCTTAAGCCGATGAGGGCGGGGCTAGAGCTGTGACGTCACAGAGTGCGGGTTGCTCTCTCCCCTACCCCCTCCCCCTCTCTCAGGCTTCTCTCTCTCTCTCTCTCTCTCTCTCACCTGCGGCCCACAGGGTGCGGGTTGCTCTCTCCCCTACCCCCTACCCCTCTCTCAGGCTTCTCTCTCTCACCTGCAGCATATTACCACACTAATATTGTATGTAATCCAATTCTGACTGACTTTGAGGCTTATGTATTGCGGGTGGCTCTCTCCCCCACCCCCTTCCCCTCCCTCAGGCTGGTATCTCTCTCTCTCTCTCACCTGCAGCATAATACCACACTAATATTGTATGTAATCCAGTTCTTGCTGACGACTTTGAGGCTTATGTGTTGCGGGTGGCTCTTTCCCCACCCCCTTCCCCTCTCTATGGCTTCTCTCTCTCTCTCTCTCTCTCTCTCTCTCTCTCTCTCTCTCTCTCTCTCTCTCTCTCTCTCTAAGCAGCAGCATATTACCACACTAATATTGTAAGTAATAAAATTCTTATTTATGACCTTGATACTTTTTTACAGTATATATTATGAGAATATGCTGTCAGTTGACATTCTCACTGCACAAAGGATATGAAAGTGGTAGGGGACTAGGGGTCACATTTAATGATACCACTATCAAAAGTAACAAAACACTGGTGCATACTTCGGAAAAGGCATAATAATATGTTAGGATATAGCGATTGGTAGTGTTACAACCAGCCACAACACAATGAGGCATCACTAAACGATGCGGGCGGCCTGAACCGGCAGCTGACCATGCAGTAGCGCACACCCCGCCACGGTTGAACCCAGACTGGCCGCGGCAGCCACCTCGGAGTTCGGACTCTTCCCTGCACGCACCCTGTGACGTCACGACCTGCGCGGCCCGGTGGAGTTTTTGGTGGCTCCTTGCGCGGACCCTGTATTCTCTCGGCCCTGGGGAAACCTAGGGAGGTAAACTGTGATAACGTGGATGTCACACCAGCCCTCTGTCCGGGGTACTGGGTGCTTCCCACCACAGGCTCAAGGGTCAGTGTACCGAAGATGAGTACCGAGGCTAGGCACAGCTATGTGTTCTTAACTTTACCTTATGCACCCACCTATATAGAGTATCCTCACCGATTCGTAGTCATCGTAGCAATTAGTACTTATGTGGAAATGACCACAAATAATAAGAAACTAACACTTGCAACCGTATACAGGCCCCCAAAACAACAGGCAGCCGACGACACTTCCTTGTACGAAGAGATTCACTCTCTAACACAATGCAAAGAAGCAATAATAATTGGGGACTTTAACTGTCGTAACATTGACTGGGGACTGTTGAATGGAGATCGAGAGGATAACAGGCTTATAGAAATGGTGGAGGATTCGTTCCTCACTCAACTTGTAACTCAACTGACAAGAGAAAACATTCTGCTGGATCTGGTATCAGTAAGCGATCCCGACTGTGAAGTTGGTGAGAAAATTAATGGTCGCGATCATCACTTAATCCGTTTTAATGTCAACATAAGTCACATACTCGTAGATACTCCGTCAGTGATACCAGATTACAAAAAAGCAAATTTCCACTAAGCCCGTGAGCTACTTCCCCCTGCGACCTGGGACCAACTTAACCTCACCGACAATACAATCGACAACGCGTGAAACGTCTTCAAAGCTAAGATCCTGGAGGTAGAGAAGGCTACAGTGCCTATGAAATCCAGGCGAGTAAATGGTACCGTAGATCCACTGTGGATGACCAGAGAAATAAAAAGGGCAGTACACTTTAGAAAAAAAGGAATTATAACCTAATGAAAGAGAATGACACTGCCGAAGCGCGTACACAGTACCACAACAGCCTCAGAGCTTGTCGCACCCTTATTCGTAGTTGTAAACGCAACTAAGAAAAACAATTAGCGTGCGAAATCAAGACCAACTCCAAAAAATTCTTCACATACATCAGATCGAAAAAGAAAGTAAAATCCAATATTGGTTCCCTGACAGACGAGACCAGATCTGCAACCCAGGATAGTAAACAGATGGTCAGAATCCTCAACAGTAGTTTCGCATTCGTATTCACAGTCGAGGACATCGAAACACTTCCCAAGGCCCCTGACCCGCCTAGGGGGATCACGCCACTGAAAATTGACTCAGAATGCGACCAAGAAGTGAAAAAGTACTTGGACAAACTCGACACGAACAAATCAATGGGACCCGACAACTTGTCCCCGCGGTTATTAAAAGAGCTTAAACAGCAAATACTTTAGCCACTCACAAACATATTTAACAGGTCAGTACAACTGAACAAGGTCCCAAAAGACTCGAAGACTGCGAACGTATCACCAATTTTAAAAAAAGGAGACATAAGCGTTGCATTAAACTACAGGCCCATAAGTTTGACATCAGTGGCAGGCAAAATACTCGAAAAGATTATTAGAGACAAACTTGCCAAGTTTCTAGAAGACAATAATATAATCTCCGACACCTAGCATGGCTTCAGAAACAAGCGCTTCTGCTTAATGAAACTATTAGACTTCTTCCAAAGTATATATAAGAACTGGGATGACCACATCCCCAGTGATGTTATATACCTGGACTTTCAGAAAGCCTTCGACAAGGTACCGCACGAGCGACTCCTTAAGAAACTTCACTCGGCGGGCATTGGAGCCAATTTAATAGCGTGGATAAGTGATTGGCTCACCGTCAGGAAACAACGAGTGTTACTCGACGGACAGCCTTCCGATTGGCTTCCAGTCACTAGTGGAGTGCCTCTAGGGTCAGTGCTGGGACCCATCCTCTTTATCATATATATCAAGGACCTAGAATCAGGACTGAAATCCACAATATCGAAATTTGATGATGACACCAAGGTGGGTTTTAACTCCCTCACAAAGACCGACTGCGAAATCATTCAGAAAGACCTCAATCACATTATCGAATGGTCAGAAAAATGGCAAATGTCCTTTAATGTTGATAAATGCAAAGTCATGCACACTGGGTCCAGAAATAGTAACTTCACATACATAATGAATGGAAAACCTCTGCAGGCGATGCAGGAAGAAAAGGATCTTGGAGTTACTATCAGGAGTGACCTGAAACACCCGAATCACTATAAAAAAGCATATAACAAAGCCAACACTATGTTCGGGTTCATAGCGAGGAAGTTCGAGTGTAAAACACCAGACGTGATGCTTTCCTTGTATAATACCATGGTAAGACCGCATCTCGAGTATGCAGTACAGTTCTGGTCTCCTAATTACAGAAAGGACATTGATTTACTGGAGAGGATTCAACGACGCGCCTCAAAAATGATTCCAACCTTAAGACCTCAACCGTACGAGAAACGAGTCAAGCGACTCAATCTCTTTACACTGAAGAAAAGACGCCTACGAGGGGATATGATTCAATTCTTCAAGTACCTGAAAAAGTTTAATAACGTCGATTACTCCAAATTCTTTGAACTGCAAACCAACTCAAGAACTAGAAATATCGGTTTACCCATTCAGTCAAGTCGATGTAACACAGTCACTGGAAGGAGTTTCTTTTCAAACCGAGTCATCCGCCACTGGAACAATCTTTCCTCAGAAGTAGTTAATGCGAATACCATCAACTTCTTCAAATATCGAATCGACCGTCATTTCGTTGCGTCAGGAGTAAAGTGAATACCGAGGTGCTTTCATCTGCTCCCCAGGCCCCAAGTAGCTGTCGAACAGATTACTTCACCAACGCGGGCAACCTTGTAATGAGCCAATGGGCTTTCTGTTGCCTTCATTTCCATGTTTCCATGTTAGTTTGTGGCTCTAGTTTCTTCGGAAAGGTTGCCGGCCCCTGTCCTATCCATATGAGCATTCTTGTGTGACTGAAGGTGGAGGTTCTTTTACTCGATCGCTGCTCTCAGTTTTCCGGTCCTACTAATCCAAGTTATTATAATAGGCCAATCATTTTTTTACCTCCGGTGCGTGGCTCCATGATGCTTAGCCACCGCTAAAATAATCAAATTCGCTGTAGCAGTTTTTGCGTTAAAAAAATCATATTTAGGCGAATGTGATACATTTTTGCCATGGTGAAATAAATAAAAAAAATATGTAGAGTTCGGTAATACTCTTTTGACCACAAATACTAGACATGCTAAAGGACATTAAAGTGCATTCCTATAAACCTTGCTGAAAAGACTGATTTATGGTAAACTTTGAAAAATTGGCATTTTTTCGTTCTTTAAAATTCATTAATTAAAAATCGGTCATAGACATATTTGGTAGAAATAAGATCTGGCAATGCACTTTTTTTTGTAGATACCCAAGGCAGAAACATTTTGCAAAAAGAATTTTCAAAATCGCAGAAAAAACCCGCAAAAGTATTTCACACTACATGCGAAAAAATCAGTTTTGAGATAAATGCAGTTTTGTGATGTACACTACACTGCACCATACAGAAATTTTGGAAAGTTTCGTTTAGTCGGCGCAACATCTGTGGTCATATGCCGGAGAGAGACAGAAGGGGAAGGAATTATAGGAGAAGGAACAGATCCCAGGAGACGGGACACAACCCCCGATTAATATCTGGTACCCATTCACTGCTGGGTGGACAGGAGCGTAGGGTATCGGAAAAGCCGCCCAAATTTTTCCACTCCTCCCGGGAATCGAACCCGGGCTCTCTCGGTTGTGAGCCGAGCGTGCTAACCACTGCACCACGAAGCCCCCGCACCATACAGATAAAAAAGTAAAGCATAACTTACAAATGTGTACTCACGTGAAGCTTTGTCCAGGAAGGTCAGTAGTGCGAGGCCAGGTCAAAGTCAGGTCACTCAAGGTCACGTTTAGGTCACCCGTGTGGCTCAAGTCAGAGAGTCCTGACTGCCCGTTCCATGTCAAGGCTCCGAAATTTCATCTATTTTCCACCTCTTCCGAGCATTTTGGCTCCTTAACTCAAGCAAAGCCTTCCTTTTCTTGCTCTTAAGCGTCAGCTTTGTCACGTTTTCACATAATCAAAACAAAGCAACAGGTTGTCAACCCGGTACGCAGATATTGCTCCTACTACCTGAAGGCAACCAACCCCCATGCCATCGCTGCCGCTGCCGCAGTTATCGTATAAGAATATCAAAACCCAATAGACACACAAAAAAACAATCAAAATACAAGGATTACAAGGCATATCGTGCCGAGAGTGGGCGTGGCAGGGCGAACGGGCATTTAAAGTGCTGCCATTCAAATGGCAAATGACGCGATTTACGCTTGGCAGCTGTCGGGATGTGTGAATCAGAAGTCAACGAATTACCTTAAATATTTCCAAGTAATTCAATTTGTTTTACCGAAACCAAGAACCTCCTCCTGATGGAGCAATATTGACGCTCCGTGACCATAGATTATGAAGGATGGAGTTTTGCCGATCACTACATATACAGTGTCATAGTATGCAGTCTGTACTATGGCCTGCAACACCTTCTATTCAGTAACATTTCGTAATGTCTTTTCCTGACGTAGACGTAGTATGTTTGATAGAGCGTACAAAATACTGCGTAAAATTTTATCTTAACCAAAATATATCTTGTACTCTTTCATTGTGATGATATTAATCCATGGCTGTAGCTCCATTACTTGTTGGTAATAATGGCAATAAGAAAAATCAATGATACGAATGACTACATGTACGTAGAGTGTACGTAGCAGCAATAGTGATGTAGAAGAGAGCTAACAGGGAGTGAAGTGTTGGTTATGCTTATGACTACAATTTAGAAGACTAGTGACCATTGAGTGATATGTTGCGTGTGTGTGAGCACACACACCACAGACTCTATGACACACATACACTTGATGCTGAGGAGCAGTCTTCATAAACCTTAAGAAAACTTGATAGATGAAGAGAAATAGAGAAAAAAAAAATATATGCCAAAACGTAGCTTCTTACCATGTCGTGAAAAGTGGCGTCGAAGCCTTCCCTTAGAGCAGACGTGTTTCCAACGGCCAGCACGAACTTGATGCCTGAAGGAAAGGAAAGACCCTCTCAACTCCACCGTCACCAAGACTTTCTTTGGTCAACGTAATATTTTTTGTTTTGTTTTTGTTTTGCCTTTAATGGGTGTAAGGCTGTTGGTGGTGCTGCTTCTGGTGATGCTATTGTTGTTGTTATAGTTGTTGTTGTTGTTGTTGTTGTTGTTGTTGTTGTTGTTGTTGTTGTTGTTGTTGTTGTTATAGTAGTTGTTGTTGTTGTTGTTGTTGTTGTTGTTGTTGTTGTCGCGGGTGTTCTGTTATTGATGTTTTTGTTGTTATTATTTCTAATGCAGCTGCTGTTGCTGCTGCAAATACTAGTACTACTACTACCACCACTACTACAACCTCTACCACTACCTTTGCTACTTGTATTATTTATTTTATTGTTTATTTACAGTCAAGAAATTTGTTCAAGGAGATTATAATGAGAAAGAACTCGCAAAGTATTGCTGATACAAAATGGCTGTTGTAAGAGTGGAGTCATGCAGTTAGAAAATTAAGGAGATATGTTAGCATGAAAATATTGATAGAAGAAGCCAAGAAGGTAAAACTGCTGCGGAATTTAGAGAAGAGTTTATGAGGCACAACTATTTTCTATATACTTTGTTCAGTTGAGCTATGTTGGTGAATCACACTTGGGATGCAATGTTTACAAAAGCGGACAGATATTTTTTTTATGGTTTGCATTTCGGATAGAAAAAAAAAAGGGAGACGACACACAACGTCGAACACCGAGGAAACTGATTTATCAACGGAGAACAAAAAATTGCTATACTACTACAACTGAACACTATTATACGAGCACTACTATACTACTGTAATACTATTATACATCACTAAGACTCACAATGTTGCTGCTATTACTACTACAAAACTACTACTGCTACTACTACTACTATTGTACACTACCAAAGGAGTACTACTATAGAACTATGCTACTATTGTACATTGCTATGACTCAATACTACTACTACTACTACTACTACTACTACTACTACTAATAATAATAATAATAATAATAATAATAATAATAATAATAATAATAATAATAATAATAATAATAATAATAATAATAATAATAATAATAATAATAGCTAAAAAAATACTACTACTACTACAACTAATAATAATAATAATAATAATAATAATAATAATAATAATAATAATAATAATAATAATAATAATAATAATATTATTATTATTATTATAATATTGCCGCTACTACTACTACTACTACTACTACTACTACTACTACTACTACTACTACTACTACTACTTCTGCTACTACTACAGCTGCTGCTGCTGCTGCTGCTACTACTACTACTACTACTACTACTACTACTACTACTACTACTACTACTACTACTACTACTACTACTACTACTACTACTACTACTACTACTACTACTACTACTACTACTACTTCTACTACTACTACAACAACTATTGATTTTACTACTACTACTATCAGCAATACTATAATTATGCTACCACTACTACTACTACTACTACTACTACTACTAATAATAATAATAATAATAATAATAATAATAATAATAATAATAATAATAATAATAATAATAATAATAATAATAATATTACCACCACTACTACTACTACTACTACTACTACTACTACCACTACTACTACTACTACTATTTCTACTAGTACCACTACTACTACTGTTGCTACTACTACTACTACTACTACTACTACTACTACTACTTATATATACTTATATATTCGGTGAAACTTTCTCTGTTGCGCTAGACATATCGAAAGCCTTCGATAGAGTCTGGCACAAGTCTTTGCATTCTAAACTGCCCTCTTTCGGTTACTATTCCTCTCTCTGTTCCTTTATCTCCAGTTTCCTTTCCGGCCGTTCTATCTCTGTGGTAGTAGACGGTCACTGTTCTTCCCCTAAACCTATCAACAGTGGTGTTCCACAGGGCTCTGTCCTATCACCCACTCTCTTCCTGTTATTCATCAATGATCTTCTTTCCATAACAAACTGTCCTGTCCACTCATACGCCGATGACTCCACTCTGCATTATTCAACTTCTTTCAATAGAAGACCCTCTCAACAGGAAGTACACGACTCCAGACTGGAGGCTGCAGAACGCTTAACCTCAGACCTTGATATCATTTCCGATTGGGGCAGAAGGAACCTTGTGTCCTTCAATGCATCAAAAACTCAATTTATCCACCTATCAACTAGACACAATCTTCCAAATACTTATCCTCTATTCTTCGACAACACTCAGCTATCACCATCTTCAACTCTAAACATCCTCGGCCTATCCTTTACTCAAAATCTCAACTGGAAACTTCACATCTCCTCTCTCGCTAAATCAGCTTCCTCGAGGTTGGGCGTTCTGTACCGTCTCCGCCAGTTCTTCTCCCCCGTGCAGTTGCTATCCATAAACAGGGGCCTTGTCCGCCCTCGTATGGAGTATGCATCTTACGTGTGGGGGGGCTCCACTCACACAGCTCTTCTGGACAGAGTGGAGTCTAAGGCTCTTCGTCTCATCAGCTCTCCTCCTCCTGATAGTCTTCTACCTCTTAAATTCCGTCGCGATGTTGCCTCTCTTTCTATCTTCTATCGATATTTCCACGCTGACTGCTCTTCTGAACTTGCTAACTGCATGCCTCCCCCTCTCCCGCGGCCTCGTTGCACACGACTTTCTACTCATGCTCATCCCTATACTGTCCAAATCCCTTATGCAAGAGTTAACCAGCATCTTCACTCTTTCATCCCTCACGCTGGTAAACTCTGGAACAATTTTCCTTCATCTGTATTTCCTCCTGCCTACGATTTGAACTCTTTCAAGAGAAGGGTATCAGGACACCTCTCCTCCCGAAATTGACCTCTCTTTCGGCCACCTCTTTTGATTCTTCTTTAGGAGCAGCGAGTAGCGGGCTTTTTTTTATTATTGTTTCCTTTTTTTGTGTGCCCTTGAGCTGCCTTCTTTGTTGTAAAAAAAATATATATATATTACTACTACTATTTCTACTACTACTACTACTACTACTACTACTACTACTACTACTACTACTACTACTTCTACTACTACTGCTGCTAATAATAATAATAATAATAATAATAATAATAATAATAATAATAATAATAATAATAATAATAATAATAACAATAATAATAATGTTAATAATAACAATAAAAATATCTGCTTACATTACCATAAATTTTAATAAAAAATCATAATAATTTTATAATGTTCTTTTTACTAAACAAAAGCGTGTAATAGAGCTTAAAATAGTATAATCTTATCAGATTGATCATATATTACTGCACGGTTTTGTTTAGTTGAGGGCAGTTTATATGCATCTCCTCGTGCAATTTGCTAAATTTGAGATCCTCTGAGCATCTCCCAAGCCTACCATGTGAGAAAGATTTAGTGTTCCTGGGTGTTCTAATGTTACAAATGAAACATATGTAGTTTGTTGACTTCAGAGCATCTCGACCTGAGACTTCTACTTTATATATAATTTTCATCTCCTCCAGGCAGTACATCTACTTCTGCGACTTCTGTGTCTTCGAACTTATACTCCTTTTCCTTTTTCTCTAAATGTGCCCTGAACATCAACATATACGTCAGATGATCTCCAAACGTCCTTGTGTTTTGTTTTTCATTATTTCTTCTACACATGTTAATTCTTGGTATGGCTCATCACCTTGAGGAACCTTCACCTTGGTCCACAGAGCCGCCTTTTCTTCTATTGTACTAAAGTCAGCCATGTCAGTGGTCTGCTTCTCTTTTCCACCAATGACTGACGCGAAGCAAACATCGGGTGCTAGAAACGGCTAAAGCCCCGTTCACACTGTGCCGACTCTGGGCCACGACAACCCACGACTCTAGGGTACACGAGGTCTTGGGTGTTGATGTGAAAGGGTCGGACATGTCTTGAAAGAAATCTTGAGACTGTTGCGGAGTGCTGCGCCGACATCGTGACGGGAGTCTGGAGTCGTGGGGGTTAGCTCGACAATCTGGCAGCTAGCTGGCCGAATGTCCCAGACAGTCGGCAAGACACCAAGACCCCAATAAAAACTCCCCCCCTTCTTGGAGCGTGGGAACCAACTTGTCAAATGGAAAAGTCGCTGGGTTGTCGTGGCCCAGAGTCGGCACAGTGTGAACGGGGCTTAAGCTGCCATAGCCAGACTAGCTAATCATATACAAAAAGGACATATATGATAACTAACAGCAACTTCAATATTACTGATAATTCTTTATAAATTCAGGAAATTCATAATGTTTCCTGATTAAGCTAAGTAAGTGAACTGCTGATCATAAGAACATAAGAACATAAGAACGTAAGGAGTCTGCAAGAGGCCGGTTGGCCTATACAAGGCAGCACCTGTACACTCAACCCCACCTTACCTCACCATCCATGGCTTTATCTAACCTCTTCTTGAATGTATCTATGGTATTGGCACCCACAACATGGCTCCCAAGCCTGTTCCATTCGTCCACCACTCTACTGGTGAACCAATTCTTGCCTATGTCTTTGTTGAATCTGAATTTGTCCAACTTAAAACCATTGCCACGCGTCCTACCTGGCTCTTTCACTCTCAAAATTTTATTGACATCCCCTTTATTAAATCCCTTCATCCATTTATAAACTTCGATCAAGTCTCCTCGCACCCTTCGCCTTTCTAAAGAGTGTAGATTTAACTGCTTCAGCCTGTCTTCATAAGGCAAGTTTCTCACCCCCTGAATCATCTTTGTCATCCTCCTCTGTACAGATTCTAACATCTTGATATCCATTCTATAGTAGGGGGACCAAAACTGAACTGCATAATCGAGATGAGGTCTAACTAGTGCTAAGTAAAGTTTGAGGATGACTTCAGCGCTCCTATTGCTCACGCTCCTTGAGATGAAACCTAGTACTCTGTTTGCCCGATTTTTAGCCTGAATGCATTGAGCCCTAGGACCGAGGTCAGCGCTCACTAGGACTCCTAAGTCTCTCTCACGCCCAGACCTGCTTAGAGGAGTGTCATTTAAGGAGTAATTGTGTAAGGGGTTATTCCTACCTACGCTCAAAATGCTACACTTCCCGACATTGAATTCCATCTGCCACTTCCTCGCCCAATCATATAGTCTGTCAAGCTCATCCTGGAGAACGGTAGCGTCGCTGTCTGATTGGATTACTCTACCGATCTTGGTATCATCTGCGAACTTACTGACATCGCTACTAATTCCTATGTCCAAGTCATTGATGCAAATAATAAAAAGCAGAGGACCCAGCACCGACCCCTGTGGGACTCCACTCGTAACACTGCCCCATTCAGATTTCCTACCATTGATTTGCACTCTCTGCTTCCTATCACTAAGCCACGCCCTGATCCAGTTCAAAACTTTCCCATCTACGCCATGAGCCTGTAATTTTAGTAATAGCCGGTGATGAGGGACTTTGTCGAACGCTTTACTGAAATCTAGATATAATATGTCATAGTTTTCATCTCTGTCAACCGCCTCGATTACTTTAGTGTAGAAGGACAACAGGTTAGTAAGGCCTTTGTGAACCCATGTTGTGAATCATGAATTAAATTATGCTTTTCTAGATGGTCCCGAATGCTCCGGGCTATAATTGACTAACATCTTTCCTACAACTGATGTTAAGCTAATTGGGCGATAGTTTGAGGTGGCTGACTTGTCTCCCTTTTTGAAAATCGGCGTCACATTAGCTACTTTCCATTGATTGGGCACATACCCAGAATTTACCGACATCTTAAAGATATCGGCAAGAGGGCCACTAAGGACTTCCTTGCACTCTTTCAGAACCCTTGGGAATACTTCGTCTGGGCCCGGCGATTTGTTTTTCTTCAACCTACCAATCTCATCCTGGACTACTTGCCTAGTGATGATCACATCCCTCAACTTGTCGTTCTCGTCACCCTCATATGTCTGAACTCTCTCCGGAATGGTTGTTAGATTTTGCTGTGTGAAAACTGAGAGGAAATAGTCATTCATCATTTGGCTCATATCTTCTCCATTCTCAACGAGCTCTCCCGTGTTTGTTTTCAACGGTCCAATTCTGTCCCTTGTTTTTGTCCTGTACAATTTGAAGAAGCCCTTGGGATCGCTCTTGGCCTCGTTGGCTACCCTAATCTCATAATTTCTTTTTGCTAGGCGGGTGTTCTTCACCGACCTGGCTAGCTCAACATACCTACCCCTGAGGTGGATCTCTCCGTTCTTTATTTTCCTATAAATTCCTCTCTTCAAGCCTATTTCATTCTTGAGTCTGCGGGTCATCCATTTGGGGTCGTTATTTTCCTTCCTACATGTTTGGTAAGGGATATCCTGTCTCTGACCCTCTGCAATTTCTCTAACTAAATTATTGTAGGTCATTTCTACATGGTTCCCCTGTCATTCCGGTTCCAGCCCTGAGATCTGGCCCTCATCCAGCCCTAAGGTTTCCCAATTTACCTCCTCAAGGTGTCTTCTGAGCCCCTCATAATCAGCTCTTCTAAAGTCGGGCACCAACACAGGGTTGAGTTCATGGGTCACCGCCCAGTCTAATTTAAACCTAATTTCCTTGTGATCACTGCCACCTAATTCTCCCCCAACATCTAGCTCGCTGATCATATACTCGGTGTTAGTTAAGATCAAGTCCAGAATGTTGTTACCCCTGGTGGGCTCTGTTACTCTGATAATAAATGATTTTGTGAAGGTGATAGTAATCATGACCTAACTCAAGATATGCATAAATTTATTGGCAGATTTTATATTTAGATGGCTTGTGTGGGGTTAGAATAATTCCCAGACAGCATCCAAAGAGGCAGCCACACTGAAGATAAGGCCTAAATATGATATATATTTATGCTATAGTATTTTTTTTCATTTTTCACTTAGTAATTTTTTCTACATGATCATAACTAGACGCCTTTGTACCTGCAAATTAGTAGATAACAATACATGCCTGTAAATGATCTCTAAACTGAACAACTCACAGAATAAAAATTTTAAGGGATTGAGTTAAAACAACATCAGTATTAATCTTTGTATGTTTCAATGCCCGAAAAGTGAAAGTTCGCCTAATTGCATAATTTATGCAAAGTAGGTTGTGTTAAAACAAAGCCGTGCACTATTATAAATTATGATAAACCTGATAAGATTAGACTATTATAAGCTCTATTACACGCTTTTGTCTAGTAAGAAGAAAATTATAAAATTATTATGAATTTTTATTGAAATCTATGGTAATTAAAGCAGATATGCAAATTATCTCATTAATTATGCACGATACAAAAAATGGCCCAGGCAAAAATTGATTTATTTGATGTTACAGAAAAAAAATTACCCTAGAAACAACTGAGAAACCTGTAGTAGAGAAATTTATCGAATTGTTGTAAGATGTTCCCTGTCTATTAGTTGTAATGGTAATAACACACTAACCTCGTACAAACGTCCTCACATCGTCTGGGTGGCTGAGGAAGTTGGGGTTGATGAGGGGAGGGTCATGAGGGTTGCGGGACTGAAGGCGAACATTTCCTCGACTCTTAGGGCGCGTGAGCATTGGGCCAATGCTGAAGGTATCTTTCCCGAACAGTGACTTGTAGTACGTGTTGAAAAACTGAGGGACGGTAGGTGGTGTCAGTGAGGCTCAAAAGTGAGGGAAACAAATAATATATATATATATATATATATATATATATATATATATATATATATATATATATATATATATATATATATATATATATATATATATATATATATATATATATATATATATATATATATATATATATATATATATATATATCAACGAACTGAGGAACGAAAGAATGACGAAATGCGATGCCCAAAGTCAGGGGTAACTACCTCAATGGGAAAAGAATAGGAATCTATGAATGTAAATAATGTTCCACAGATATGAAAGAAAAAAAATCAAAAGTAAATTGAATAAAATTATTTGCACGGTGAGGGACGTAGATGGGGAGAGAGTTTGGAAGATCATGTGGTGAGGAAAGAAGCTCAATCTAGGTAATAGAAAGGGGATCTATGAATCGAGGGACAAAGAAAGGGCACTCATAGGGGAAAAATGCAACAGAAAGGGCTTCAATCAAGAAAGTTTTGATAATATATGAACTAAGGAAAATGGAAAGTAATGGAGATGCCCAGAGGCGAGGGGAATTAGTCTTAAAGAAAGGTAGATAAAGGTACAGTTGGTACCATACACTACAGCTACGCGTGAACATCCGAGGTACAAAAGTTTATCTTTACAAGTTTTCCGCAGGTACCCATTTATCGACCAGTCCGAAATGAAGGATGAGCAGCGGAGTGAGCTGCACACCAGCTGCCCAGCCCTGGATTCGAGCTCGGGCCCGAAGATTCGATGTCAGAGACGCTAACCACTACACCGCGGAGGCGTTATCAATAAAGAAAATAATAAATAAACAACCTGAGAAAAAAGGTGTTTAAAAAGCTCACAGATGAAACCCCGTCTCTCTCTCTCTCTCTCTCTCTCTCTCTCTCTCTCTCTCTCTCTCTCTCTCTCTCTCTCTCTCTCTCTCTCTCTCTCTCTCTCTCTCTCTCTCTCTCTCTCTCTCTCTCTCTCTCTCTAATCACGTACATCTCTCCTGAAGCCTATGAGGTCGTTGATGATGAGGCCGTAGTCCATGCTGGGACTACCAGATATGAACAAATACTGCAGGTCAGGCCAGTTCGGGTCACCCTCCTCCGCCCTGCTCCATGCATTGCCTTCGAGAGAGAACGGGCTTGTGAGGGGACCTGGAAAAGAGATGAAAGCTGCATTTCATTTGGGAGAAAGTCAATTTGCGATTGTTTCAATTGAACGCCAGTATTCCACTTCAATTGGGCGCCAACATATCAGAGAAATTATATGACTACTTATGACAATTATGGTGGCGGAGCATTCAGAAGCATGGACTCAGTAAAGAATACAAAGATAAAACATAATTAATTTACTTTATAAACTCCCCTCCTACGACTTTTATCCTTCTCTCTCTACTTTTATCTCGTTTCCTTTCCGGCCATTCTACTATTGCTGTGGTAGATAGTCACTGTTCTTCCCCTAAACCTATCAACAGTGGTGTCCCACAGAGCTCTGTCCTATCTCCCACTCTCTTTCTGTTATTCATCAATGATCTTTACACAACAAACTGTCCTATCCACTCGTACGCTGATGACTCTACTTTGCATTATTCAACTTCTTGTAAGGCAGTAATGTATATAATATCATGTACAGATGTTTTTTTTATTATTATTATATCAAAGGATGCGGCTTAAGAGCAACAAAAAGAGTACAAAAAAAAAAAAGCCCGCTACTCGGTTTGTTGGAAAGGTAGCTGTTTATGGCCTTGAGAGGGAGGGTGCGTGACGCATTAGACTGTGCATCGTGGACACCGGATGCTTGAAACTTTCAGCGAGAAGCGAGAGCTAAAACAGACAGGGAGCACCAGGGCCCGGATCCACAAAGGCTTAGTGTGTAGTTTTGGGCCCTTAGTTCGTAGTTTTGAGAACATCGAGATTCACAAAGCTCGCGCGGCAATAACTACCAACTAATCGATGACGTCACGGGTTAGCGCGCGGATCTACAAACGTTTACCGCGCTCTGTGTGACGCAAAATTTGTTGTTAAATAACTACTGCCTCGGAGCTGACGGTAACGCTAACAATATTATCAAAATTACGTATAAATGCTTATAAATCGCGTTTTTCAACTTGAAATATAACTTTGCGAGTAGAGGAGGCCCATTTCTTTATAAAATGTTGAGATATGCACCCTTTGAGAGGTATATGATAAGTGTGGGCGGTATGGCAACACCCGGACGGGGGATTGCCAGACCTCCCTCCTCTGCCTGCCGTGGAGGATGGCTTGGCGACGAGGAAAAGTTGCCGAACTTTATGTAATTTCTGATTTACTAGGGAGAATTTTGCGTTTTCCTTCTATATGTAGATACAGAAAGCGTTAATTTACCCATACATGTCAACAGAACGATCTTACAATATATAATAGCGAAGAAATCTGAGGCATATAGCTGCCCAGGCTCAATTCTGCCCGAGGCTTAATTTTGTCGATGACAGGGGCCTATATATTTCCTTCCCCTGTCATTATTAATGAATCTCAGGTGTCGCAACTTGGTGTGAACATGCCCTAAGTATTCACCTGTGGAAATATATTGATGTATATGTGATTGGTATCCTATTTTCTGAGAAAAATGAATGTGCAATCATGGGTGTCGGAGCGCTGCTGGAGGATGGCTTGGCGACAAGGAAACGCTGCCGAACTTTATGTAATTTCTTATTTAATGAGGCAAATTTTGACATGGTCTTTGTCATCATAATAAAGAATGATGATCATGCTAGTTCTAGACGCCATATCAGTCGAAAAGAACCCCACATACACGAGCTTGAGCTAAGATAACAGAGGCATGTGGATGCCCGGGCTCAATTTTGCCCGAGGCTCAATTTTGCCCGGGACACCGCCCCCATCCGTGGAGGGACCATGGACCTTCGTCAGGTGACAGCTGGCCCATGAGTTGGGCTGCAGATATGGCAAGACAGTCTTAATTTTCCCTATTCCTTCCTTCCGTCCTTCGTTCTGTCTGCCTCAATATCTGTCCCATATTTCTATTTGCTTTCTTCCTGCCTCAATCTCCTCCGCATCTTCTTTTCCTTCATCTTAAGCATGTTCGTGGGTAACAAGACATCAAACAGCAGAGTTACCTTGACGTAAATGTGCAGCAAACAACGAAATAATTGAATTCGTAGATTACGATTTAGTACAGTTTGCCTTGAAAGGAAGAAAAATGGGAAAGGAGAATGGGTTTCTTGAACCAGCAGCTGGAGGGGGCTCCCTAGGATTGGCTGACGGTTCTGTAAACGTGCTTGTGATTCGCTGCAAGGCCAATGACGTCATCAACCAATCAGCGGCCTCGCTGACTTAGCGCGCCTCTAACTACAATCTAAGGTTTGCTTCGTGAATCTGACGCTAACGTCGGTAGCTAAATCAATAGTGCGTAGTTATGTTAGTTCGTAGTTATTGAGTCTGTGAATTCGGGCCCAGAAGTCGGCAGAAGCAGAGGGCGAGGCAAGTAGGCAAGACGTGCGCCCCGCTTTGGGTGTGGCTCTTTTCCAAAGGCTCCTCACATCACTGTAACTATACTTTGACTGTAAATATTGTTAAAAACTAAAACGTACGTTTAATATACCAGAGAGAGAGAGAGAGAGAGTGAGAAAGAAAGAAGTGAAGGCAATCCGCTCAGCCATATCTACATCACTTCCCAGTTCACAACTTATGGTAAGGCCTTTTGTTATCTTACCAACTTCAATCAACTTGCGGTGTAGGGAACGGTGACTCCTGCCCTGACAGCGAGGTAACAGTGTGAGGCTGAATACCATTATCAAACAATACTAGTGTTACCTTAAATAGACATTACACGTATCAACCTAAATGCCTAACATATAAAGGCAAACATAAATGGTGGCAGCATGTAACGGGCCGATCCGAAGTGTTATATCTCTCTTTCTCTAATATAATATAACAGTGAACGTGTGTGTGAGGGCAGTGAGACGGTCTCTGTGCCAACTAGCAAACCGCTGACCAAGCGCGTGACCTTTCTGCCCCGTGAGTCGAGTCAGCCATAGCCACACCCTGGCGCACGCCCCGTCCCGCACATCCTCCGCAATCATCACAGGGTGGGTCTTCACTCATTTGAGACATCCGTTCGTCTACCTACGACACAGCCTGTCGTGGGTGGTCACTATTCTTCGCCAGGCAACTCGGACCTGTGAGGGGGACTTTCGCTGGGCGTGATTTGCCCGCCGTCCTTCCCTCTCCGCTGGTAGGCGACGGACCCGTCACCCCTGCTGTCTCCAGCTGGGCGAAGGACGCGAGTGTTGCTGAGCTGCAGTCTTCGAAATTTTCTGGTATCCACACACATTTAGCTGACACTACATTGATACGGTTTCAGTAATTACACCACTTGTACCAATATTTTAGGTGAATTACTTGTATTTTCACGTGTTTAGGCGTGTGGAGCCGTATCTAATTTTCGTTTTCAGCTGTTGAGTTTTTTTTCTGGTGTGTGAATGTTTAATATTTCTCCTGAACTGTAACATTGTTACGCTTTAGGCATGTTCATTCATTTTCTTTTCTCCTTTCTTTTTTTTCTTTTTTTTTTTTTGCATCAAAGGGGAAACAAAAAGAGTACAAAAAAAAAAGTCCGCTACTCGCCGCTCCCATAAAAGTAAAAAGTAAAGAGTAGCCAATAGAGAGGTCAATTTCGGGTGGAGAGGCGTCTTGATACACTCCTCTTTGAAGAGGTCAAGTCATAGGCAGGAGGAAATACAGAAGGAAGACTGTTCCAGAGTTTATCAGTGAAGGGGATGAAAGAATGGAGATGCTGGTTAACTCTTGCGTAAGGGGTTTGGACAGTATAGGGATGAGCATGAGTAGAAAGTCGTGTGAGCCGAGGCCGCGAGAGGGGGGGAGGCATGCAGTTAGCAAGTTCAGAAGAGCAGTCAGCATGAAAATATCGATAGAAGATAGAAAGAGAAGCAACATGGTGGCGGAATTTAAGAGGTAGAAGGCTGTCAGTAAGGGGAAGAGAGCTGATGAGACGAAAAGGCTTAGACTCCACTCTGTCCAAAAGAGCTGTGTGAGTGGAGCCCCCCCACACATGAGATGCATACTCCATATGAGGGCGGACAAGGCCCCTGTATATATGGAAAACATCTGTGCGGGGGAGAAGAACTGGCGGAGACAATACAGAACGCCCAACCTAGAGGAAGCTGATTTAGTGGGAGAGGAGGTGTGAAGTTTCCAGTTGAGATTTTGAGTTAAGGATAGACCGAGGATATTTAGTGTTGAAGAAGGTGGCAGCTGGGTGTAGTCGAAGAGTAGGGGATAGGTGTTTGGAAGATTGTGTCGAGTTGATAGGTGGAGAAACTGGGTTTTTGAGGCATTGAAGGACACAAGGTTCCTTTTACCCCAATCGGAAATGATAGCAAGGTCTGAGGTTTAAGAGTTCTGCAGCCTCCAGTCTGGAGTCTTGTAATTCCTGTTGAGAGGGTCTTCTGTTGAAAGAAGTTGAATAATGCAGAGTGGAGTCATCAGCGTATGAGTGGATAGGACAGTTTGTTATGGAAAGAACACAAAGGAACACAAAGGAAGAACAAACCACAGCAGACCTGCTGGTTCTTACGAGGCTGTTTGTGACAAGCTACACTAACTATCTAATCAAAGGTGGAAGATGAAGGACAGCAAAGGCGAAGGCTCCTCCCCACCCCCCCCATCCCTCCAGCCAAAGGTGGCATGGAAATGATGTAGGAAAGAGGAAAGAACTACCATTACTGCTACCACTAACCGGGCGATAAAAACGGACAAGGACACCAGTATTCGAAAGATCTTAACGTTATTATGACAATGAGTAATATCTTAGTTGCTGGTTGGATTCAAAATACTTGTCTAATCTATTCTTGAAGGCCGTAACTGTTGTACTATCAACGACATCACAGGGCAGAGAGTTCCAAACATTAACAACTCGATTGAAGAAGAAGTGTTTAGCTTCGTGCGACGAGAATCTTTTACCACTTATCTTCAAATTGTGATTTCTTCTTGTTCTATTTGATCGATCAATTGTAAAGTAATCTTCCGCATTAATATCACTGAATCCTTTAAACATTTTAAACATTTCTATTAGATCGCCTCGCATTCTTCGTTTTGATAGACTGAATAAATTTACTTCTTTAAGCCTTTGTTCATATTATGATAAATTTATCAACCTAGGAATCATCTTTGTTACTCTTCGTTGAACCCATTCCAACTTTTCTATGTCTTTTCTGTAATAGGGAGACCAAAACTGTACACAGTACTCTAGACGGGGTCGAACCAACGAATTATACAGTTTTAATATTACTTTTTCCGATTTATTATTAAAGACTCGTCCGATGAAGCCAACCAATTTGTTTTCAGTTTTAACTACCTCTGAACAATGCTGACCGGGCTTTAAATCGCTTGATATAGTGATTCCAAGATCCTTTTCTTTACTTACTGCAGAAAGTTGTTGGCCATTCATTACGTACCGAACGCGATTGTTATTTTTTCCGATGTGCAACACTTTACATTTGTCAACGTTAAATTTCATTTGCCATTGATTGGCCCAACGTGCAAGTCGATCTAGATTTGATTGTAAAGCTTCTTCGTCGAGTGTCGCAGTTACTTTACTAGCAATTTTTGTGTCATCAGCAAATTTTGATACTTTGCAAGTGAGCCCATCATCCATATCATTAACATAAATTAAGAAGAGCATGGGGCCAAGCACTGATCCTTGAGGTACGCTGCTTCTGACATCGAGCCAGTTAGATGTAACACCGTTTAGAACTACTCTCTGTTTCCGCTCAGAGAGCCAGTCCACAAGCCAATTGTGAATGTTACCCGAGATACCGTGCGCCAATAGTTTGCTGAGCAATCGTTGGTGGGGGACCTTATCAAATGCCTTTTGAAAATCCAGATATATGATATCTACTGATCTGCTTTCATCGAACACCTCAAAAATATAATGAAAAAATCAAGTAAGTTAGTTAAACACGAACGTTTACTACGGAAGCCATGTTGCGAATTATTTATTATATTATTTTCTTCGAAGAATTTCACCATATTGTCGCGAATGATAGTCTCCATTAACTTACAAACAATCGATGTCAGGCTAATTGGTCGATAGTTTCCTGGATGAGACTTGTCCCCCTTTTTGAAAATTGGTGTGACATTTGCTTGTATCCAATCCGACGGAACTTTTCCAGCTGTTAAAGATTTATTGAATATGATGGAGAGCGGTTTACAAATTTGATGTTTGATTTCTTTTAAGACCCTAGGGGTAATTTTGTCTGGACCAGGAGCTTTGCTTACTTTAATCTTTTCAATTGTGCGTAAAATGTCACTTTCTAAAATGAGCACGCCACTTAACATCTTTTCGGTCCTTCTAACCTCCGGCGGTTGAGGTGATAAACAATCTTCGTCGGTAAATACGGATGCGAAAAAGTTATTTAAGATTGTAGTAATTTTATTTACATCGTTCGTGTGGTTACCATTATCATTAGCAAGCGGTCCGATACTACAAGTGAGAGACTTTTTATTATTTTCCTAGCTAAAAAATTCTTTAGGGTTAGATTTACTCGTTTCCGCTATATATTCTTCGAGATTTTTCTTGCTTCGTTTTATTAATTTCTTGGTTTCGCGGCGAATTCTGTCTAACTCTAGTTTGTCAGCCTCACTCTGAGTTGATATGTATCTACTATATACGTGTTTTTTAAGAGATAGGCTATTTTGAATTTCGTTATTCCACCATTTGGGTTTCTTCTTAAAAGCTGAACGTCTGTTACGATAGGGTACGCATATGCTTATGGCATTGTTCAATATTGTGGTGAAGGCCCCCCAAGATTTATCAATATCTGTTTCCGCCGAGATTTCAGTCCAGTCAGAATTATTTAGAATTGATCGGTCTTACGAAATTTGCTTTCTGATAATCAGGCACCTTTTCTTTACTAGGAGTTACTTTACTTTCTTTCATATTGATGCTGAATGTGATTGTTCGGTGATCGCTAGAACTAAAAATTGGACCAACATTTACTTCGTTAACTAGTTCAGCTGTCGTTGAAAAGATAAGGTCAAGTATATTATTTTCCCGAGTCGGTTCTTGAACGTGTTGATGTAAATCACTCTCTAGTAAATTTGTGTACAGGTCGAGCCATGTATGACAGTTCAACGGTTCACCCCATCTTTTCACTGGCAAGTTAAAGTCCCCAACAATTACTGCCTCGCAACTGCTACTTGTTTCTAATAATAATTCACTTAATGCGTGGTCGATATCAAGAGTCTGTCTTGGTGGTCTGTAGATAAGACCAATTACTATTTTACGAGATCTATTTTTAATTTCAATGAAGACCGTGTCTACATTGGTTATAATATCTGTTTTCACGGATACTGGATGGAGAGAGTTTTGGATATAAAAGCTAACGCCTCCACCCTGTCTGTTCTCTCTTTCATGACTAAAGATGGTATAACCCGGTAATCTATATTCCGCAATGAAATCTCCATTTGAAGTGTCTATCCAAGATTCTGTGACTCCGATGATGTGATAATGATTTGTAGCTGCGAGGACTTCCAAGTCTTCAAATTTATTACGTAGGCTACGAGCGTTTACATAGCAAGCTTTAATGTGATTCGAGTCGGGGGTTTCGCGGGTTGAGTGCTCCCTTACGGTGGAGCTGCTGGTGTTCTCGCCTCCGTGTTTTTTGGCTTTCGAAGAGCCACTTGGTCACAGAGCAGCCTCCCGAAACGGGCTGTTCCAACAGGATTTAAGTGGATGCCATCACCAATAAACAAGTCTGAATCGTAGTAAAAACTGTTCCACAAGTTAGCGAACTGGACGTTTTCTTGTGAGCAAAGGGACTGAAGTCTGTTGTTTGTGCTGAAGGCCTTACTGTAAAAGCTAAAAAGCTAGAAAGAAGATCATTGATGAATAACAGGAAGAGAGTGGGTGATAGAACAGAGCCCTGTGGGACACCACTGTTGATAGATTTAGGGGAAGAACAGTGACCGTCTACCACAGCAGAGATAGAACGGCCGGAAAGGAAACTGAAGATAAAGGAACAGAGAGAAGGATAGAATCCGAAAGAGGGCAGTTTAGAAAGCAAAGACTTTTGCCAGACTCTATCGAAAGCTTTCGATATGTCAACCGCAACTGAGAAAGTTTCACCGAAACGGCTAAGAGAGGATGACCAAGAGTCAGTTAAGAGAGCAAGAAGATAGCCAGTAGAACGCCCCTTGCGGAACACATACTGGCGATCAGATAAAAGGTCAGAAGTGGATAGGTATTTTCTAATCTTCCGGTAAAGGATTGATTCAAAAGCTTTAGATAGACAGGAAAGTAAAGCTATAGGGCGGTAGTTTGAGGGACTGGAACGGTCACCCTTCTTAGGCACAGGCTGTATGAAGGCATACTTCCAACAGGAAGGAAAGGTAGATGTTGACAGGCAGAGGCGAAAGAGTTTCACCGGGCAGGGTGTTAGCACGGAGGCACAGTTTTTAAATACAATAGGAGGCACTCCATCAGATCCATAAGCCTTCTGAGAGTTGAGGCCAGAGAGGGCATAGAAAACATCAGTCTTAAGAATCTTAATAACAACCATAAAGGAGTCAGAAGGGGGATGAGTAGGAGGAATATGCCCAGAATCATCCAGGGTGGAGTTTTTACAGAAAGTTTGAGAGAAGAGTTCAGCCTTAGAGATAAATGAGACGGCGGTGCTGCTGTCAGGGTTAAGGAGAGGAGGGAAAGATGAAGAAGTGAAATTAGAGGAGATATTTTTGGCTAGGTGCCAGAAGTCACGGGAAGAATTAGAAAAAGCAAGGTTTTGACATTTTCTATTTACGAAAGATGTTTTGGTAAGTCGAAGAATAGATTTGGCACGATTCCGGGCGGAAATATAAAGATCATGGTTAGCAGAAGTGCGAAGGCTCTGGTACCTTTTGTGAGCTGCCTCTCTATCTTTGACAGAACGAGGGCAAGCGTGATTAAACCAAGGCTTTTTAGCATGAGGAGTAGAGAAAGTACGTGGAATGTATGCCTCCATTCCAGAGACAATCACCTCTGTAATGCGCTGGTCACACACAGAGGGGTCTCTATCCTGGAAGCAGTACGTACTCAATCCACGGGAAATCGGAAAAGTACATCCTCAGGTCGTCCCACCGAGCTGAAGCAAAATGCCAGAAGCATCGCCTCTTCGGTAGGTCCAGAGGATGTACAGGAGCGATAGGACAGGATGCAGAAATAAGGTTGTGATCGGAGGAGCCCAACGGACAGAACAGTTTGACAGAGTAAGCAGAAGGGCTATAGGTAAGGAAGAGGACTAGTATGTTGGGCCGGTCTCCAAGGCGGTCGGGAATGCGTGTAGGGTGCTGAACTAACTGCTCTAGGTCGTTGAGGAGAGCAAAGTTGTAGGCTTGTTCACCAGGCTGGTCAGTGAAAGAGGATGAAAGCCAAAGCTGGTGGTGAACATTGAAATCTCCCAAGATGGAGATTTCAGTGAAGGGAGAGTGGATCAAGATGTGCTCCACTTTAGAGTTCAAATAGTCAAAGAGTTTTACATAGTTAGTAGAGTTAGGTGAGAGATAAACAGCACAGATGTATTTAGTAATAGAATGACAATGAAGTCTCAGCCAAATGGTGGAAAATTCTGAAGAGTCAAGGTCGTGGGCACGAGAGCAAGTGATGTCGTTGCTCACGTAGGCGCAACATCCATCTTTGGATAGAAATTTAGGATAGAGATAGTAGGAGGGAACAGTAGAGATTGCTGTTAGTAGTCTCAGAGACCTGTGCTTCGGTGAGGAAGAGAAGGTGAGGTTTACAGGAGGAGAGATGGTGTTCCACAGAATGAAAATTAGAACGAAGACCGCGAATGTTGCAGAAATTGATAAAAAAGAGGTTCGAGGAGTTATCAAGACACCTCTCAAGTCAGCAGCCAGAAGGGGAGTCCTCCCTGGGGAAATTTGTGCCCCCCCCCCCCTCCCAGGCGGGGACTCCGAGGCATTTATGTTGTACGCCATTTTGAATTTTGAATTTTAGGAAAAGGTGTATATGTTGTGTGAATGTAGTGCAGTGTGGATTGAGAGAGGATCTGTCTTTAAAGAGCATGCTGAACTACTCTCTGGTGTTGATGAGACAATAGAGAAATGGTTAATGAGGACATGAGAAGGGTCTTTAGAGGGCTTCAGCACCCTCCTCACTTCCCATATATACCTCACCGGGAGTGGCTTGCGCCCGTTTCGGTAGGTGTCTTCCTACCTCCTCCAGTGGAGAAAAGGTGTAAAAACAAATCATTTTAAGTTACCAAGACTCACTGCTTATACTTTTTCTTCTTTTTCATGCACTTAGAAGCATCGGGGGCGAGTGAGCACACACTTGGCGGTGAATTATCATTACTTTAATTCATTTTAACAACGGTAAATTATTTTCACTCCTATTACCATATTGCTCCTCATGAATGCAACATTTTAGTAGTAACTCTTTTTAATGGCAGAGCAACCTGACCCGAAGTTACAAGCTATCACCGAGGAGTATCAGAAGTTGGTAGAGGGAACGGACGGTAACCGTCACCTAACAAGTAGTAGCAGTCATCAAAGGGTGCCTTCTTTTCCTCCTTCAAAGCTGCATGAGCAACCGCGAGGTAATTGCATGACTACTATCCCCACAATGGCTACTTATGTCACCAAACTCCCGCTGACATCGGCGGCAGTTAGGGTTTTCGTAGGTAATGAGGCAGATTATTCGGCCAAAGACTTCATGTTCCAAAGTGAGGTTGTCATGAACAATTCATTCGTGTCAGATCCGAGAGATAAAATATCTCTTATACGCTCATCTGTAGTCGAAGACCCCGTCCGTCTCAAAAGTCGTGCAGAGGGTAACAACACTGGCAAATACTGTGTTATCCACGGTACTAATAGTCACGCGCCGAACGAGTGTTTCTCTGTGACAAACTGGAAGAACCAGCGCACAGGTAGGCACGAAAAGGGTTCGCACTCGGGAAAGGCCGAGCGCGCTCCCAAAACCGACCCGGGGTAGAAACCCAGGAATCGAAAGTAAAAGAGACAGCGATTTGGCCTAACGGTAGTACCTTGTTTGATTATATCATGGCCGCGTGCAGTCAGGCAAATATTATGGCACTTAAAGTAAAATTGGGTTCTTTGAAAGCTTCTTTTGCTGTCGCCAGCGGCTCTGCGGTTAATGTGTTATCAGAAGAGACGCGTACACGGCTTTAAAACGCGCGTCGCCTGGAGGTCGCTGGAGCCTTCGACCCTCTGACCTAAACCTTTGTGGTGTCACCAGCGATAATCTCAAAATCCTTGGTGTTGTCCGTTTACCTGTGAGTTTAGGCAAAAATACTACTATCATACGTTTGGATAGTTAGAAAACTAGGTGGACATAAATTGATGCTTTACGATCTAATTTTTTTAATACACATGAAATTGTGTATAGTAATCGTCTCAAAAAGACTAATTCCCAGCCTGAGGTCCCTGATTCAATTTAGCTGAACCCGCCAGAACCGGCTTTTTGCTTCAGCCTGACGCCCCTTTGTCTATCTTTCCACCACACGACTGTAACCTGCGTCCTCGCAATTAACAACTTATGTTTGGTTCCAGAGCTTTTGCCTGCGGCTTTTTCATGCGAGAGGGGAGTGCTTGAGTTATACTTTTCACTCTAACTCACTTTTCTTTTTATTGCTGATGTAAGGCAGTCTTCTTGTTTGTTTGGAACCGTCTTTACAGAGGATGTAGCATAACCTAGGGATAGGCACATTTAACCCGTGAACCTCATTTGCTTCTGCCTTGAAACAAACATTTTTCTGCACAGACAGACTTAACTAAACCTGAGCAGAAGATGCTATTTTTGCTTTTAATACTAATTTTCTGAGGTTTCTCCCTAACTTTTACTTTAACCAGCATGGGAATATCTGTAAGCTTTGGAAGTAAACGGACAAGCATTATCATTTGCTTGACATACCACTGCTACCCGTTACTGGAGTCATTTTTGACGTCAGAGATGTCCGTCATCCACGTTCGTTTCGATCGGGGGATAGGTGGAATATTAGTGGCTTGACCATTTTTCTTTTTTAATTGATGTCTATTAATGCTGGAATTACATCAATCAATTATTAATGCTGGATTTATATATTTCAGTGAGGTTAGTTACAACGGTGATTTCACAAATTTGTGAGAGGATTTTCTTTTATAGTTATGTAGACCTGAAAAACGGAGTATCACTATCATTATTTTTGTTCAGTCTCCCTTTTTGCGTTGATGTTTGCGCAGTGGTGCTGACCCAGACGATGCTTCTAAGGCTCTACAGACTTGTCCTTGTTATTACATTGTAACTATTATTCTTCCTTAGGAGACTCTACGGATAACACTACCTCTTTTCACACAACCATTTTGTGACAGTTTTTGTGTCGGTGGTGTGTCCCGAAAGATCAACTTAAGGCGGAGCGCTTTCAAGGATCTCTTCACTATTCCCATTAGCTCCATTACCATGTATCCTAATGACAGTGTAGTCCATTCAATTTTTTCTAGGAATTATGTATATAATAATCTTTTCGAGCTATTATTTTGTTTTCTCGGAATAGGAATCAGCTGTCCATGTCCATGACTTTAGAACAGTTTACCTCACCCCATATGTACGTTACCCATTTCTTGTTACTTCCATGATTATTTTTGTTATCATTGTCATTTCCCTGTATCGTTAGGCGGGCTCTGACTTGTATAATCATCTTTAAAGCAAATGTTATAAGACCACGCTGAGCTAGTACACAATGGAAAGAACGTAACATGGGTAGGTACATGCCCTTAGGGGTATGGTGGCTCGCGAAGTCGCGACTTTTAGGTGGCCGAGCGATGTAAGGCTATAATATTATGTATATGAATGTATGTGTCGAAACACCATCTCAGGATCGCGCCACAGGATGTTATTGGAAAGGTAGCTGTTTATGGCCTTGAGAGGGAGGGTGGCGTGATACTAGAATGTGCATCGTGGACACCGGATGCTTGAAACTTCCGGCGAGAAGCGAGAGCTAAAACCGACGGGGAGCACCACAACTTCCAGAAGCCGGCAGAAGCAGAGGGCTAGGCAAGCAGCCGAGACATCACTGTAACTATACTTTAAGATTGTAAATATAGTTAAAAACTAAAACGCACGTAAAATATACCAGAGAGAGAGAAAGAAAGAAGAAGTGAAGGTAATCTGCTCACCCATATCTACATCACTTCCCAGTTCACAAGTTATGGTAATACCTTTTGTTATCTCACCAACTTCTATCAACTTGTGGTGCAGGCAACGGTGACTCTGGACCTGACAGTGAGGTAACAGTGAGAGCCTGAATACCATTATCAAACAATACTAGTGTTACCCGAAATAGACACAAACTATCTACCAAACGTATAACGTAAAAAGGGTAACATTTTTTCAACAGAAGACCCTCCCAACAGGAATTATAGGACTCCAAACTGGAGACTGCAGAACGTTTAACCTCAGACTTTGCTATCGTTTATGATTGGAGTAGGAGGAACCTGGTGTCTTTCAATGCCTCAAAAACTCAAATTCTCCACCGCTCAACTCGACACAATCTTCCAAACACCTTTCCCCTATTCTTCGAACACACTCAGCTGTCACCTTCTTCTAAACTAAACATCCTCGGTATATCCTTAACACAAAATCTCAACTGGAGACGTCACATCTCCTCTCTTACTAAATCAGCTTCCTCGAGGTTGGGCGTTCTGAATCGTCTCCCCCATTTCTCTTCCTCCACACAGATGTTGTCCATATATAAGGGCCTTGTCCGCCCTCGTGTGGAGTATGCATCTCGTGTGTGGGAGGGTGTGCTGAATATGTAAACAGATAAGTTGGTAAATGTTTTTAGTATTTTACTTTTACTTTACTTAACTTGGTTCCCAAATGAAGTTCACTATGGCGCCAAACTGAAATGTATGCGTCGCCCACATGAAGTGCCAATGTGCCAAACTGAAATGCAGCCAACACGTCACTCACTGTCTCGACTTAAAGGTAACCTTGCTTAGCCTAATATATTCATCTCTGCCTCGCCACGTATACATCCTAATCCAACCTCGCCTGAATAACGGAAAAAAATCTGTCTCGCTGTTTTCACGAAATTAGCTAGTCTGTCTACTTACGAGGGGCGGGGGGCGGGTGAGGCTCACCTTACCATCGCCATACACATTATGGTGCTGTCGCTTGACATACTGCAGAGTTCGAGAAATTTGTAATGATAGGTGATCAGAAAACAAATGGTGAGCCACGCGTAGGAAGTAATGATTGTCTGTATTACAAATATACACTTAAGGGGTTGTAAATGGTCGGCCTGAAAAAAAAATTATTTTTTTATATTTTTGGCTTTTAAAATTCTGCGAATTTTCTTCTTTCTTTTGGTGTATGAATGAATATGATGAAAAAATAATACAGTGGTATGCAACATGCATTGTAATGCAATGCAACTGTAGTGCCAGATCTTTATAAAGTGTTAAGTGTTAAGTGAAGCCCGCAGTGGCAGTTAATTTTCTCACGCCAGAGGCACATCCCCCCTCCCCGGGGTTACCCCTACTCTCCGCCAGACACACTACCTGACCCGCCGCACGGCCAGACACGCCCGCTTCCCCGCCAAATTCTTGGGTTGGCGTCAACCACCTCTCCCTCGTCCCCCCCCCCCCCCCGGCTCTCTCCCCAGTCACGTAGTCTAGTCCTTCTAGAAGCTTCTTTCCTCCCCTTCCAGCCGCGCGCGCATTGACCGAGATGCCATATAATCCCTTGTAAATTTACCTCCCCCGTAAGTAGTGAACCCAAAATAGAATTTTGCCACGAATATCCTTGTAGGATCTTTCCGGTTATACGAACTATCGATTTTTTGGGTATTTTTACATTTTTTCAATGTATTTTTTTCCGTAGAATCCTAAAATGACAATTTTTTTTTTGGAGAAACCAATAGGTAAAAAGTTATTCAACTTTAAAGTTATTTATTCCCTATGTAATACTGAAGAAATGCTAACTTTCATTTTTCCTCTCTTTCAGGTCAAAAATCAGCTAACCTAACCTAACCTAACCTAACCTAACCTAACCTAACCTAACCTAAACTAACCTAACCTAACCTAACCTAACCTAACCTAACCTAACCTAACCTAACCTAACCTAACCTAACCTAACCTAACCATCAAAGAATGTATGTCTTACATTTGATAAAAGAAAGGAAAAATAAAAGTTTGCATTTCTTCAGTAATGCATAGGAAATAAATAACTTTAAAGTTGAATAACTTTTTATCTATCCATTTCTCCAAAAAACCAATGTTATTTTCGGATTCTACGTAAAAAAATACATTGGAAAAATGCAAAAAAAAAATAAAAAGTCGATAGTTCGTATAACCGGAAAGACCCGCCTTGTAAACCATACTAACTGAATTTCTTTGTAACACATCAGTGGGCATTGCTAGTTTCCTCCCCTCGTATTAACACAAGAAATCATATAAGCCCTTCTGGCAGTTCCCCCCTCCGCCTCCGTCCTTCTCCTGGCCCTGTATAAATTGCGCACACAGCGAGGGTCGGCCCCCGCCCCAGTGGTACGCCAGCACTCCGTGGGCGAGCAGCTGGGTGGCCCTTCTGCGGCGGCGAGGTTGACCCGCGTGGTCATCCTCGCTCTGCCCCCCCCCCCACCCCCGCTGCAGTCAAGTCGACTGGTCGGCTGTTCGCCCGTGTACCGCTACGGGCAGCTTCTGGGCGCCTGCCCGGGGGGCCCGTGCCTCCGTCGCTGCTCGACGGCTGCTACTCGTGTCTGTGGCGGCGGCGGAGGCGTCCCCACCGTAACGAGCTTGCATCGCTCGCACCCCTTACAGGGCCGCCTTTCGGTCAAAGGCCCCGTCCCCCTATTAAGGGGGAAAATCTTTAAGAAGAAGAAGAAGAAGGGTCGGCCCAGTGGCACGCCAGCCCTCGTCGGGCGAGCAACTTGGCCGGCCCTTCCGCCGGTAGTAGACTGCCTAGTTGCTCGCCCGGCTCCTGCTACGGGCTGCTTCTGGGCGCCTGCCCGGGGGGCCCGTGCCTCCGTCGCTGCTCGACGGCTGCTACTCGTGTCTGTGGCGGCGGCGGAGGTATCCCCACCCCCGTAACGAGCTTGCATCGCTCGCTCCCCCTTACAGGGCCGCCTTTTGGCCAAAGGCCCTGTCCCCCTGTTAAGGGGGAAAATCTTTAAGACGATCAGCATGAACTACGAAGGAGTGCTTGTTACAAGACTGTTGACATGGAACTCCTGGTAAATTCACTGCAGGAAGTGGCACCTCCAGAGGTAGTGCTGGGTGACGAGTGTGTTGCTATGGATATTTATGGAAACTGCCACTGACTCGACGATACAACAACAATTTATGGGAAGGAATTTGACAAACGACCTTTGACGAGCGGTGGAGTAAGTGTGAATAATTATGGTGCCCCTGAATATCTGTATCTTGGTGCGTGGTTCACTGATTCGGGAAAAAATGAGTCCGTTATAGCGCGACACGAAACTGCGTCCGAAGCAACAGTAAATAAATTATCGATAGATCGCGTGGGTTAGCACTCATATTTCATCAGTATTTTCACAATTATTTTATCTCTTGCTGTTTCCTGCGGTTCTCCAAGATGGCTGCAACTTAGTAAAAGAAAATATATGACAACGCAAGAGCAGTTCTTCACTTTTTGTTTGTTTCTTTTTTGTTGTTGATCAAATCGTTGGTTTAGCTGTAACGTACTCAAAACTTTTCCTTCAACACATTTTTCACATTCTTTTTACTTATTTTTTTCTTTCTTTATTAAATCTTAGAATAATGATTTTTATCTCTTTAGTTTCAAGGATAGTGTTATGCCGCACAATAACTGCAAGAAAATAAATATTTCACTGCTAAAGGCGAAAATATGCAGATGCGTAACTGCATCGCTGAACCCCCGAAGCTTTTAGAAACACGACACCGGCGCGTCATTGGCTCATTGTTTCCCGTGACCAATATTCTTTCCCGTTCGGTGTAACACCCTTATTCGTTCTAGCATCCTAATTTTATCAATAAAAACGTTACTTACAGCATAATTGGTATTAACATCCGTTCGTTGTAGAGTACCCCCTGTTTATCCAAGGGAAGGTCATTCCCCAGATTGTATGATGAAATAGAGTATATGGAACGTTTTTTTTTTTTTTTTTTTTTTTACATCTTCCCCTGAAAATGGAAGCTAGTAACACAGTACAAAAGTTTGGGAGAAGCCAATGTTCTACAGTGGAATGATATAGGCTGATTGGGGAGGGAGAAAGATATTTACCTATATTTACATAAATATTCAGACCACACAGACCCTATTGTCCAGAGTAGATAGTCTGTGTATAAACCTAAGTGAATTTACATCAAATCAGATGCCACCAAGACTTTGCATTTCTATTTCAGCGAATGCCAAGTTGAAGGAAAGGCAGCCGAGCTTGTTTTTAAATTAATCAATCGTGTTGCACTGAACCTCTGAAGATGGGAGCTTATTCCATTCTCGCGCTGCAACGTTGATAAAGAAAACTTTGGTGCTGTCTGAAAGTATTCTTTTACACTTGAGTATGTGCCTTTATTTCTCGTTTGATATTAAATAATTTTGCCATCAATCATAAACAATTTCGATTTGTCCATATTCGTAAAAACATTGAGTATTTTGAAGCATTCGATCAGTTTTCCTCGGAAGCATCATTTCCCAAGAGAAAACAGATTAACAGATGAGAGCCTTTCATTGTAAGGTTTATTGTGCATGGAAGAGATCATCTTTGTTGTCCTACGTTGAACAACAAATTTAACAATGTCCTTTTCATGGTGGGAAGACCACATCTGTGCCACATATTTCAAGTGGGGTCTGAATATACGATTGTACAGTAGTAATATTAAATTTCATTCTTGAATGAGACGTTTCCATTGATTAAGCCCAGCAATGTGTTCGCTTTATCTGATGCGTGCATGCATTGCTGCGAAAATTTGAGATTTGGCGCGATTTTGACACCTAGGTCCTTGACACACTGAACGCTTTTGAGCTTCACGCCACACACTTTGCAATCGACCTTCCTTTTTTTCCCACAGAGAATAACCTGGCACTTATCAGACCAAGTTGAAATTCTCTTCAAATCTGCTTTGAGGCTTTGTCTGTCTTGGTTTGAGAGGACCGAATTAACAATCTTTGTGCCGTCAGCAAATTTAGTAATGAGCTTATTGAATACATCAGAGTTGTTGATGTAAATTATGAATAGCACTGGGCCAAGAACTGAGCCCTGAAGGACACTATAGTGATAGGAGTCCTCTCTGAGGTAAATCCATCAATCACTCTTTGCTTTTTGTTGCTCAACCAATTAGTTATCATCTGATTTACTTTACCTTCTATACTTAATTGCATTATTTTGTTATGTATTTTATGGTGTGAAATTTTATCAGAGGCCTTTTCAAAATCAAAATAGACTACATCCATTGATTTTGTTACGTCATAAACTGGGAAGAAGTCGTTATAAAAGGTCAGTTCGAGAAACAGGATTTCTTGTTATGGTAGCAATATTGTGCGTCCTTGATTATTGAGTGACTTTCAAGGTAACTCATAAGTTTGCATTTACTTAGGCTCTCGAGTAGCTTACATGCTTCTGAAATTAAATTAATTGGCACGTAATTACACGCTATTTATTTATCTCCTCTCCTAAAAATCGGTGTTTCTTTAAAGTAGCATAGGATGTATATTGCCTGGTCCTGGACTTTTATATGTTTCAAGAGATTGGAAAGCATTAAGGACTTCATCGGTAGTCATCACAAAGTTGGGCTAAATATGAACGGGATTAACACTACTGTCATGGCTAGTGTTGGTGATAGTGGTGGTAAGACTGGCAGCACTGAATACCGAAGAAAAATAATTATTCAACAAATTCACAGTGCGCTGGTTCTCAGTTACTAATTTACTCTCGCTGTCACTTACGGGTGCAATCACACTTCTAATCCACTTTTAATGTTTATGTAATTATAGAAAGAATTCGGATGATTTTTAAAGTTGGCGGCAATATTTTCTTCGTACGTACGCTTTGCCTGACTTTCCACTTGTCGCCTTGCTACACGATAACGTTTGTTATTTTCAGGAGAATTTTGAACTTGCTTTTGCCTGTACGACGAAGAGAGAGATAAAGAGAATAATAATGATATTAATATTAATAGTAATAATAATACTAACAATAATAATAATAATTTGAATAATAACAATAACAATAATAATAATAACAATAACAATAACAATAATAATAATAATAATAATAATAATAATAATAATGATAATAACAATAATATTAATTTTTGTTTCGCCCAGCGGCATATACTAAAAACACAGAAAAGTGCAAAGTGTACAAAATAAAGAATATACTATTAACAAATATTAATACAAGATAACTAAATAAACAATGTCTAAATGTGCGTAGAATCACACACATAGGCTCCTGAATAACTCCAATTTCACCATCTGGTTGCGGAAGGAGAACCTCCCCAGCAGTGTGTTGCCGGTGAGTGTGGGTTTGATGGTTTGTTGCTTGATGTCATCATCATCAGTCGAAATGTTTTTGGTGACATGGCCCAAGAATATGAATCTAACCCCAAATGTAAGCGTACACTCACAGTGTGCCGCTGGCCCTACCATGCACTCAGTCTTTGGGGTGTTATAGACAATATCATACCTGGCAGCAACACCTTACACACTAATTAGGTCCTACAGAGCATCCACCAGGAGTTTCATGTCATTAGCATAACTCAGTGAGTGGATGCCTCTATCACATAAGTAGCAGCCAGTACCTATGTCACGAAGGGCGACACTGAGATGATCTGTGTAATCCACAAGCTGACTTGAGTGGTAGTGAAGTGGCAGTCCCCTTTTGACGGTGAGTTTGACACGTGTTCCCACGTGTTTTAGGTGTTCTGGGGGTGTAGTGCTCATTGATATTCTTCAATGTCCACATGCGGATCTCAGACCCGTACACATTTTAGTGAATTAACTGATTGACCAACGTGTATAAATAGCGTTCCGGGCAGTGCAGCACTGCCTTCTCGATCATTTTTGACAAGGCAGTCGCAATAGCAATGGGCCTGTAGTTACTAGAGTAACAGTTTTTTTTATCTTGCTCTTTAGTAGAAGTACTAGTTGCACAGCCAAGACCTGACAGGGTATGTATTGATGACAGATGCAGGTATTGATAAAGAGGTAGAGTCAAGAGGATGGAAGGCATAATACTTGGAAGGTGCCAGACGGGAGTCCATCCACCCCCAGCACCTCACTGTCAGAGAGAGCCCCCATGATCTCCCTTAGCTCGCTCTGGTCCACAAGTCACTCCGACACCAAGTCACTCCGGCCCCCCTCCCTAGTCACTCCGGCTCTCCACCCAAGTCACTCCGGCCTCCCACCCTAGTCGGCTTTCATGAGGGTCATCATAGTCACTATAGTAGTGCCATCTGAGGTGCTAGCTAAAAGGGGGAATTACTATTCCGGCCCCCTCCCCTGTGATATGATAACAATCCTGTTGTAATACACAATAATAGGCGCAACTAGCATCACCGTAGCCGATCCAGGATTCAGAACAATAATATGAAAATACGTATAGCCACCGTTGCCAAATTGTCGTACTCAGAGCATAGTATTTACCTGTTTCCGACGCCCAACTATTGCCGAGAAACATCAGGATCTAACTCTTTTAACGATAACTATAAATTAGTTTCGTTATTGGAGCCCAGAAGACAGTTTGGCGGAGGAAGTCGGGAAATATAATCGGCTGAATACGACAATCTGGCACGTTGAGCCTGTAGCCCCGATGCCCGAGGTAGTAGCACACGCCATTTTATTACAAAAGCCAAAGGAACTTGTTTTATGTTTCCTTCATCTCCTTTTACGAAAGCATAAACTCCAAAGAGTTATTTGAAGGGCTTCCTTACTAGACGAAAAGTGGCGTCCATGTAGGCTACCATGTCTTTGCATTTTTCAATAGCGACAGCTGTGTCGCGGCGCTGAAAACCATATGGCGTGCGTCTTTCAAGTGAATATGCTTCTGAAGAAATTCCTTCGGGATATAACCCTCCACCAGATCAAAATCCAATGGTGTAGGCTCGTCAGGTCTGTCTTTCTGGCGTAGGCGATTTGCAATGCGGGTTAAGTAGAGGTGATTAACACCAGTGTTGTTGTCTTCTATTTCTGCTATGGCACAATCCACAAGAGCTGTGGTTGATCTAAAATGGTTATCTTTCTCTGTGGCCATAGTCTTGACACGAGCTATAACTTTGGCCTTCACAGCAGCGCCAGACTGGGGTTGCCGCACGTGAGACCGTGCGCCGCGAGTGAACATTAAATCATTCTGTATAACAGTTGCTGGACAGGTCAGGACCTTAATTGCTTCTTACGCTACAACTCCAAGTGCACTTTCCAGAACGGGTTTTTTTCTTCCCAAGAGCCTTTTTGTTGTATATAAACCCTAAAGAGTCTACCATAAGGGTGTTCCTCCCCTTGGTTGCACCATCAATGAGTTCATACGTGATACGAAGTTCATCACCTACACAGGAGACATTATGCATAAGGTCATCAGCAAATATATCCTCTTCAATGGGATTTGGAATGGATGGTCTGTCAGTCTCAATACTGTCACAGCAGGAGGCGGTCTTACGTAGGTTATCACTGATGTCCACACGAGTGCTCTCTGCAGCAGGGGGCTCGATGGCTACATTCATTCGAACCAGAACCTTCAACTGAAGTATGTTGCTTCGAAACCAAGAGTCTGATTCGGACGTCGAGAGAGAGAGAGAGAGAGAGAGAATTGATGAACAATCAATTCAAGGAATGAGCAACCACCACAGCCTTCTTTAATTACCTCTCTCTCTCTCTCTCTCTCTCTCTCTCTCTCTCTCTCTCTCTCTCTCTCTCTCTCTCTCTCTCTCTCTCTCTCTCTCTCTCTCTCTCTCTCTCTCTCTCTCTCTCTCTCTCTCTCTCTCTCTCTCTCTCTTTTTTGTGTGTGTGTAATTCATCACGGCATTTAGCTGCTTAATTGTCTTGTGACATCCAAAGGGAGGTTTCACGAATAAGTGCTCCGACTGTAGCTACCCTGACTTCCGACCTCGCTGTCAAAAAAAGCACCTACGTAAAGCAACGTTGCTAAGTGTAGTAGTGTTTATAAAATTATAATATCATCGTTCATATTTTATAAAAAAGAAAGCATTAAAACATATACGTAGCCTTATCAAATAATTATATCTTTACAGAGCATTTTACGTTCATTCAGGAGTGGTAAATACGAAACACATTTTGTTTTATGGGTGACATGGTAACATGCAGGAATGGAAATTCTCCCAATTTAACCCGCACCTCAGATGACTTCCAGAGATGGTACTATTATAGCAACTATAATGACCATTATAAAGCCGACTAGGGTGGAAGGCCGGAGTGACTAGGGTGGGAGGCCGGAGTGGCTAGGGAGGGGGGCCGGAGTGACTTGGGGCCGGAATGACTTGGTGCTGGAGTAACTTGAAACCATAAACGGTTATAACCAAGTGTTCCCACGTGTATTAGGTGCTCGGGGGGTGTAGTGTTCATTGATATTCTTCAATGTCCACATGCGGATCTCAGACCCGTGCACATTTTAGTAAATTAACTGATTGACCAACGTGTATAGATAGCGTTCCGGGCAGTGCAGCACTGCCTTCTCGATCATTTTTGACAAGGCAGTCGCAATAGCAATGGGCCTGTATTTACCAGAGTAACAGGTTTCTTTACCTTGCTCTTTAGTAGAAGTACTAGTTGCACAGCCAAGACCTGACAGGGTATGTATTGATGACAGATGCAGGTATTGATAAAGAGGTAGAGTCAAGAGGATGGAAGGCATAATACTTAGAAGGTGCCAGACGGGAGTCCATCCACCCCCAGCAGCTTACTGTCAGAGAGAGCCCCCATGATCTCCCTTAGCTCGCTCTGGTCCACACTCCGAAGGCCCTTTAGCATAACTTCACGCATCTCACTCCGAAGAACCCTCTCACTCCCATCAATGCCAAGGTGCCCATGATGTGTTCACCACGCATGGTGGCAACGCCTTCCTTTCCCACAGCCATATCCACACGTACGGGGAGCGCGTGAGAATCAAGGGTCATGACTTGCAGGCTGCGTCTCCACCAGCCAGCTGACCCTCCAGTGAATGTGCTCGCAGCTCTTCCTCACCACTGGAGACAGAACTTGCATCTGGCCCTGGTGCGCCTCCTCCTTTCCGACAGAGAGCCCCAGCGTGGACTAGTTGGCCCTAGGAAGGACTCCCTAGCATTACTGTGAACCTCCCGCACAACCATATTACAGCCCGGTATCTGCCTCCACCTCCTGCTGGCTTAATATGTATCTAATATAGGGTCCATTAGTCTTGGTCCTCTGACACTTAGGCGTATTAATTCTTAATTCACCTTTCATTCATGCATGCGGTGCTGTCTGTCGCATGACAATCCGGTGTCATTGTTCTTAACTTGAAAAGGGGGCTGCCTGTCCCTATCTGGAAAGGGAAAGGAGACCGACAGGACTGGAACAACTACCGTGGTATTACACTGCTCAGCATTCCGGGCTAAGTGCTCTTTTATCTGATGCTAATGAGAATTCGATCTCTTTTGTTAAATTTTCAGACCTAAGCAATCAGGGTTTACGCTTGGCAAGTCAACAACTGACCAGATCCTAGCACTTCGCGTCTTTGTGGAACACTGACGTGAGTTTCGACAGGGGCTGCTCGCAGCCGATGTTAATCTCAAGAAGGTTCTTGACTCATTGCATAGTAAGCCCTCTGAGGAGGCGAAGCCCTTAGAACTGAAGGTCTCCTGGGCCAAAACCAAGGTCCAGTCCTTTGGAGGCTTGCTGAATGACACAGTCTTTTAATGCATGTGGTGAGAATGTCGAGATCATCAAAAGTTTCACATACCTTGGCAGTGTAGTACATAACAATGGTGAGTCTTGCAAGGAAGTCACTCAACGAATTAGCCTGGCTCACGGCGTTATAGACTCTCCCAACAAGAGTATATGGCGCTGTCGACATCTTTGCAGGCGGACAAACATTCGAATATTGTGCTTGTGCTGTATGGCTGTGAGACATGGACACTTAATAGTGGCTTGGAGAGGCGTGTCAATCCCTTTTATACCAAGCGCTTTCGCAAGACCATGGGATATGGCTGCAGGAATGACTTCGTGTCGAACCAGCTACTACGTGATGAAACTGAATCGCCGAGTGGCGGAAGATTGCCCACATGCTGCCCAGGTCCGGAGTGGAGCCGGTAAGTTACTGAAGAGACGGGCCCACGTGCGTAAAAGGTAAAGGTAAAGTTGGGGGCATACGCTATAGTTGCGCGTGGCCTTGGTGCTCATTTCCGTCCCATTGACCCTTGAGTATGTGGCGGGAGGGAGCCCATCACCCCGGGACACAGGGCCAGTGTGACATCCGGGTTACCACAGTTTACCTTCCCCAGGTTTCCCCAGGTTTCCCCAGGTACCCATTTATCGACCAACTCGAAAGGGAGAATGAGCACTTGGGTGAGCTGCACGCCTACTGACCGGACCGAGATTCGAACCCGGGCCCGCGGATTAGTATCCAGACACGCTATCCACTAGACCACGTGCGTAAACTCTTTGTTAATAAGTTAGTTTCATTCCTGTCAAGAATTAGAGTATCAGCGATGTTTGTCAGCTGGGGGTAGTACCTACATACATTCAAATGCCACTCCCAGTTGTCCTTGTCCAGCAACTAACGTAGGTGCATTCAGTGAGAAGAGACGACAAGAGACGAGAAAGGCTTACAGCATTTTTCATGATGCATCCATTTCTGCCAATTGCTTATGTTACTTTAATCTTCCACTTATTGAGTCTCGTGCACCAGTGGTTCTCACCTGCTGCTTGTCATTACAACCTCCTTGATAGAGTTGTGCGTACTGTTAGTTTCATCTGCGATGGATCGGTCTTGGGCGACTTGACTCGTCGTGATGTTAGTAGTGCATGCTTGCTCTTTAAGTTACGTTCAAACCCCTTCCATCCGCTGCATCGCTCGCTTTCAGGGCTGCATGCGCCGGCCAAGGATACGAGCCTCGCCTCGAATCTGCACTTGCTATCCCTGCAGCCGACCCGTTGCCGCACCAGTCAGTTCCAGCGTTGCTTCTTGCCCCATGTCGTCGATCTTTGGAACTCGTTGAGCGAGAATGCCTGTATGGCCAGGGACGTTCAATCTTTCAAGTGTAAAGCAATCCGGAGTCTTGAGTATGCATGTGTTAGTAAATGTTTTCTTATATTTTTGTCGTTTTATTCACGGTGATATATAGAAGATGTAATTATCTGAATATTTACGGTCTTATTTATTTTTTTGTGCTTTTTAATTGTGAATTCTATTTTTTTATGTACAATATACTTACCCTTGATTAGTTTTTACTTTTACTTATTTTTTTTATCTTTGTTTACTTGTGTATATTTAGGAATTATGTTGTCCTACCTCTCTTTCCATTCTCTCTTTCACTTCTATAATATCCTATATTATCTCGTCCTCTTTCTACATTCCTCACTCCTTTTACTCTTGTTTTTTCTTTCTTTGCGTCTCAGGTGTTTGGGGACTGCTGAACAGGCAGCTTGTGGTGACCCAAGCCCATCAAAGCGCAGGCAAATTTCTTATAGTGGCGCCAGTTATGCTTGGCTCATGCTGCCCCCCGGAACTCATTCTTGATTGACTGGACAGTTTCTTCTAGAGTCCTGGTTGATGGGTGGTCTTCTCGACAGCATGTGGGTAGTCTCAGGCCACTCGGCGGTGACTGCAAAATCGCAGGTGGCACCGTGGGGATTCGAACCGACGTTGTCTATGGCGTGGTGAATGTGAGCCCAGCACGCTAACCACTCAGCCACCGCCTTATATATAGTTTTGAGATTAGTGAAAACACGGAGATAGGCTACTAAGGTTGAACTAAAAAAGAGAGAGAGAGAGAGAGAGAGAGAGAGAGAGAGAGAGAATCACATGTTTATGTGGGCAGAATCTGGATGGGTGGGTTGACCGCGCACGCGCAATGATGACACTGAGAACTCTGGGTTCGGATGAACCACAGGGACGCCACAGCCCCATCAAGAAAGCTTCCAGCGACATAGGCCGAAACGTAAAAAAGAATAAAAAAGATCTCTGGGGAATTATTATCGTTTCTGTTCGTCATATTACCTGAGCCATTCAATTAGTATTCATATTTGGAAAAGGTTAATCGGGGAAAGTTTGCATGGGTAAAATAATTATCATTGTCAAATTAATGAATGTGCATTACTTTTCTATTACATTTTTTATTCTGCCTCAGCTGAATTTTCCAGAATTTTTTTCTGATTTTTTTTTTTTTTTTTTTTTTTTTTACGTTTGGCCTGTTGCTCCGATAGGCTTTCTTGATAGGGCCTGGTGGTCAGCCCTAACCCGTTATGGAGCAGGCAAGTGTTTTATAATGGCCCCATTTCGCTTGGCTCATGGTCGCCCCCGGAGCTCATCCTTGATCCTCGTTTAGAGAGAATCTAAAGTCCGGGTTGATAGGTGGTCTTCAGGACAGCATGTGGGTAGTCTTAGGCCACTTGGCGATGACTGTAAAGTTGCCAACTTGTTTGTAGCGGATGGAGGGACGTGAACCTACATACTTCCTCCAGGACTCCGCGCCCGCACATTGACCATTCAGGCGCTGCCTCTCCTCCGTGGTGTAGTACACCGAGCTACGAATCTGCGGGTCTGAGTTCGAATCTCGGCATGAGCATTCAGCGCGCAACCCACCTAGCAATTTATTTCATCCTTCTTTTCGAACTGGTAGATAAATGGGTACTTGAGGAAACTTGGGGAAGGTAAACTGTGGGAACCTGGATATTGCACTTGCCCGGTTCCACGAAGCAGTGGGTTCTCACAAACCACAAGCTCAAGGACCTATTGCACCGAAAAGAGCACCGAGGTCGCGAGCAGCCACTGTGTACGTGTATGTCTCCGACTTTACCGTTTACCTTACTATTTATTGAAATGATCCCTGTGAGTTTACGAGCATGTCATTGTGAACACATATTAAAGAGTACCGATAACAGAGACCCACCTTCTCCATTGAAGATATAGTCCTTGAGGTAGAGCGGGTTAGCCAGTGAGGACAGCCTATAAGAGGACCCTGGCCGCACCGTCCATGTCATGCCGAAGATAGAGGGATGGTCGTGAAGGTTTTGGCCCACACCGGGAACATCAGCCACCACAGGGATCTGTACAGTGAGCGGCAACGTGAGAAAAAGAGTGATCGTAAATAACAGTGATACAAAGACAAACTAACCAGAAGGAATGCATAGGACATGTTCATGAAGCAGCTACGAGAACACCGATTTGGATGGAACTACTGGTTTTAGTTGCAACCTTCTGAAGGGGCTTAAGGTATGTTGTTATGGGGAATTCCGTAATGAACACCCTTCTGTATATACACAAGGTAATTAGATCATATCAAAAAATCAAATATCATTATTAAATGTATTATTGAAAAATAAATACATTAAAAGATTCATATGGAAAATTATGTATGTACTACTTATTGCTTATATCTAAAACCGGCCCAGATTCAAATGGGTGTTGTACTAAGCTAGGGCTACTCACACTGAGTTGATAATCTGGATATTGCGCTCGTTTTGAAATCTTGATAATAAACTAATTTATAGAACCTATAGTTTATCATTTAAACCAACAGTAAGCTGGTGTCTATTTTTTGACGTAGTTTGCTAGTCATGCCTGCAGACGGCCGTGCTGTGAAGCCACTACAGAACCAGTGTGGTAGAGAGACTGGCCCAGAAGGTGGTGGCTTTACCAGCGAGGTAATTAGCCATGAGAGTGGCAGCACTTACCCCAGGGTGACTGGTCATAAGTGAGGCGGCACCTACCCCGTGGTGACGCAGGTGGTCAGCAGGCCCTACACCAGAAACCATCAGTAGCTGAGGTGTGCCTATCGCCCCAGCAGACAACACTATTTCCTTCCGCGCGTGAGCCGTCCAGACCTGCACCAGAAAGATTGGTCTGAAGATACTGATTCGTCGTCACACACACTGTCGATATAGTCTCCTGGAGACGTTAAGGAGGATTAGGTTCTGGGGCACCTTAATTTAGCACAACTTTCTGTGTTTACAGGGTAATTAGAATATATATATATATATATATATATATATATATATATATATATATATATATATATATATATATATATATATATATATATATATATATATATATATATATATATATATATATATATATATATATATATATATATATATATGAACATGTATACATATATGTTTGTTTTTCTAAAATCGGTAAGGTTACAAAGTTTCCTGTCGTTTTTAAAAAAAATGGTATGTTTGCAAAATTACCTTAAATATCTGGTTACTTGGCAAACAACACGAATAACGGATATTTGCCAATAATATCTGATTACTTACTAAAGACACAAAAAAACGGGTATCTTGCAAAATCACCAATAATCTATTCTGCCAATTTGCAAAATGGTAAATTAACCACACACACAAAATGTGTGTAATTAATAATAATAATAATAATAATAATAATAATAATAATAATAATAATAATAATAATAGGTTTATTAATGTATGGCAGCCGTTAGGCTGAAAATATACAAATTAAAAATACAATAAACTATAATACTAAATAAACTACACTAGAGGGGGGGGGAGGGATTGAGGTGGTTTAGGAGAGCTAAAAATAGAGACAAAAGGGAAAGGGAGGGTGGTGTTAAGGGAGCACGTAGAGGGTGGCGGTGAGGTGTTAATCTGCACCGCGGCCCATTGGATTTGACTATCACTGCTGGGCATTGTTTATAATCCTCACTATCGCTGGTACTTCGCTTCGTACTGCGTGTCTTTGTGCGTATCTGTGTGTGTGTGTGTGTGTGTGTGTGTGTGTGTGTGTGTGTGTGTGCACTTTATAAAACCTTGCCTATGACCCATGGGGTCTACATTTGCTGCTTCTCGAAGGCTTATCTCCCTATTATGAGGCACACCGTCAATACACAGAAACTCCTGCTCACAAGGATTGAAACGATTTCTTATGTAAACCTGTTTCAAAATTCCATGCTTCGTTCTAACTTTTTGTGTCCCACTTTCATCCATCTGAAGTACAACTGCCCTCGTATTAATGCACGCATACAATCCATCAGAGAGATCGGAACCTTCACAGAATAACCGACTTCAGCTTTCTTAAAACGCAAAGTAAAAACACATTCATTTTTATCTCCATGACTGTGTTACTTAATTCAAACTCCACCTCGTTCATCGTGAGTCCAATGCTTTCGGTAACAGATGTGGCAGTGATCATCATTCACAAAGCTTGGGCTCCCATTGTTCTTCGTGATGGTTGTGATGTATTGAGTGTTGTTTTCCATTCCTGACACACACACAAACACACACACAAAAAAAAAACTCACACAATAATCATTATAACGATTTTGCAATTTTCCACATTAACAAACAATACTATTGGTGATTCTGTAAAACACCAGTTGTTCTTTTT